>NC_133649.1:168890155-169490155 GCF_009905375.1 Apium graveolens
CTCTATCGGTATCCACACAAATGCTTGAACTCAAGGATTAGATGTGTACTAGCACAAACCCGTTTCTTCTTGCTCTCTCCATCTTCTCTCTTGGTGGCTAGGGTTTTAGTAAAAGTCTTGCACACAAAATCAGCCACACAAGAGATATTATATAGAGAGTAGAAAATGAATTATAACTCTTAACTAATTAGGAGTTATTATTAATTTGAAATTCCTATTTGTATTATAATTAAGTCTCACTTAATTATTTAACAAATAAATTTCATAATTAATATTAGTAAATTCGAATATCAATATTTATCTAATTAATTAAGTCATACTTAATTAATATTATAAATAATTCGAATTATTTTAATATAATTTAAATCCAATTTAAATCAAATAATCCTTCAAGCATTCTTAATGTGTGACCCCATAGGTTATTATTACGTTGGCAACGAATTTTAAATCTAATTTAAAATTGTAAACAATGAGCGGCATCTAGTAACACATCATTGTTACCCAAGTAATAATAATTGAATCGGTGATCGATTAAACCTTTTGTGAATAATTACAATGTAATATAATGCCTTTAACCAAATATTATAGATTAAACTAGAGGCATGTAATGTGTCATCCTCATCATAGTTTAATCCAAGTTTCCTTGATCAATGAGTAGACTATCATATCAAATCAACATTTGAGTGTGGCCACGCATTTCATGGTCTAGCTTACGCAAGAGGCCAATAATATCACTCCTAAAATAGGAGGGTCAAATCCCATCTAGATCATTCATATTTCTCATATGATTCATAATATACCCAATGCCCACTTTTATCATTACCCGGTCAAGGATAATTTTTAATGGAATCAATGTATATTAATTCTCGTATAGAAATATAATGACTTTAGGTCTAAGGACCATTACATCATTATCATTGTGAGAATTACTTATGACACAATAGACATGTAGAATCTCACATTGGGTCTGTCCAGCACCATGTACATATACATCTGCCTGTGTTTTTGACTTTAGTATCACTATATCTATGATCAACGAGATGTGATCATCAGTCAACAAACACACCAGCCTTAATGCATTATTATTGTCCCTTCATAATAATACTCGACTAGGGACCTTTAGGAATATTGATACTATTCTCATAATCTCATTTCTAAGTCACGTACTTAGAGATATAGAATTATTATCATATTCCAAGGACATTTATTAATCTAACATTTATATCACAGTAAATTAAGAATTAATAAATTCTAAAAGGAATAATTGATTAGACATAAACATTAATAATCCTAATGTCTTAAACTAAAACATCATAGTATTGTCTCTAAGGCACAAACACTAACAATCTCCCACTTGCACTAGAGCCAATCACCCATGTATCTAATACTCATGGAACTAGTATGACCATCGTGCTTCTGTTGCGATAAAGCCTTAGTCAGTGGGTCCGCAACACTATCATTACTATGCACTTTACATTTATATCTCCTTAATCATTAATCTCATTAATAAGGCGATATTGTCTAAGGACATGCCTAAACAGTCTCCATGGTTATTTCAAAAAATATTAATATATTCGGCTTCCATAGAATCATCAATGTTCTTGTTATGAACTATTCAAGCTGACATCAATTATATTTAGATAAAACACAAACCAGGCATAGACACATAATTATCCTTGTTTATCCATAAATTAGGTTAAGAAACTAGTATCAGTGTAACCCTTTACAACTAGTTCCATATCTTCTCCTTATACCAAAAATAAATCTTTAGTCCTCTTTAAGTACTTAAGAATATTCTTGACAACTATCCAGTGACCCTCACCTGTATTAGACTGGTATTTGTTCGTCATGCTCAAAGCATACGAAATATCAGGATAAGTACATATCACTACATACATTATAGATCCAATCGCCGAAGCATATAAAGCTTTTCTAAGACAGCCCTTGTCATCTAATGATTTAGGGCAGTTATCCTATGAGATCACTATCCCAAGAGACATCGGGACATATCCACTATTTGCCTCATGTATCCTAAAATGATGCAATATTTTATCAATGTATGTACTCCGACTATGTCAATTAATCTCTTCAATCTATCTCTATAGATCTTGATCCCTAATATATAGGTAGCATCGCCTATGTCTTTCATCAAGAAACTATTTCTCAACCAAGTCTTAACAGCTTGTAGAGAAGGTATGTCATTCCTTATTTGTTATATGTCATCTACATATAATACTAGGAATGTTACATGGCTCCCACTAACCTTCTTGTAAACACATGGTTCAACTTCATTTTGAATAAAACCAAACTCTTTATCCATTTTATCAAAATGAATATTCATTCTCCTTGAGGCTTGCTTCAATCTATAAATAGATAGAAGCAACTTACAAACTATCTTAGCAAACTTTGGATCGACAAAACCCTCAGGTTGTATCATATATACATCCTCTTCAAGGATCCCATATCAGAAATCAGTTTTGACATCCATTTTCCAAATCTCATAGTCAAAGTATGCAACAATTACTAACAAAATCCTGATGGACTTGACCATAGCAACTGGTGAAAAAGTCTCATCAAAGTCAATACCATGAATTTGTTTGAAACCTTTTGCCACTAGTCACACCTTATAGGTCTGTACTTTACCATCCATGTCAATTTTCTTCTTGAAAACCCACTTGCACCCTATAGGTTTTACCCCTTCGAGTGGATAAACTAAAGTCAATACTTTATTTTGATACATGGATTCCATCTCGGATTTCATGGCCTATAGCCATCTCTCGCAGTCTGAACTGTTCATTGTATCTTGGTAGGTGAGAGGATTATCATTATTCGTAAGCATCACATCACCATCTTGAGTCAAAATAAATCCGTAATTTCTCCCGGACTCATGGTAAATCCTACTAGATCTAAGAATAACCTGTGTTTCCTAAACATGATTACTTTCAACATTGATGTACATCCTGATCTTATTCCAACTCTGGTTCAATGTTATCATGTGGTTCTCGATCTTCATCGAGATGTATTATCCTCCCATTGATTTTCTTAGAAAGTAGTTATCCCTCAAAAAATACAGCGGCCTGAGCAACAAACACTTTATTCTCAAAAAGATTATAAAACTATACCCTAGTCTCACTTGGATATCCCACAAAATAGCATTTATCTAATTTTTGTCCAAGCTTGTCAGAGGCTAAACGGTTTACAAACGCTTCACGTCCCCAAATTTTCATAAATGACATGCCATGACATTCATCACTCTATATCTCATACGAAGTATTTTGAACCACTTTAGTCAGAACTTGGTTAAGTGTATATGCAGCCATTTCTAGAGCATAACCCCAGAAACTGAATGGAAGATCCGCTTGACTCATCATCGATCACACTATGTCCAACAAGCTACGATTTCTCCTCTCGGAATCTCTATTCCATTGAGGTGTTCCAGAAGGAGTAAGTTATGATACACTATCACACTCCTTCAAGAAACTCTTGAAATTGAGGTTTAAGTATTCTCCTCCACGATCTGATCGTAAAACTTTTATACTTTTCCCTTGTTTTCTTTTCTACTTCGGCCTTATATTCTTTGAACATTTCAAAAGAATCGAATTTGTTCTTCATAAGAACCACATATCCATATTTACTGAAACCATCAGTAAATGTTATGAAGTAGTATAAGCCCCCCTTGCCATCATACGCATTCGACCATATATATCATTATGTATAAGTCATAATCGTTCGGTGGCACTTTCACCTGATCAGGTAAAAGAAGTTTTAGTCATTTTGCCAATGAAACAAAGTTCGCATCTTCCGTATGATTCAAAATCAAACTTATCCAAGTATTCATCTATATGTAACTCAGAAATGCGTTTCTCATTAATATGCTTAACGAGAATGCTAGAGGTAATGTTTGATTTGAGTCAACTTTAAACATATAAATTGTTAACTAATTGTGCAACATTATAAGTCTTATCATTGAAATAGAATAAACAACTATTGTTTATTTAATTAAAATGAAAACCTTTCTTGTCCTGACAAGAAATTGACTTAATGTATCCGCTAAAGGCAGGCATGTAATAACAATTTATCAAGTTCTCAATCTCGCCTTATGGGAAAAATTAGGTATCGAGTTCCTTCAACTAGAGCAGCAACTTTTTCTCCAATTCTAACCTGATACCTGAAGCTTGACCATTTCTAGTCTTCTTCTTTAGATCTTCCAAACAAGCTCAACAATTTAACTTCCAATCATCCAGTTATTTCCACAGAAATGACAATCATCTCCTTTAGCAACACCACTATCAGGCTTCAAAAGCCCTTTGTGATTGGACTTTGGTTTGACACCAAATAAGATCAAATCTTCACCTTGCCTGTCCACTTTCCTTTCCCAATTGCATTCCATGTGTATATCATCAATATGGACATAGTTCATGCCTTTACCGTGTTATTTTCAGCAGTTCTAAATATGCTTAACAACTCAGTGAGTGTTCTGTCTATCTCATTCCTTTTGTTCTTAACAAACTAAGAATATAAGTTGTTCAAAGATTGTTTGATCAAATCAAGCTGAGTCTCTAGACTACTCTTGAAACCCAAAATATCAAAGTACATATACCTATCATCTTTAGAATATGTGGTCCAACCGGATCTCATTCTCCCATTAATGCAAAGTATGGTGCCTTATTATTGTCAAATCTTTCTGACGAGCCTATCCTTCAAACATCCTTTGAAGGTGCTCAATCATATCATAAGCATCATTATGCTCTTGTTGCTTCTAAAGCTCAGCACTCATAATTACAAGCATGAGACATGAAACATTATTTGCATAATCAATTTGCTTCTGGTAAGCATTTTGTTCAGCACATGTTTCATTCTCAGCTAGAAGAAATAAGGGAGGGGTTTGAGTGACATCCTTGAACCTGAGGACAATCTCAAGTTCACGTGTCAATTGAGGAAATTAATTCATGTCATCGTGTCCTTCTCAGGGACTATTACATAGAGAAGTTATTTGTGTTATTTGTCATTTGATATCTACAATATTAAAGTGCATAAAATGACTTAGTCTACAGATGATCATTAAATTATGTTCAAGTGATTATTCATATATATATACACACAATATATATCTCCCACTATTTTTATCAAATCAATAACCCCAACTATTAATTCGGAAATAATATCTTTTATATATCCTTTCAAGTGAGCCAAGATCCATATTTCACCATGCGTTAGGTCATCTTTGGCTTTTCTCCTAAAACATGATTATTTAGGTAGACAACATTTGTCAATTATATCAGCTATATAACTCTTGGATAGCTTGGTGGAACAACATTTATTCATATTTATCTAATAAATCTCGCCAAACTCCATTCCTCTAAGTTCACAATCCTATTGTGATAACTTAGTTAAGTCAAACCCAATAGTCAAAAAGTATCAATATACTTCAACGCATCTCCCACGATAGATAGGAGTACTTCGCTTTGGCGAACCCACTCCTGGTCGATCTAGGGGTTAACGCATTGGACTCATTGGAAGACATCTGATCAACTTAATATTAACTTTAGGGTTTTTTTTAATTTTAAAACAATTATGATCCCATCATAAAGAGATTCCCAATTTTTCCTTGAATAAAATACTTCAAATCAATATTCTTCAATGGTTTGATTTCCAGGTAGTGAGGGAGTCACAACGGTCTCGCTTAAAACCTACAACCTTACAAATTCAATGAACTCGCTTTTGACAAAATCGCCCCATGTCAGAAACAAAGAAAATTTGTATTTTATTTTGTGTTTCATAAACACGAGAATCTCATAATCGTTTGTTCGTTTTAAAATTTTGAGTCGTTACAGATTTTATCTTGTTTAGCAAGCATGGCATGGGTGTCGTATCTAATAAATACATCTTTAATCTAATTAAGCATACATCTTTATAAACTACTCTACACATACATTCATCATATGCGCATATATATGTAAAGTGCAATAAATAAACGTGGTTGGTTATGGCTTCATCCTATGTGATCTTTATCAAGCTAATGACAAAGATCTAGGTCAATCTAAGTTGAAAAATAAATACAGGCTAACTATTACATATCTTCTTACTTGTATTGCTTCCTTGGATGGCCTCCATGTGAGATTACCCTTGATCTTCAAATCTTCATGTCTTCATGTACATTACAAGAATGAAATATGAAAACTAATCTAATGAACTTACAAGAAGAACTCGAGTTACATTCGAGATTTAATAATTACAAGATTAAACGACATGCAAACCGTATTTGAAAAACCAAAACCATTAACCTAATGTCATGAGCCATAACCATACACCATGCTCAATTAACACAAAATAACATGTTAAAAAACATAATCTGATGTTAACATATCATATCCATCATGATGTAATCATAAAACCAAATATTGAAAAAATCAGAAAATTTGAAATTAAATCTAATAACATTAAATCGCATATTACAGGGCATAAATGACGTCAAACGCCTTACAGATCAATCGATGATAGCTTCATCTATCAGTTACGTTCAGATGCTCGATTCCATATGAAATAGCGTATTCGTTTGCCAAAATCGGACACCAGACACAGATTTCAGCAAATCCGCTACATCCGATTCAGAATCGTATCAAATATGATTCTTATAATAAGAACAAACACAAAACATGTATATATCAGTATATATACAGATTATATAATCATCATATGATTATACAACTCTCATAAATATCATATATTCAAAACATATATATATATACGCATATATAAACATAACAACATGTAAAACATACAAAATCGCATACATTACACTCATGGAATATTGTATACATGCTATCATCATAAAACCATTAAACACATAAACGAATTAGACATTTTTTGCAAGTAGCTCTGATGCCATTGTTGGGTTTCTAGCACATAAACGCAACGGAAACAATAATTAAAAACGTAAAAAATCAGAATTTTCGAAACCCACCATAGGAACCATGCAAAAAACATATATTTAATTCATAGATCAGTGTTTATCTTAAGAAGTTTTACCAATTGGTTGACTAATGGAGATCCAAAGCTTGTTCAATCACCACGCATCCCGCTCTCGCGATCTTCGCTCTATCGGTATCCACACGAATGCTTGAACTCAAGGATTGGATGTGTACTAGCTCAAACCCGTTTCTTCTTGCTCTCTCCATCTTCTCTCTTGGTGGCTAGGGTTTTAGTAAAAGTCTTGCACACAAAATCAGCCACACAAGAGATATTATATAGAGAGTAGAAAAACGAATTATAACTCTTAACTAATTAGGAGTTATTATTAATTTAAAATTCCTATTTGTATTATAATTAAGTCTCACTTAATTATTTAACAAATAAATTTCATAATTAATATTAGTAAATTCGAATATCAATATTTATCTAATTAATTAAGTCATACTTAATTAATATTATAAATAATTCGAATTACTTTAATATAATTTAAATCCAATTTAAATCAAATAATCCTTCAAGCATTCTTAGTGTGTGACCCTATAGGTTATTATTACGTTGGTAACGAATTTTAAATCTAATTTAAAATCTTAAATAATGAGCGACATCTAGTAATACATCATTGCTACCCAAGTAATAATAATTGAATCGGTGATCGATTAAACCTTTTATGAATAATTACAATGTAATATAATCCCTTTAACCAAATAGTATAGATTAAACTAGAGGCATGTAATGTGTCATCCTCATCATAGTTTAATCCAAGTTTCCTTGATCAATGAGTAGACTATCATATCAAATCAACATTTGAGCGTGGCCACGCATTTCATAGTCTAGCTCACACAAGAGGCCAATAATATCACTCCAAAAATAGGAGGGTTAAATCCCATCTAGATCATTCATATTTCTCATATGATTCATAATATACCCAATATCCACTTTTATCATTACCCGGTCAAGGATAACTTTTAATTAAATCAATGTATATTAATTCTCGTATAGAAATATAATGACTTCAGGTCTAAGGACCATTACATCATTATCACTGTGAGAATTACTTATGACACAACAGACATGTATAATCTCACACCGGGTCTGTCCAGCACCATGTACATATACATATGCCTGTGTTTTTGACTTTAGTATCACTATACCTATGATCAATGAGATGTGATCATCAGTTAACAGACACACCAATCTTAATGCATTATTATTGTCCCTTAATAATAATATTCGACTAGGGACATTTAGGAATATTGATAATATTCTCATAATCTCATTTATAAGTCACGTACTTAGAGATATAGAATTGCATATCATATTCCAAGGACATTTATTAATCTAACATTTATATCGCAGTAAATTAAGAATTAATAAATTCTAAAAGGACTAATCAATAGAACATAAATATTAATCCTAATGTCTTAAACTAAAACATCATAATGTTGTCTCTAGGGCACAAACACTAACAATATAAACCAAGGGTAGCAAGATGAATAGCATCCAAGTTAGTAAGCATTTTACCAGAGAAATAGATGAGGCAAAATCTTAAAGAATTTATCTGTACTTGTTCAACTTGTAAGTAGCTGCGTATAATTTTGTAACACAGAGTTCTCTACTTAATATATATCTCTGGTGGAAAATTTCAATCCACCAGAAAGTTTTTAAGTACTTGTATTTAAATACTTTGTGTTTTGATTTCTATACTACTTTCATTCTGCACCATTGCTAAATCAAACACAGTTATTTATTTGTAGTAGAACTGTTCTTAAAATTAAAAAGTAGCCAGATTTACATTCAACCCCCCTTCTGTAATTCTTTGTTAGATTGTTAGGGAATAACAATTATCATGTAACTGTTCATGCAGCTATGCAGTCTCACCAACATTCATATTGTTGTATGAGAAGTTGCATCTTATTTTCTCTTATTTGCTCAGTTCCTTCACATAGTACTTGAATAGTGTCCCAAACATCCTTAGAATTTATGTAGTTTATGACATTGTCAAGCATGTCTTTATCAAGACCATTGAACAATATGTTTATGGCTTTTTTGTCTTTATGAACTGCTTCAATATCTTCATCAGTCCATTCTGATTTAGGCTTTGGAATAGTCTACTCATTTTCAGTAACATCTTCAACATCTGTTGCAACTCTACATGGAACATGAGGACCATTTTCTATGCACTTGACATAGCTTTCATCTTGAGAGAGTAGATGAAGGTGCATCTTCACTTTACAGTGATGATAGTTGTGTTTGTCCAGAATTGGAATCTTCACACTAACATCCTTCATGCTCATGTTATTTGATTGCTTTAATCTTTAAACTCTTTGTATGTTAAGAGCTTGCTCTGATACCAATTGTTATTCCCTAACAATACACATTAGAATTATAGAAGGTGGGTTGAATGCTTTTCTGATAAATTCTTTCTTAAATATACAACTGTGTTTTGAATATGCAAGAATGCAGATAAGACTTTAAAAGTATTCAACAAATACAAAATAGATAAACACAATTTTTAAAACTTTCTTGTGGATTTGTCTTTCCACCAGATATGTATATATTGAAGAAAACCCTATGATGCAAAATGCACACAGCTACTTACAAGTGAATCTTACAACTTAGAACTTGAGAGTACCAAAGATACTGTAACACCCCCAAATCCGGGGTCAGGAATCTGGGTCATCACGCCATCCCTCACTCATGTGTAACCTGGTATTGATTCAATAATCCAACATACCCCAATCTCATACTCACACAAAAAAGTTATAGCCTTAGAAACGACGTATAAAATAATATCTTCTTTTATTACACTCAAAGGTACTTTACAGGATCTCAAACAATTATTTATAACCTCTACATGAAGTTACAATAATTACGGCTGATATCTTATATCTATCTGATATTCTAGCACACCTGAGATAAAGCTGCCAGGGATCCTCCCCGTGACTGCAAGCGACTAAGTCCCACACCGGCATACTGGTTATCTGTTGTGTTGAGTCATTTAAAAGAAAGCAAGAGTGAGCTATAATGCCCAGCATAATAAGGTACAGTATGAAAATGACTGTATGATAAACTCACATAAAACATCATATATGATAATTACGTTTTATTCAAAAATAGTTTTCCTTGGTGATACACACCTTCTTATGAAACCACTTCTTTAGTGGATCTTATTATCCTGCGAATACCTTAATAGTAATCACGGCACCTAGGCTTGGGTTACGGTATTGCATCACAATTCCAATTGGAAGAATAGGACATTCGTTGGAGCCACCGCATACGATGATCAGTCGTACTATGATAAAAGTAACCTTTTCTACTAGTAGAAGGACGACACCTTCGTATCCCGATTATCACCCTTTCCGCATTCGGGCTACGTGTCCCATTTTCGAGTATACACATACTTCACAAGTTCCTGAGTACACAGAGTACCTTCTCCTGCGGTACCTTTGGTAGTCCATCTAGTACACATAGTACCAGAGTCTACCCCTCCCTTGTCCTTTAAAAGAATTCTATCAATCTCGAGAACTCGAACCACATCGAAGTTCCCCAAGCGTCTTGCTTGTTGATAGAAATAGCTTATCTTTCTAAGATATAATTGTATATATGTATATACGTACTTCCGAGAATTTCGGAGGAAGTACTAAGGATGTGAGTTGACCGTTGTCAACAGATAATTAATAAGGGGGAAAAGTTTCTCCTTGAAACTATATTCAACATATTAAATAAGTCGGGATAATATTCACCGATGATCTGAAATTATTCGAATGATATTCTGAAATCTGAAATTAATTCAATAATAGTTAATAAATAATTAAACCTCGAATGAGTTTACTCTTTAAAAGAATATTTAAAATAATATTCCTCAACTAGATTGTGTCTACATAATTAATAATCTATAATGATTAATCGGGTTTGAAATAAATAATCGTTGGAGTATACTACTCCCATAATAAGGAATAAGTATATAGTATTTATTATTCGAACAATAAAATCTAGTTGAGGATATGATCGTTGGGAAATCATTTTAATAAAAGTTCGAGGTAATTTAATGTTTCGTAAGTGGACGATGAGTCCCTTTAAAACATACTACTATGGACTTATAACCGTCCTATAATATCATCGGGATGATTTCTGGGTTTATATTTTATAAAACAAAACTGACCGACTCTCGGTCTTACGACTTATACATCACGCTCTACTATAGCGTTAATATTCTTAATTAAAACACCTCCGGAATACTTCCGGGTTTTTATCAGTTTTTACTGACCGATTCTCGATCTAAAGTATATACACGCCACGCTACTCGCTAGCGTTAACGTTCTCAATCATAAACTCCTCCGGGATACCTCCGGGTTTTTATAAGCTTACACCGACTGACTCTCGGTCTAAATATAACATTTCGAACTCGTTATGAACATAACTAGAAATTATCAACAATTGAGTAATGTAATACGTCTCAAACTTCGTAAAATAGTTTAAAGCAATCTTATGCATATATTACAGTTTTGTAACATATTCACAACACAACAGTTCTTAAAAGGTAGGGTTTGAAAACTTGCATGGGTATCTCGAGGTGGAGGATGCTCTAGGTTCCGCTCGGAAATCTATAACCATAACACCATTCATTTTGTTAGGTCCCGTACTAATTTACGGCGACTCGCACTCATGCGCTACTTATAATGCACCCTCTCAACTTATACTACCATTATTATTCCTTTAAATCCTTATTAGCATCATGGTCGCTTCATTTTTCTAAGTATCTTAGGTTCATTCTCTTTATCGTCGTCGGCTCCGCTTATGGATTCTTACGGTTTCTACTACCGCGGTCTCGGCTCCGATATTTTTATAAAATTGAAAACAAAATTCACTTGAAATTTTTATGGCAGTCAGGAAACTCAATATGTTACTCTCTATAAAAAATTTATGATTTATGAACACTTTTAAGTCGATCCTTTATATTTTCAAAGTTCGTGATTTGTAGAAGTTTTTGTCGCGTAAATCACTTTTACTAAATCGACCATAACTTTTTATCCATAAATCGGAATCAAGCGATTCAAGCACCTAAAAGATCCTTATAACATTTACTATCATAATCAAGGGTTATGTTTCAAGAAATTACAGTTTACAACTTCGGGACTTTCTTCAGAAACTTAAAGTTACGATTCGTTGGTTTTAACGGAGTTACATTTACGATTGGGGTTTCGTTTACGCCCTAATTCTTAACACAACCACCAATAATCATCATTTCATCATCAAAACATAACTCCTCTCAAGAACATCATGTTCTTAAGGCAACAACAATCAACCTTAAATCTACTTAACTTAAACTTCAAGATCTCCACAATACCACTTCTTAAACTAAGTTTTCTACCACATACTAAATGGATCTTAAAATGAAACTTAAATAAAGTTGGGCCAAAGATTTTTACCTTTCTTGAAAGCTTGAGATGTATTCTTGAGTATTATGGAGGCTTGGAAGTGCTTGGTATGATTTTTGGAACCTAAAACCACCATTGAAATCAAGAAACCAAAGAGAGGTTACAATTCATACTATTCACTAGTGAGTTTCTTGATTTTATTTTACCCATCAAACCTTGATAAAAAGAGATGAAAGAATTTTTTTACCTTATTTTAATTGCTAGGAGGCTTGAGAATTAATGGGATGATTTTACCACGGCTAGATTTTGAGTTTTGGATTTTGAATTCCTCTTTTTTCTCTTGAAGGCCGAATGGAACAATGTGCAGGGGGGTGGGTATTTATACTTGCTTCCCTTGGTTACTTAGCTTGGTTTCTTTCCTAGGTTACTTCTAGGAAATGGGGTGGAAGATCTTGCACTTGATTTTTTTATTCTTCCTAGGTTGAATCCTAGGTTTATTCTTGTTGCAAATCTTGGGGACAAATCTTAGGTAGCTTCCTAGAAACTACTTGTGTTAGCTTCCTTAGCACATTATTTGGATAGCTTGCTTGATCATCCTATGGTTTGCTTACTATTTGATAAAGTAACCATGGTTACTTTCTTACCATGGTTTAGTTAGTGCGTTACGTTTATTTAATCGTTTACGCGTTCGCTCGGCTGCTTAAACATTTTCGTAATACTTACTCGTAAGTGGTTCGCGACGTAGTTCCTTTCGTATTTATTCCTTAAATTTTGATTTATCATACTTGAATATAAATCTGTAGGGTTTTAATCTCATAATTATATTGTGATTCCCGTAATCCTCGATGAGTCGTAAATACTGTCATTTTACAAAGTTCGTTTTCTTCGAAAACTAATAGCGTTTACATACACTCATTTGGTACGTATAATTGTAATATCAACCCCGAAACTCATTTTCTCATGCACTACATAGTGTGGGCTAAAAAGTTTTCCCCGTCCATCAGGGTTACTATTCATTAAACGTTTTACAAGGTCTCAAAAATTCAAGTTGTTATATTACTATTCATAAAGGTCTTTTACCGATGTCAAAAATTTGGGTTCTTACAGTCTTCCCCCCTTAAAAGGATTGCGTCCCGGAATCTGTTCAGAAATAGGTAGGGATATGCTTCTCACATGACAACCTCGAGTTCTCACGTTAACCTTGTAGTATTTGATCTCTTCATAAAATTTCCACTCATTCATCCAATATATTTCTGGGTACTCATCCTTGTAGTCTTATGACCTCTACACGTTACTCGACATACGCTAAGTCTGGCTACGAGTTCATTAGCTCATTTTCAATCATATGTTTGGTTTTGATGGTTAAATTTCCTAACCTCGATTTGTGGTACTTGTTATAAACTTGGTGATCGTTCGACGATGGTGCTAATTTATAAGTCAACTTTCTTAGTCCTTTAATTCTTCAACTGGTCCAATAAATCTTGGGTACAACATTTCTTTCCCTTTCGAATCTCATCACTCCCTCCTCGGGAGGTACTTTCAACAATACTTGGTCCGCTACTTCGTACTTTCTGTCTTTATAGTCCTGGTCCGCATATATCTATTGTTCGTCCTGGGCTACCACTAGCCGGGTTCTGATAAGTTCTAGGAATTTCTTTGGTCTGTTGACTCAACGATGGTCCAAGTATCTTCCGCTTACCAACTTCTTCCCAATCCTAAGGGAGAATGATTCTTTCTTCCGTACAAAGCTTTGTAGCCATTCCAATGCCCGTATGATAACTCGTTATTATCGGTGATTCGATTAACGTCAACTGGTCACTACATCTCCCTTAAAATTTGATAATATGGACAATTATCGCATCTTTTAGTGTTTGGAATCATCCTTCAACTTATTCATTTCTCCTACATCGCTCCTACTAGTGCTAGAGTTTCATTCCTTAATGTTTTTCCCATTTTGGCGCATCCTCTCTCGATTAAGTTATATAAGAAGTTCTCATTGCGTTTCTACACGCTCGTCTTCTGCTACACGCTTAGCGCCAGATTTAACATTTCTTCCCGTAGTAATGTAAAGCACGTCATCGTCCTGTTGCCATCTTGAAGGAAGCACCATTTCATACGCAATTTATTGACACGCTTTAGGATCGTGCAATGTTCAGCTTTCGTCATCGGTCGGACTTCTTTAATCATTCCCCGTATAATATCTATAGTACTACGACACTTTCTGGGTCGTACTTGTTATTCTCGCTAGCGCCTTAGACGTATTCACGTTTATTGGTATCTGCTACCAGTGGCCTTTATAGGGTGTGTACGATCTTCCTTGCCTTCTATCAGTTCGGACAATGACATCTTTCATTCTTTCACGTTGTCCTTCGTAAGGGATATCGGCCACTATTTTTCGTATGCTAGCATGGTAAGTACATCTACACGAATTATCTGTCAATAATAGGCGATTTCCCAAACCGTTCCAAATAAAAGGTAAGCCAGTTAGTTGTATTTTCAATGGTCAGGATAGTCCTCTAATTCTACTTGTCGATTTGAGAACTCTAAGTCATTCCTCTGTCCGTCCTTTTTCAAAAAATATCTTGGGAATTAGTCCCGTTGTGAAATTAAATCTTAGGTCCTTGTGCGGCGCAGTCATCACGGGGTCTCTCTGTCCCAATTATCTCTTCTGCGTTCATAAATATTTTGTAGAGTGGACATCTATCGTTTGTATAATAAAGTAAGTGGTCTTATTTAATCTATCACTCAAAATCCTCAAATAGTACGATGGCTAACTTGGTTCTTGATAATCCTCCTTCAAAATTTATTATAATTAACTCTTAACCCTATTTGGGTCATCTACCAGTCGAAATTGCCAAAATTTTAAGCCTCGCCTTTCCGTTTTCATTTTCCAACTATGTCGAATACTTACTTACCTACTCAATGACATCCTTTTCATATTCTGTCATGACTAATATCCGTTTATGTTTTTAGGCATCTTTAAGTCTTCTCGTTAAGTAATAAAGCGTTCTTTTCATGTGATCCTTTTCATCAGTTATTCTGAGTTTTGTCATACTCCACATATCTTTTCCTACTTAAAGTGTCGGCCACCATATTGGCCTTTCCTTGATGATAATAGATTTCTCAATCATTGCCTTTGATCAATTTGACTATGGCCTCTATCTCGTGTTCAGTGAAAAAAAAATTCCAAAATTTTCTCATAAGTAAACTCCTTGTCCCTTTCAGTCCGAACCTTATCGCAATTATTCTAGATTATTATTAGAAAGCCTTATGTCACGGTCCTTAAGCTGCGTAGACATATCATTAGACTTCACGCAACATCCTATTTTTATCGTCGAGAAATTCTAGCACGGGATTACTACTAACTTTGCCTTCAATTCTTGAAAATCTTATTCCTCAAATTCATACATGCTTGGTTTTCCCCGAATTTATTAGCACCTCTCCTGATAATGTTTCATAGAAGTGTACCTCACTAATCACGTTGTATCCCTATTTTCGTTCTTCTATAACCATCTTAAAGATACTTACGATAATAACTACACATGATATTCTTCTTTTTTAAAACAACTTACTCATCACGATGCTCCGATTGCACCATCACAGCACTTAGCTTTCAGTCTCATATTACAACAACCGGTTCTCAATTATTCCTCTCTTTGTTGGGAAGGAAATTAGCCTTGGAAAAATGATTTTCACGATATCGATGAAATTTAGACAATCTTAACAAGATTTCAAAATCTAACATCTAAACAAATAATGAGCTCTGAATAAAAGAGTCACAACACTCAGAAGATTTATAACTGGGAAGAATCTAACAAAGATTATCCTTCCATGTCCTTAGAATTCTATATTGTGATATTATGGAGAATATCCATTGAAAGCAATGATTGCTGAATAATAACATCATACGAATGAACTTGTAAGATTTTTCCATTAAAGGAATACTTTTCTTCTCGAAAAATGAAAGAAATATCGAATAACATCCTCAACCAAAGGTTAACCATTGAGGTCTCAAGAGGTACTATTTTGAAAGAAAGAATTTTATCCAATGATTAATAAATAAGGAAGTATATTGTTCTTCAATCACTTTGTAATTTTAATTGGATATTCGTTATATAAACGAAAGAATAAAATATTCAATAAAACTGAATATGAATTCTCGTTTGAGTGGGCGACCTAGTTATGTCTCAATTAAATCATTCTTTGAAAATTTCATCAACAATTAAAGCTGGCATATATAATGCACTATGGAATAATCAAAATTTTATTGGAAGTGGAACTTAGAAAAATAATAACTAGTCCATATCAAACAATATTATCAACCGGCTAAGAAAATGGCCAACACAATTGGTTTGGCCCATAGCAACTAGCTAGGACGATTAGCTAGGCTTTTGTCGTATTAATTAAAAAATTTGACTAGTTAGGACAATTAACTAGTCATTCATGAGAACATATGCAACTAGGCATATTTCAGTTTGTTTGTAACAATCTCAACATCATAACCACTGAAGAAATTGTGGCTATCTGGACGACGATTTTGAAATAAAGAGTTTTTAAATTTGGGCCGAGAAAGACAATTATAACTCTGAGTCTAGTGGTCTTGGCATCGGAACAATCGATAGCCTCTTATCAAATATTTCTTTCCAAATAAAGGGTACACTCATAGGTGCCCTAGTTCACATACTTTATCAGATCTTTAAATAGAATTAATCAGAATACCAATATCAAATTGATACCCGTACTATAATTTCAAAGTTCAATATATAATTTCGTCCCGATTAGAGGAAAAGGATTCCCGATGAATATATGGATATTAGGTCATCCATGTTTTTAACAATTTGTTATATATTTACAATCTTGACTGAGAAGAGTAAGTATGAAAGAAGAATCAAATGAAGATACTCATTATGAATATTCCTCGATGAATTGAGGGAAAATTTATATATAAAAAAAATCTCTTGGAGAATTAAGATGAAGTATAAATATCTCTGAGTTGAACAAGAAGATCATAATCTATGAATGAAAGTTCATGGATTAACTAAAATAATTGAACAAGTCCTGATGCGGAGAAAGACTATTCAAGATGGTCACATCAGAAGTTCAAAGTATAGAACATAAAGGATTGTCTGATATAACTTATCAAGGACAATATGAATGATCAACAATTTGGAGGGAGTAATGTGACAGTGAGTAGGTGCCAAAATATTTCACTGATTATCCTAACTCCCTTTATTATCCGCCTGAGGATGATACCACATCTTCATCTTTGTAATTCCATGTTCAGCTAGCGTCTCTTTCTCATCATTTTAAAATTGCTTACTAATCTTGACTTTCGCACGTATATTTGTCATTCCGGTGTTTTACCTCGAAGACCTTACTCAGAAATATTCCAAAAACATCTGTTAAGCCGATGGTTTCCGGATACACGCATCTGTTACTAACTATAAGTGGTCAGTTCCCTATGGGAACAGATCAAAGATATCTCTTAGGGATCTCAATGCAGTACATAAGTTCAGTGGCATGTGTGTGTAATTGAACATACGTTATCGAATATATTAGAGGTCTATGAGTATATATACGTAGCCTCTGACATCATATCTACCGAAGAATTCCGCACTGGACTCACTGGTCTATCCCTTTTAAAAAGGTTCTAAGATCGAACCATCGCTCGTTAGAATCTTACGCCATTTAATTATAGATATGCCATCGATTCTCGATCCCTGAGCTAAACCATCATAACCTTCATGTTAAGCGTACTAATAATATCACATAGTGTACTCGTCCTACGATGACATTTGTATATCATATTCAAATCTTCCTTAATGGAAATAAAAATCCTCAAGGGTATATCAGACATTATCTCTGCTGAATTCGTTATTAAACTATCACAATTATCACCTCGTAATACGTGTAACCAGGCACTGAGACCAAGACCGCAGTACAAATTGTACTGGTTTGGATAATTATCCCGAAAACCAGTACCGTTTGGATCAGTTTTTATAAATAAATGTACCATTTTATATCCGGAATGATCCAACGGGATACTAATTTTCCGTTATTATAAATAGCCTTTACCGTATTTTATTCCGTATCAAAAATCATTTCCAGACAGTAATTATATAATTTTCGAGAGAAAATACTTATATTCATAAACCTTTCTGAGAATCAAACAGCAATTTGAAGGTTTAATGACCTCTGTTTTCAAAGCTTGAGTAACCAAAACGAAGGTCTCGGAGTGTTCTATCAGTTTCTTCAAGTTTCAGAACTGCAGAAATCAAGGTTTATTTTCTATATTTTTATTTATTTTCGAATTAATTTGATTAAAAATATGAATTTTTGTTCGGATGATTGTTTGAATGATTTGATGATTGCATGTTGTAGAGCTTGTTTTCCTGATGATTTTTATATGACTGATTTGGAGTTCAATAACATGTTCAAAATTGAGTTTGATTTTCGAATTTTGAAATTAGGGTTTATAACCCGTATAAATGTTCTTAATTGAAATTTAGGGCATTTTGATCTAGGGGTTATTAGCTGTTGTATTATAGTGGGTTGTGTTCCTTATAAAATTTGCAATCGATTGGTATATAGCTCGTTAACAGAGGATGTCTGAATCGAAGGGAGTTGTGTTTTGAAGTTCACGTCAAGTTCGCCGGAAACCGGCGAACTTCTCGGCCAAATTCCGGCCAACTCAGGGATGGGTTAGGTGATTTGATGGAATGGTTATGCTCATGGTGTTGTGTAGATGTGATCTGGAGGTGGTGGTGGCCTGAGCATCCCTGGATCGATTTCTTCGGCAAAACAGGGTGTTTTTCGGCGACCCCCTGTCAAATTACAGTTTAGTACCTGGACCTTTGGGGACGATGCAGTTTGGTCTCTGAAGTTTCCAGAGTTTGCAAGAATAGGATTCCTGTTTTAAAAATGTTTAAAAATCATATTCTCCATTTATTTTAATTATAAAAATTCATTTTTAATTTCTGAAAATTCCAAAAATTATTATTTTAATTTTAAAAATTATTTTTAATTCGAAAATAAATCTGAATTAATTAGTTAATTAAATTTAGTTAATAATTAATTGATTAATTGGTCAATTAATTCAAAAATTAATTGATTAATTGATTTAATTAATTATTAATTAATTTTAATTAATTACTTAATTAGATTTAACTATTTAAAAATGATTTATAAATTCCGAAAAATAATTTTGAGCTTTAAAATATTATTTTAAATTAGTTTCAAGGCTCGATAATTATTATAAAATTGTTTTGAAGCCAGAATTGGCCAACCGTACCCTGTTTATTTCTTTAAAATTGATCCAACGACCCGTTTTAATTCTGAAAAATGTTTTAAAAATCATTTTAAATACCCGAAAGCATGTTTACAACCCGAGACTCCTTTATAAATGATATGTCATTGCTTATTTGACGTGTTATGTGTTATATGTGATGTGTTATTTGACATTCGGTCTATATGTTCGGTGTTTACTTGTTTATAGCGTAACTTTTAATCCGCTAATTGGATTTGGGTAAAACGAATGGTAGATAGAAGTGTGTATCGAATAGAATCGTATGAGTTGAATATTGATAGACGCTTATGATATGTGAGCAGAAGAGGTAAGGCATAGGAAAGGGAAAATATAGTCGAGGAGTAGACGGTTGTGATTGAAAGTTAGAGAAGTATAGCAAGCTAATACCAGGCAAGTGTTCTGAACTTTCTCGTGATATATTGTAGTTGATTGATAGTCCTATTTTATATTGCAAGTGCTTTGCAGCACTGAACCCAAAACCCTGATTCCAGTTATTGATCTTGAGTCGTAAACCTTGTTCTTTCTAAACCATTGATTGTTGTACACCCAAATATGAACCACAAATATACGATACTACTCCACAAATACATACAAACTAAATACCAAACACCGAATCGAATTACTTACATATTCAAACCATTGTACCTTATGCTTTGAAAGACCAATTCCTGGTAACCCTGAAACATTGATTCCTTTGTTATCCAATTCTTTCATTACTTAACAGTCAAGCTTTGAAATTGCCATACTGATCCCTTGTAAAGATTGAAACCATTTCCTTATCGAACATCCAATGTTGTTTATGATTCTGTTTATTATTTTACATTGTTTATTCAGTTATTATGTTAGAATTGGATTGTTTATATAAAATTGTGGACCAGATTCGTGGTCAGACCATATTAATGGTCAAGTTAGGCCAATGTGTGCCTTGGATCCAGTAGTTAGAGCAGTGCTGTGTGCTTTGCTCGGGGTTAGTGCGTGACTGATCAGCAGCCTAACCTTGGTTTTTAAAATGAAAATATAATATCCAATTCTAAATCATAATTCATTGTTCACTTGATATTATAACCCTTTTTACTTGATGATCATTTTTCTCAGTCTTGTCACTGAGACTTGCTGAGCTAGTTAGCTCACTCGTGCGATATTGTTTATGTTCTTTTCCAGTTAAGAAGGAACCAGTTGGTAGCGAGGATCCCCAATCCAGCGCGAGAGCTAGGGGTTCAGGTTGATCGAGTTAAGCTAGTAGGCATCTTTTGAGATAATTTAAGTTTGTAAAAGTTTGTAATAATGTTTAATACTCAGTTTTGAGTTTGAATAGTTGGGATTTGGACGTTTGTAATAAATTGTGTGTGTGGCTTGTGTGCATACTTTAACCTGTTGCGGTCCGTGGTAGTTGGTAAGTAGGGTCACTGCATATTATTATTATTATCTTTATTATTGTGATAAGTAGGTTATAAATAAGGGGTGTGTGTGTGTGGACCCCAAACTTCTGACCCGGGTTTGGAGGGCGCCACAGGTTTGGTATCAGAGCTACAGGTTATAAGTCACTGACACAAGCCTAGGTTGACGGGAATGGGTAGAGGGTTAGGATTAGAAGTAAGTAATAGAAAGATAGAACGTCGAGAGGTTGAGTGCTATGATATAATAGGTATTTGTATGATTCGCGTCGTGGTTCGAGATTCTTATATTGCGATATGATTTCAGATAGCAGCGATGGCCGACTCTTTCATTCCCGTATCAGCTGACCACTCAGAGCCCTCAGTTGGAGTATCATCCTCAAATCCACGTCCTGTTATTCCACCAGTGTTGGCCATTTTATCTCCACCTGTGTTGCAGCCCGTACCATTGCAGGCTATTCCACCCCTAGGCATGAGGCCACCTATCAGAGGACCCCCACCTGCTGATTCAGGCTTCACTGGTCATTCAGTTACAGGAGTACCTTTCCAGTTTTCTTCCTATCCTGTCCCATATCATCTGTTCGAGGCTTGCCTTATAGAGCAGCGATTCCTATAGGGCCAGATTCTGGAGTTATTGTATATCATGCGTACCAGAGAGGTTGGGAGTGGTGAGAGGCGACTCAGAGAGAGGCTTCAAGTGTTCCGTAGAGCGGCTGCTGTGAGAATTGCTGAAGCTACACATGAGGACATCACCCCTGATTTTCTAGTAGAGTGGGATAAGTGGGTTCTAGAGGAGCTTGAGGAGATTGGAGGTCCAGACTTGCCATGAGTTAGAGATCCAGAGATGGAGATGCTGATCAGAGTTGTTATGGCTGTGTAGTATGTACAGTAGTATGTAGTATGTATCAGTAGACTTCTAAGTTGTATTTATAGACTAGATCTGCTGACTAGTGAGTAGGTTGTTGTACCCTTTTTCTTTTTCTTCCAAAGCGTCTTTACGCTTGTACTACCTAAAACTTTTGATCTATATATATCAGTACTTCTTTCTTTTCCAGCATTGTCATTTGCTTTATTGCACCTATTTTACTTTACCTTATTTATTGCACCAGTTATAACCCTGTGATACCATGTACCATATTCCCATAACTGTTTATATTCTGTAAAGAAGCAAGCAATTTACTTAGTTCAACTTTTATAACTGTTTTCAAAAAAAGATATTTCTGTTTTCTAAAACTTTTCTTTTATGGAAAGGATTTGATTTAAAAGCTAAATAAGTTGTTTGATTCTTTACAGAAAAATGCCTCCCAGAAGAAATACCCGCACCAACACTCAGAATGAAGAAACCAACAACAACAACAATAACAACCAAAATAATACAAACCAGAATGCAAACCCAGGACCCATAGACCCAGCAATAGCCCAGATTTTCCAAATATTGGCCCAACAAACAGTTCACCTAGCACAATAACAACAACAAAGACAAACTAATCCCCAGGTAACTTTTAAAACTTTTCAGGCGGTAAACCCACCAGAATTCAAAGGTTCCCTAGATCCGATTGAAGCAAATGTTTGGATAAAGGAAATAGAGAAGTCATTTGCCTTAGTGAAGGTGAAGGAAGAACAGAAGGTTGAGTTTGCGAGTTATTACTTGAAGAATGAGGCCACCTATTGGTGGGAGACTGTGAAGACATTGGAAGGTACAGATGTTATTACTTGGGAGAGGTTTAAGGAATTGTTTTTAGAAAAAAAAATTCCCCAGTTTGTTCAGGATCAGATGGAGCTAAAGTTTTTAGAGTTAAAGCAAGGAAATATGTCGGTGGCGAATTATGAGAGTAAGTTTGAAGAGTTTTCAAGGTATGTGACGTCATATGTGGATACTGACAGGAAGAAGGCTAAGAGATTCCAGCAAGGTCTAAAGCCATGGATCAGAGGGAAGGTAGCCATTTTTGAGTTGGATACCTATGCAAGAGTTGTACAGAAGGCCATGATTGTAGAGACAGAGAGTGAGATGTCATAGAAGGAGAAGGAAGGTAAGAAGAGAAAGTCCGAAAGGAATGAAGGTCAGTCATAACCAGGGAAGTTTCCAAATTTTAAGAAGGGCAAGTTTCAGCCAGGGAGAAATTTTAACTTCAGAAGGCAAAATGCAGGCGACGGAGGCCAGGGCAACCGTCCAGTCAATGAGAATTAGCCGAATCAGTTGAGGTTAACTTTTCCAGATTGTCAGGTATGTGGGAAGAAACATGGAGGAGTTTGTAATAAGTTGAATGTAGTTTGTTTCAAGTGTAACCAGAAAGGGCACTATTCGAGGGAGTGCCAAAATCAGCCAGCAAGAGAGCCAGCAAACAAGGATCAGCCTATCCGGAATCCAGGAATTAAGGTTCCAGCTATTGGATTTACGTGCTTTAAATATGGGAAGTCAGGACATATAACCAGGGATTGCAAGACACCAGCCCCAGTTAGTAATGCATTGAAAATTATGGGATCTACCTCAGCAGTAAATGAGACTCCAAGGGCTAGAGTTTTTGACATGTCTATAAGGGACGCTATCCAGGATACTGATGTCATGGCAGGTACGTTTAATGTGATATCTTTATGTGCCAAAGTGTTAATAGATTCGGGAGCAACTCGATCATTTCTTTCACAAGATTTTGTTAGTAAGTTAAATTGTCCAGTTGAGTATTTAAATGAAATAATGATTGTGGAATTAGCAAATCAAGAACGTGTATATGTTAATCAAGTTTGTGGGAAATGTGAGATTGAGATTTCTGGTAGTAAGTTTTGTGTAGATTTGATACTATTTAAGTTAGGAGAATTTGACGTTATCTTAGGAATGGATTAGTTATCTAAGCACGATGCCCATATAGATTGTCGAAATAAGAAGATAATGGTAAAAACGCCAGATGAGAGGATAGTAACATTTAAGGGCCAGAAGCAAGCAAAGAAATTCTTAACAATGATTCAAGCCAAGAAGTTACTACAACAAGGATGCGATCATTTCGTTGTATCTGTGATTGATAGAAGTCAGGAGCCAGCAAAACTTAAAGATATTCCAGTAGTTAATGAATTTCCAGACGTGTTCCCCGATGAGTTACCAGGACTTCCTCCAGATAGAGAAATTGAGTTTACAATCGACTTAGCACCTGGAACAGAACCAGTATCCAAGGCCCCGTATAGAATGGCGCCCGTTAAGATGAAAGAACTAGCGAAGCAATTGCAAGAGTTGTTAGAGAAATGAGTAATCAGACCTAGTGTATCCCCGTGAGGTGCACCGGTATTGTTTGTCAAGAATAAAGATGGGAGCATGAGACTGTGCATCGACTATCGGGAGCTCAACAAGCATACAATCAAGAACAAGTATCCGTTACCCAGAATTGATGATTAGTTTGACCAATTGAAAGGAGCCAAGTACTTCTCCAAGATTGATTTAAGATCGGGATATCATTAACTAAAGATTAAGCCAGGGATATACCAAAGACAGCTTTCAGGACGAGGTATGGACATTATGAGTTTTTAGTAATGTATTTTGGATTGACCAATGCCCTGGCAGCGTTTATGGACCTGATGAACAGAATTTTTAAGGAATACTTGGACAAGTTTGTTATTGTGTTTATAGACGATATTTTGATTTATTCAAAGACAAAAGAGGATCATGCAGCACATTTAAGAACATCTTTGGAGATTTTAAGGAAAAAGAAGTTATATGCTAAATTCTCGAAGTGTGAGTTTTGGTTACAGGAAGTTCAGTTCTTAGGACATATAGTCAGTAATGAAGGGATTAAAGTGGACCCAGCAAAGATTGAAGCAATTACAAATTGGGAAAGACCGAGAACACCAACAGAGGTAAGAAGTTTCTTAGGATTAACGGGATATTATCATCGATTCGTTCAAAATTTCTCAAGGATTGCAACACCATTGACAAAGCTTACACGGAAAAAGGAAAAGTTTATATGGAACGATAAATATGAAGAAAGTTTTCAGGAATTGAAGCAACGATTAATCACGGCACCTGTTTTGTCACTTCCAGACGATCAAGGAAATTTCGTAATTTATAGCGATGCTTCTCATAAAGGACTCGGATGTGTTCTGATGCAGCACGATAAGGTGATTGCGTATGCGTCAAGGAAACTAAAACCACACGAACAGAAATATCCTACTCATGATTTGGAGCTAGCAGCCATAGTTTTCGCTTTGAAAATTTGGAGACATTATCTATATGGAGAAAAATGCGAGATTTACACGGATCACAAAAGTTTGAAATACATATTCACACAGAAGGAGCTTAATATGAGACAGAGGAGATGGTTAGAATTGATCAAGGATTACGACTGTACAATTAATTATCATCCCGGTAAAGTGAACGTTGTAGCGGACGCGTTGAGTCAGAAGGAAAAGTTAAATGTGTTATCAGTACCCGAAGAAATATATAAGGAATTTCAGAAACTGGAATTGGAGATTAGAGTTTGCAAGCCTGATGAAGCGAAAATATATAGTATGACTTTTCAGACGGAGTTGTTAGAGAAGATAAGGAAGTGTCAAGAAGAGGTAATGGATCAGGATATAAAGCATTTGGTAGGTGAAGAATTATGTACGCAAAAGGACGATCAAGGTATTCTTCTAGAATTTGGATTCCACCAGTGACGGAGTTGAAAAATGAAATTTTACAAGAAGCTCATAATTCAAGGTATTCAATCCATCCAGGGAGTACCAAGATGTACAAAGACTTAAAGGAAAATTATTGGTGGCCAGATATGAAGAGGGAAATTACGGAATGGGTTAGCAGATGTTATACATGTCAGAGAGTAAAAACAGAGCATCAGAGACCAAGTGGATTACTACAGCCATTGGAGATTCCAGAGTGGAAGTGGGAGCATATTGCCATGGATTTCATAGTTGGATTACCAAGGACAAAAGCTAATCATGATGCCATTTGGGTTATAGTGGATAGACTTACCAAGTCAGCTCATTTTCTGCCTATAAATGAAAGATTTTCACTCGACAAGTTGGTCCATATGTACCTGAAGGAAATTGTAATTCGTCATGGAGTTCCTGTATCTAGCGTATCCGATCGAGATCCAAGGTTTAATTCAAGATTTTGGAAGACTTTTCAAGAATGTTTAAGAACGAGACTGAATATGAGTACGACTTACCATCCACAAACGGACGGCCAAAGTGAAAGAACGATCCAGACAATCGAAGACATGATGCGTGTTTGTGCTATTGATTTTAAAGGAAGTAGGGACGAGCATTTACCCCTCATAAAATTTGCTTACAACAACAGTTATCACGCCAGTATTGGGATGCCACCTTATGAAGCTCTTTATGGACGCAAATGCAGATCTCCAGTGTATTGGGACGAGGTAGGAGAACGCAAAATACTTGGACCTGAATTAGTGCAGCAGACAAAGGAAGTTGTTGAAGTTATCCAGAAGAGATTGATAGCAGCACAAGACCGTCAAAGGAAATATGCAGATCAATCAAGGAAAGACATGGAATTCGAAGAATGGAATTTGGTATTACTAAAAGTGTCACCGTGGAAGGGATTAACGAGATTTGGAAAGAAAGGAAAGCTGAGCCCAAGATATGTCGGACCTTTTGAGATTCTAAAGCGCGTTGGCAAAGTAGCTTACGAGTTGGCGTTACCTCCGCACATGGAGCACATTTACAATGTTTTTCACGTATCGATGCTTAAGAGTCCGATAGAAATTCTAGAGGAAAGAGAGAAAGTATTAAGAAATAAAGTGGTAAAGTTAGTAAAAGTATTGTGGAGAAACCCAAAGGTTGAATAATCAACCTGGGAGTTAGAAAGTGATATGAGAACAAAGTACCCTCATTTGTTTTCTTAGGAGATTCTGAGGACAGAATCCTTTTAAGAGGGGAAGGATGTGATATCCGGGATATATCGTGTAATTATTTTGCTGATAAATAATTATTATGTATGTCCAGTATCTATTTTGTGAATTATTTGTTTAGTGTTATATGTGTTTGGATGTTTAAAAATAATATTAATTGAGTATTTTAATTTTTATATGTCCAAAATAAAATATAGATAATTGTCATATCTTCTTAGTTATTTTTATGTTGATATATGATTTTATAGGAAATATATGGATTTTATAAAATCTTTTTCTGAGTATTTAAAAACTATTTTATACAATCGGGAACCAACCGACGTCATCCGTTTTTACGTTTTTATAACCCGAAACTCTTCTGAGAACTCCTTCCTAACCTAATTGCAATATTCCGAGCATTTTCCATATTTCGACTTTTTCGATCCAGCGTACGGTTTGTCATGTGCGGGTCCCGGCGCAACATTTTCGATACATTATTCGTTTCGGTAAATCAATAAAACTCGTATTTTCGATAAACGGGATCTTTTTATTAAACTATCACAATTATCACCTCGTAATACGTGTAACTAGGCGCTGAGACCAAAATCGTAGTACAAATTGTACTGGTTTGGATAATTATCACGAAAACCGGTATCGTTTGGATCAGTTTTTATAAATAAACGTACCATTTTATATCCGGAATGATCCAATGGGATACTAATTTTACGTAATTATAAATAGCCTTTACCGTATTTTATTCCGTATCAAAAATCATTTGCAGATAGTAATTATATAATTTTCCAGAGAAAATACTTATATTCATAAACCTTTCTGAGAATCAAACAGCAATTTGAAGGTGTTAGTGATCTCTGTTTTCAAAGCTTGAGTAACCAAAACGAAGGTCTCGGAGTGTTCTATCAGTTTCTTCAAGTTGCAGAACTATAGAAATCAAGGTTTATTTTCTATATTTTTATTTATTTTCGAATTAATTTGATTAAAAATATGAATTTTTGTTCGGATGATTGTTTGAATGATTTGATGATTGTATGTTGTAGAGCTTGTTTTCCTGATGATTTTTATATGACTGATGTAACACCCCCAGATCCGGGGTCAGGGATCCGGGTCGTCACGGTCTTTCTTTCCACAATATCACTTCACTTAATTTATAATAAATAACCTTATGCTGTGACCCCACACTAACACACACCACAACCCATTATAGTCTCAGAGATGAAATTGAAATAAGTACAAGTCCTTGAATCCACAATTAAAAGTTATTACAACCCAAAATGATTACTTGATAAATTTACAGTTAATTACCATTATCTGCCACAAGTTATAATTATACATAATTGATTCTCAAAAGTAGAATGCCTGATCTATCAATAGATCTACCTCTGCAGCTATAGCAGCTACAACATCAACGGGAAGACGTGGGACGCTTCCCACGCGCTTGCGCTGGGTCTGCTGGAGTCTGGCCATCTTTCCTAACTGTTGTTGTGTGATGAAGAAATAAAGCAAGAGTGAGCCTTACAGCTCGCAAAATAATATATAGTGATAACAATAATACAAGTATCTAAATGGATACTTACTAGAATCTTTTATCATGTGTAAGGTAATTACTTACTGGGTATAAGTTTTAAAAGAAGATGAAGTTACCAATTACTTCGCTACACTTATACCATTTTAGAATCTACTAGAACTACTACTGTTCCAAGTATAATAAGATTCAAGAGGTCATCCTATAGATGAGACCACAAATAAAACTTGAAAATATTTGATCTTTGAAATATTTTGAAAAGAAATGAAGTTACGAGATACTTCATTCAATGGATACACCAATAAAACTGTTTGACCCTGTCAATGCTTCGGCAACCACCCATTAGTAGCCTTTCGATCGAAATGCTACGGGTAGTGTTGCAGAATTATCCAAATGGATGATGAACTCATTACGGGAGTTTGCCACGCTAGGAAGACCACTTACGATGATCAGTCGTAGTAGTACAACCCCACCATTTTCTACATGTAGAGGAGAACCTGTCGGATTTACTTGTCAACCGAACACTGAACTCCTAAGGAATGGACCGCCTTAGCGGAACTTCCAGGCCATTTGGGCCAATATAATAAGGTTGGGCCGGCGCTACTCGACCACTTACGCCACTCCTAGTTCAGATGAAATCCATGACTCTGAAATGTAAAGCTCGTCCCCACTTTCCCCAAGTAGAAACTTGTTGATACGGCTCCACCAAGAAGTCGTATCTAGTTGGAAAGGAAAACTCACCGATATTTCCCAGGCGATGCCTGTTAATGGATTAACTTGTTCCAATAATTTTACTTCCCGAGTGTTGGGTAAGTAATCAAAAACTCTTTTATCAAGACAACAACCTTGTTGTGAATATAAAATACACCACAGAGCCGGATCCCTCCGGTTTTGAGCGAGTATTTAAATCCCCTTTTTAAAAGGAAGATCTTAAATATAAAAATGAGTTTTGGGATCCGCTCTAACTTTTGAAAATCATTTTAAAGACTTGAAAACACTTTAAAGAGTGTTTGGAATAATGCTGATTTAATAAAGTAAATTAGTCTCAATATAAAGAAATATCTGAATATTATTATTTAAATAATATTCCCATAAAGAGTAATTGTGGTAGAAGTTGGAAAACTTATACTTGAAATGAATAGTAAATAATCAAAGATATACTTATACGAAAGTAATATCTTTATTTGAATATCAAAAGTAAGTTTGATTATCGAACATTATTCTTTAATAAATAAAGAATATTAATAAATAATAAGCGGAGTCATAATACCTCGAATGAATATTATAAATAATATTCATTAAATAAAATAAAGGAGTCATACATCCTCAAATGAATATCCAAGTAATATTCAAAATAATATAAAGGAGTCATAAGTCCTCGAATGAATATTCAAGATAATATTCATTAATAAAATAAAGTTATCGAATAAACCTTATTCGATTAATAGTTTTGAAAACTATTACCATATATATATAAAATATATATATATAAAATCTACTCGGGATCCTCGACTCCCGGTTTTAGAAAATGCTTTCACCTTTGGGTCCCTATACTAAGGGTATATGCAAATTACCGCTATTCTCTAGCATAGGTATTATCAACTGAACCAACAGATATATATGGCAAGAATACGAAACAGGCATGCATATGTACCATATCACATGCTACAATATATCGCAAGAATTTGCTAATAACAAATATGCATTTATCGCAAGATCGTGCATATACACATATACATCACAACAACAGTTATAACGGGTAGAAAACTTGCCTGAGCGACTGGGGGTGATTAATGGCTTGGGACGAGTCTGGTAACCTATAAACAACATGTGAGTTGGAATTAAACCAAAGTCACTTGTAAATCTATACTTTAACCAACTTAGACTCTAACGCTCGTTTTGCGCTCACTGATTCTCTTAAGTCACTCGAGTACCCTCGGCTCCACCATTTTTAATAAATTAACCATTACGAGTTTTAAGGCGATTCTTTTGCGAGTGTCTTACCAACTGCCTAACACACTTACCATAATTGTTTCATACATTAATTAACCCTTTTTGGTCTTTAACCTATGTTTCAAAGTAAGGCGAGGGGAAAAGTTTCGTTCGCGAAACGCCGTTACTTGAAACGGTCGTTTCTCCTAAACCGTGCATCGGAATCAAACGAACTACATATCAAAACGAAGCTCGTAACATGAACTATCTAAACATGGCAATGGTCAAAATCTAGCAGGGAGTTCTCGGGTCCAAATGTTATGAACAAAAGCAGTCTAAAGTAAATCGGACATTACGACGGCTATGTTTACGCGATTACCCAATTTTATATCACTCCAATTCATCACCAAACAACCCCAATCCATTCATACAACCAAAGTCCATCCTTATCACATCATAACATCCCCAATAAATCCAATATTAATATTTATACTTATGCTTAAGCTTGAATTTAACTATACTTAAGTTCTTTTAACCAAAATAACAAGATTCACCATTCCATTTCACTACCACTCCAACTCAAACTCTAAACCACAAGCATTAAGCTACTATATCACCATAACAATCAAAATCATCTTATTATACAAAGGAATCTAGGGTTTGGAGATGATATATCTTCCTTGAAGTGGTGGGAGTAGCTAGGAAGCCTTAAGAAGCCTTGAGAAGTCTTAGGGATGCTTGGATCTTAAAGGAAAACAAGAAAAAAATCAAGTTAAAAAACTTTGAAATCACTATTCATTGTCTTCTTCATTGATTTCTTGAAGAAGATTGAGAAAGAATTGAAGGCTTAAATTCATAAGATAGCCATAACTATGCATAAGGATGACTAGGGAATTATCTTACCAATTTAGGAAGCCTTGATCTTGAGTTTTGAAATTTCTTTCTCTTGAAAATGGCAAAAGCCGAGAGCAATGAAGAAATAAGAGGTTTTGTGTTTTTTGGTTTTGATGAAATGAAATGTTTGGCTTGGTTGATTGAATTAGATTAGTTTTATTTTAGGTTAATTACCAATTTAACCTTAACTTTGTGTGGTTCTACTTCAACCACATCTCCTTCCTTCCCATGTCATGCTTATGTCATGCTATGATGTCATCTTCCCCTCCTTGTCCTCTTCTCATTGGTTGGGTGACATCATCCTCTCTAATCCCTTTGATTAACTTCCTAATTGTTTGCCTAATGACCGCTGATCTGTTATACGGTTCGCTTAACTTTCGTTTTCGTTTATCGTTTGAGGGATCATACCCGGGGTCTTATTACTTAGGTTCCCTTAACCTTTCTCAATATATTATATTCCTTTTATGATCCTCTCTTATAATCCTTTAATTTAAATCCTTTTTATCCTGTTACCTTATACTCAATTCTTTCCGTATCTAGTGGATTTCCGGGAAAAATCAAAGTGTTCGGAATTGGATTCTGACGATCTTTACATACACTTATATACCATATAGAGTACTAATAAAATCTCAGAATATCCATAATAGGACCCCTACATAGTGTGGCATGAAAAGTTTTCTCATTCAGCTAAAACACTATTCATAAGGGTTAAAAAAAGTTCAAAAATTTTTGGGGTTATTACAACTGATTTGGAGTTCAATAACATGTTCAAAATTGAGTTTGATTTTCGAATTTTGAAATTAGGGTTTATAACCCGTATGAATGTTCTTAATTGAAATTTAGGGCTTTTTGATCTAGGGGTTATTAGCTGTTGTATTATAGTGGGTTGTGTTCCTTATAAAATTTGCAATCGATTGGTATATAGCTCATTAACAGAGGATGTCTGAATTAAAGGGAGTTGTGTTTTGAAGTTCACGTCGAGTTCGCCGGAAACCGGCGAACTTCTCGGCCAAATTACGGCCAACTCAGGGATGGGTTGAGTGATTTGATGGCATGGTTATGCTCCCGGTGTTGTGTAGATGTGATCTGGAGGTGGTGGTGGCCTGAGCATCCCTTGATCGATTTCTCCGGCGAAACAGGGTGTTTTCCGGCGATCCCCTGTCAAATTACAGTTTAGTACCTGGACCTTTGGGGACGATGCAGTTTGGTTCCTGAAGTTTCCAGAGTTTGCAAGAATATGATTCCTGTTTTAAAAATGTTTAAAAATCATATTCTCCATTTATTTTAATTATAAAAATTCGTTTTTAATTTCTGAAAATTGCAAAAATTATTATTTTAATTCCAAAAATTATTTTTAATTCGAAAATAAATTCGAATTAATTAGTTAATTAAATTTAGTTAATAATTAATTGATTATTTGGTCAATAAATTCAAAAATTAATTGATTAATTGATTTAATTAATTATTAATTAATTTAATTAATTATTAATTAATTTTAATTAATTACTTAATTAGATTTAATTATTTAAAAATGATTTAAAAATTCTGAAAAATAGTTTCGAGCTTTAAAATATTATTTTAAATTGGTTTCAAGGCTCGATAATTATTATAAAATTGTTTTGAAGCCAGAATTGGCCAATCGTACCCTATTTATTACTTTAAAATTGATCCAACGACCCGTTTTAATTCCGAAATTTTTTTAAAAAATCATTTTAAATACCTGAAAGCCTGTTTACAACCCGAGACTCCTTTATAAATGATATGTCATTGCTTATTTGACGTGTTATGTGTTATATGTGACGTGTTATTTCACTGTCGGTCTATATGTTCGGTGTTTACTTGTTTATTGCTTAACTTTCAATCCGCTAATTGGATTTGGGTAAAATGAAGGGTAGATAGAAGTGTGTATCGAATAGAATCGTATGAGTTGAATATTGTTAGATGCTTATGATATGTGAGCAGAAAAGGTAAGGCATGGGAAAGGGAAATAGATAGTCGAGGAGTAGACGGTTGTGATTGAAAGTTAGAGAAGTATAGCAAGCTAATACCAGGCAAGTGTTCTGGACTTTGTGGTGATATATTGTAGTTGATTGATAGTCCTGTTTTATATTGCAAGTGCTTTGCAGCACTGAACCCAAAACTCTTATTCCATTTATTGATCTTGAGCCGTAAACCTTGTTCTTTCCAAACCATTGATTGTTGTACACCCAAATACGAACCATAAATATACGATACTATTCCACAAATACATACAAACTAAACACCAAACACTGAATCGAATTACTTACATATTCAAACCATTGTACCTTATGCTTTGAAAGACCAATTCCTGGTAACCCTGAAACATTGATTCCTTTATTATCCAATTCTTTCATTACTTAACAGTCAAGCTTTGAAATTGCCATACTGATCCCTTATAAAGATTGAAACCATTTCCTTATCGAACATCCAATGTTGTTTATGATTCTGTTTATTGTTTTACATTGTTTATTCAGTTATTATGTTAGAACTGGATTGTTTTTATAAAATTGTGGACCAGATTCGTGGTCAGACCATATTAATGGTCAAGTTAGGCCAATGTGTGCTTTGGATCCAGTAGTTAGAGCAGTGCTGTGTGCTTTGCTCAGGGTTAGTGCCTGACTGATTAGCAGCCTAACCTTGGTTTTTAAAATGAAAATATAATATCCAATTCTAAATCATAATTCATTGTTCACTTGATATCATAACCCTTTTTACTTGATGATCATTATTCTCAGTCTTGTCATTGAGACTTGTTGAGCTAGTTAGCTCACTCGTGCAATGTTGTTTATGTTCTTTTCCAGTTAAGAAGGAACCAGTTGGTAGCGAGGATCCCCATTCCAGCGCCAGAGCTAGGGGTTCAGGTTGATCGAGTTAAGCTAGTAGGCATCTTTTGAGATAATTTAAGTTTTTAAAAGTTTGTAATAATATTTAATACTCAGTTTTGAGTTTGAATAGTTGGGATTTGGACGTTTATAATAAAGTGTGTGTGTGGCTTGTGTGCATACTTTAACCTGTTGCGGTCCATGGTAGTTGGTAAGTAGGGTCACTGCATATTATTATTATCTTTATTATTATGATAAGCAGGTTATAAATAAGGTGTGTGTGTGTGTGTGGACCCCAAACTTCTGACCCGGGTTTGGAGGGCGCCACATCAAAGGAACACCAAAACTTGGCATTTGGTATCCTAAAGATTCTAGTTTTGATCTAACTGGTTATTCAGATGCAGATTATGCAGGTTGTAAAATTGATAGAAAGAGTAAAACAGGAACCTGTCAATTTCTAGGAAATAAGCTAGTGTCCTGGTTTGATAAAAAGTAAAATTCAGTTTCTACTTCTACAGCTGAAGCTGAATATATTGTTGCTGATAGTTATTGTGCTCAGATTTTATGGATGAAAAATCAACTGTTGGACTATGGTCTACAGGTTTTAAAATTAATTTTAAAATCAACAGACGGGCTGTAACGCATTACAGGAACGCGTTACAAGCCCTGTAACGCATTCCGGTGATGCGTTACACCCCTTTTAAGCCATTAAAGGGTGTAACGCATTCCGTGAATGCGCCACAGGTGTGTAACACATTCCCGGAATGCTTTACACCCCTATTTTTTTTTTTCAGCAGCCGACAGCTTTTCCTTGGAAAACGAGCCTGCCAATCTCTGTTTCTTTGTCTTCCGTGCAACAGTAATCAAACAGCAACAACAGCATATGCAGATGACTTATAGATGTACATATATATATACTTACAAATAATATATATATATATGATTTATTTAATTATGAATTTAATTGTAAGAACTTCAAAAATTCATAATAAAAAATCTATACATCCTAAAATTATGAAAAAAATACCCAGACGATCTACAACACTTGTAGAACCCAGATCAACATTCAAAATTATTCTGAGAAACGATTTCTCATCAGACAAAATTAATCCATGATATAACTTGTAAAAATCATAATTAATTCATACAAGCACATAAAATTCTGAAATTTTTACCACAGATCTAAATGCATATAACCTAAGCTCTGATACCATTGATGGATTTTAAACGCAGCGGGGGCATGGCAAAACACTTTTACACATACAAAATCCAAATAAAAGCATATAAATCGTGAATAAAAATTCGAGGGATCGAATCTAACCTTTTAAAATAATTCGGAGACAACGATCAGAGATCCTTAGCGGTTGTTCCTCAAGTGTGAAGCACTCCACCGATATCCACCAAGAAAACGATGTTAAGGAGGAGGAAGGAGGTGGAGAGAATTGGGTTTTCCAAACTTTTTGGGTTTTCGGGTTCGATGTGGGTTCGAATAAAATAGGGTCTATAATAGTGTATTTATAGGCAAAATTTTCAGCTGAAATTTTCCCATAAATATTATTATTATTATCCCATTTATTATTCTCATTAATAATTAAAACACCTTTTCATCATTAATCCTTTTTCTAAACACTTTAGAAATAATTCTCTCTCTTGATTTAATTTCCAAAAATTAAATCCTTTAATTAATAATATTAAGAACTTTTCTTAATTAATTTATAATCAATTAAATCTCATTTAATCAATTATTAAATTTGCCAATTAATTATTTATTTCACAAATAAATAATTATTTAGCCATTATTAATTAATTCCTCCACCATTAAATTATTCTCTTTTTATGGTGTGACCCTGTAGGTTCAATATTAAGCCGGTAGTAGAAATAAATAATAATAAAACTATTTTATCATTATTTATATAAATTCTCTAATTTATTAAATATGATTAATTAATCACATTTATTCTACATCGTGAGGGATACTTCTCAGCATATCGCGACTATCCGGATAATATGAATTCACTGCTTAGAATACCAAGAACCTATTCAGTGAATAGTTACCGTATAATAAACTCCTTCTACCCTACAATGTCCCGATTAAATACAAGGCATGGATCTCGTGTCAAGCCTATCTAATTCAATCACTTGCTTACCATTTATTATGCGTAGTTCTATGCAAATTAGAAACTCCTTTCTAATTTCATTCACTCTGGCCAGAGATTTCTGAACTAGCATAAGTGGATCAGCCTTGAACATTCGCTTCCTTCACTGGAAGGGGTAGATGCTTTATTGATCATACACTATCTTCGTGTACAAATTCCTATACCCAGAAGAGCCCTAATAATTGTCCCTGGAGACTAAGAACTAAACCAAAGCATAGTTCAGTGTACACAAGATGACTATGATGACCTCAAGTCTAAGGATACTTGTACAACTATCACTATGCGAACAACTGTTGACACATGAGTGAACTCCATCAGTTGTTCAGCTGTGCGAGTCATGTTCAATGAACTTATTCTATAATAAGCACCTACATACTAGCTATAGTGTCACCACACAAATGTCTATGAGAACAGACATCCTTCATAATGAAGCAAGCATAGTATGTACCGATCTTTGCGGATTATTAATTACCAGTTAGTAATCCTATGACCAGGAACTATTTAAGTTTAGAGTTATCATCTTTTTAGGTCTCACTATTATGATCTCATCATAATCCATAAAAAGCTTTACTCTAAATTATGGTATATCTTATTTAAACACTTAAATGGATAAAGCCCGTAATAAAAACAAAACAAGTCTTTATTAATATCAATGAAATCAAAACAGATTACATAAAAGTTATTCCTAAATCCTAATACATGATTGGACTTAGGACATATTCCTTTCAATCTCCCACTTGTACTAAAGCCAATCACTCTGGTATCTAATACCCATCTTGTCTTTATGACGATCAAAGTGACTTTCATAAAGTAGCTTTGTGAGTGGGTCTGCTATATTGTTATGTGTGTCAACTCTAATTCAATACAATACAAGAAATGTTACCGCGCTCCCACTAACCCTTTTGTAGATGCATGGTTCATCTTCATTTTTGATAAAATCAAACTCTTTGATTGTCTCATCAAAATGAATGTTCCATCTTTCGAGAAGCTTGCTTTAAACCACATATGGTTCGCAGCAGCTTACACACTAGGTTTTCATTTCCCTTGGAAAGAAAACCATCTGGCCATCTGCCAGATTTCATAGTCGTAGTAAGCAGCATTCGCAAGCAAAATCCGAACTGATTTTAACAGGGCTATAGGTAAAAAGTTTCATCAAAGTCAATCCATTGCCTTTGTTTGAATCCTTTTGCCACAAGCCTGGCCTTATAGGTCTCCACCTGGCCATCTGCTATAATCTATCTTTTGTATACCGTATACATAGATTCCATTCTGGATTTCATGGCACTATGCCATTTCTCTGAGTCAACACTACTCATAGCCTCATTATAGGTTACAGGGTCGTCATCATCAATGATCGACAACTCATTGTCATTCTCAATGACAAGGCCATATTACCTCTCAGGTTGGCGAGACACTCTACCTGATCTATGAATGGGTTGTTCCATAAAAGGTTGTTCAGTCAGAACAAGTGTTTCCACTTGATCCGTAGTAGTTTGTGCTTCTTGAACTTCATCAAGTTCAATTTTGCTCCCACTGTTTCCTTTAAGGATAAACTCCTTTTCCAAGAAGGTAGCATGTCTGGAGTCAAACACCCGATGATCGGTGTAAAAGTAATACCCTAAAGTCTCTTTAGGATATCCCACAAAACTACATCTTACGGATCGATATTCCAGCTTATCTGGGTCAACTTACTTGACATAAGCTGGACATCCCCAAATCTTAACGTGTTTAAGACTCGATTTCCTTTCTTTCCATATCTCATACGGAGTTTGAGGAACAGATTTGGAAAGCACCTTATTCAGTAAATATGCTGAGGTTTTCAATGCATAACCCCATAGGAATACTGGAAGATTTGCATAGCTCATCATGGACCGAACTATGTCTAACAAAGTTCGATTTCTCCTTTCAGATACCAATCTGGAGGAGTCCACTGGGAGACTATACCATTTACTTTGAGATAATCTAGAAACACTCCATTAAAGTATTCACCACCTCGATCTGATCGAAGAGTTATAATACTATGTTTGGTTGTTTCTCCACTTCATACTTATACTCTTTAAACTTTTCAAAGGCCTCAGACTTGTGTTTCATCAAACACATATCCGAATCCAGATCTATCATCTATGAAAGTAATGAAGTATGAAAATCCACCCATGGCTTGCTTAGACATTGGTCCACATACATCTGTGTGTACCATTCCTAGCAAATTTGCAGCCCTCTCTCCATGTCTACTAAATGGAGACTGCAGTGCCACTATAAAGTGAGATTTTCATCATCCCTTTTCTTTTATTAGTTTGTTCAATCTGAAGTAAATTATGTCACATTATACAGACCATTATTTAAAGTACCACGTCCATAAAGAATATTATCTCTAAGAATAGAACATTCATTATTCTCAATAATAAATAAAAATCCAGCCAAGTCTAACATGGGAATAATATTCCTCACAATCGAGGGAACAAAATAACAATTATTTCAAACAATAGTCTTGCCCGTAGGCCTATGTAAATGAAATAATTCTACATCTTCAGCAGCAACTCTTGCTCCATTTCCATCAGTAGAATCACCTCCTCTTCCTCAAGAGTCCTACTTCTCCTTGGTCTCTGCAACAAATTGCAGATATGAGAACCACAGGCGGTATCGAATACCCAAGTAGAAATGACATATTCACTTCTATCATGAACATACCTGAATCAGAAACGGTAGTCTCACTACCCTTCTTCTTCAATTCTGCAAGGTAAACCTTGCAGTTCCTCTTTCAGTGCCCTACCTTATTACAGTGAAAGCAAACAACTTTGCTCTTGGGGTCTTCAGCTTTTGGTGGAACCGGCTTTTTTTCACCTACTTTCTTCTTCTTGGAAGAGTTCCTCTTCTTTTTCTTAGGATTGGAACCTTCACCAATTAGAAGAACAGAACTCTTCTTAGGGGAAAAATTTGATTCCGCAGTGTTCAACATGTTGTGGAGTTCAGGCAGGCTGACATCCAACTTATTCATGTGAAAGTTCACAACAAACTGCGAGAACGAACTCGGAAGCGATTGCAAGACCAAGTCTTGGCTCAGCTCCCCATCCATGGCAAAACCAAGTTGTCCAAGACGTTCAATCAAATTGATCATCTTAAGTACATGGTCATTCACAGATGATCCCTCAGACATCCTACACCCGAACAGCTCCTTCAATATCTCATATCGAGCTGTCCTCCCTGCCACATCATACAACTCTTGTAGATGCATGAGGATAGTGTGAGCATCCATATGCTCATGTTGCTTCTGTAGCTCAATGTTCATAGAAGCTAGCATTATGCATTGAGCAACATTTGCATCATCTATCCACTTACGATACACAACATGTTCATCATTATGTGCATCACTAGCAGGTTCAGTAGGCTTAGGTGAGTCAATCACGTATTCCAGCTTCTCAATCCTGAGAATAATTCTCAAGTTTCGAAGCCAGTCAGCATAATTAGGACCAGTCAATTTGTGAGCATCCAGTATGCTCCTGAGTGATAGTGCAGAAGACATAATATATATTGTAAATCTGTAAATGATAAACACATAACAACACTTAGCAAATATTCGATTTCATTTTAAAACACTATATGAATCGGGTCTTTATTCATAAGTGGCTCCCACTAGTTTTCCTAATTTATTCAACCCCCTACGTGAAAAATTAAGCATTCATAATGCTAGTGGGAATAGGGATCCTACATTCCATTACACGACCCCGGCTGTAGCACGAACTGCCATGTAATGTTCAATAGGCAGACAACTCTTGTCAATTACATCTTATGTTGTTCCCTAATCAAACTTTAGCCTCTTGAATAATTGAGTCTCGGCTGTAGCACGACAAACTCAATATTCTAAGTCAAGTCTAACCCAACATTCCGTACAGTTGAATCAGTCCCCAAAGGCCCACGGCTGTAGCACGTACCGACCTTTAGCTTCTTATTCAATGTACACATCTCTATGTAATAGACAAGTATTTCTTATTTTGAAATCAAATCCCTCGGCTGTAGCACGAACCGACAATAATTCAAAAATAAGAACTACTTTTCTATCATGTTGGAAGGCTATGACCGACACAAGCCCGTTGTATCATTGGCCAATTACTACTTGATATTATTTAATTTTAGAGGGATTATATTACGTTACAATCATAATCATATTATAAAGAGATTCTACCTTTTAAATTAAATATTTCAAATCAATAATCAATAATCAGATGATTCCCAGATCGGGTGGAGCATTGTCAAGAGGCGTCACTTAATAACCCTTTCTTACAGATAGAAATCTGTTGTTGACAGAATCATCCTTTCTCTCATATCGAAAATTCATATTCAATTACGTGTTTCACAAACACAAGAATCTCATGATTGTATTCATAATATTGTTATTAAGATTATGAAACAATTTCACTATACTAGGTTGTCTAACAAACGCCTTATGTTCATTTAAGTTCACCTAAATCTATCATCGCATGATAAACTAAGCATATATCACATATATCAACATGAATAAACATCAAGGTAGGCATGTTATATCATCTAGCACATTAGTCTAAGCATTATACATCTCTATGTATCACATGAAGCATTTAAAAGCAATTAAAAACAGTCAAAAACAGCTTTAAAACACTTCATGGAAATATAAACAGTTCAAAACTTTTATATAAACTAAAATTGATCACTCCATTAGATCCGTCTCGAAAAAATGAATCCAACGGTATATTGCACGCCCAAAACGGAGTTACGAAACTCCCAGAAAATCAATTTTAAAATCAACAGACGGGCTGTAACGCATTACAGGAACGCGTTACAAGCCCTGTAACGCATTCCGGTGATGCGTTACACCCCTTTTAAGCCATTAAAGGGTGTAACGCATTCCGTGAATGCGCCACAGGTGTGTAATGCGTTACACCCCTATTTTTTTTTCAGCAGCCGACAGCTTTTCCTCGGAAAACGAGCCTGACAATCTCTGTTTCTTTGTCTTCCGTGCAACAGTAATCAAACAGCAACAATAGCATATGCAGATGACTTACAGATGTACATATATATATACTTACAAATTATATATATATATATGATTTATTTAATTACGAATTTAATTGTAAGAACTTCAAAAATTCATAATAAAAAATCTATACATCCTAAAATTATGAAAAAAATACCCAGACGATCTACAACACTTGTAGAACCCAGATCAATATTCAAAATTATTCTGAGAAATGATTTCTCATCATACAAAATTAATCCATGATATAACTTGTAAAAATCATAATTAATTCATACAAGCACATAAAATTCTGAAATTTTTACCACAGATCTATATGCATATAACCTAAGCTCTGATACCATTGATGGATTTTAAACACAGCGGGGGCATGGCAAAACACTTTTACACATACAAAATCCAAATAAAAGCATATAAATCGTGAATAAAAATTCGAGGGATCGAATCTAACCTTTTAAAATAATTCGGAGACAACAATCAGAGATCCTTAGCAGTTGCTCCTCAAGTGTGAAGCACTCCACCGGTATCCACCAAGAAAACGATGTTAAGGAGGAGGAAGGAGGTGGAGAGAATTGGGTTTTCCAAACTTTTTGGGTTTTCGGGTTCGATGTGGGTTCGAATAAAATAGGGTCTATAATAGTGTATTTATAGGCAAAATTTTTAGCTGAAATTTTCCCATGAATATTATTATTATTATCCCATTTATTATTCTCATTAATAATTAAAACACCTTTTAATCATTAATCCTTTTTCTAAACACTTTAGAAATAATTCTCTCTCTTGATTTAATTTCCAAAAATTAAATCCTTTAATTAATAATATTAAGAACTTTTCTTAATTAATTTATAATCAATTAAATCTCATTTAATCAATTATTTAATTTGTCAATTAATTATTTATTTCACAAATAAATAATTATTTAGCCATTATTAATTAATTCCTCCACCATTAAATCATTCTCTTTTTATGGTGTGACCCTGTAGGTTCAATATTAAGCCGGTAGTAGAAATAAATAATAATAAAACTATTTTATCATTATTTATATAAATTCTCTAATTTATTAAATATGATTAATTAATCACATTTATTCTACATCGTGAGGGATACTTCTCAGCATATCGCGACTATCCGGATAATATGAATTCACTGCTTAGAATACCAAGAACCTATTCAGTGAATAGTTACCGTACAATAAACTCCTTCTACCCTACAATGTCCCGATTAAATACAAGGCATGGATCTCGTGTCAAGCCTATCTAATTCAATCACTTGCTTACCATTTATTATGCGTAGTTCTATGCAAATTAGAAACTCCTTTCTAATTTCATTCACTCTGGCCAGAGATTTCTGAACTAGCATAAGTGGATCAGCCTTGAACATTCGCTTCCTTCACTGGAAGGGGTAGATCCTTTATTGATCATACACTATCTTCGTGTACAAATTCCTATACCCAGAAGAGCCCTAATAATTGTCCCTGGAGACTAAGAACTAAACCAAAGCATAGTTCAGTGTACACAAGATGACTATGATGACCTCAAGTCTAAGGATACTTGTACAACTATCACTATGTGAACAACTGCTGATACGTGAGTGAACTCCATCAGTTGTTCAGCTGTGCGAGTCATGTTCAGTGAACTTATTCTATAATAAGCACCTATATACTAGCTATAGTGTCACCACACAAATGTCTATGAGAACAGACATCCTTCATAATGAAGCAAGCATAGTATGTACCGATCTTTGCGGATTATTAATTACCAGTTAGTAATCCTATGACCAGGAACTATTTAAGTTTAGAGTTATCATCTTTTTAGGTCTCACTATTATGATCTCATCATAATCCATAAAAAGCTTTACTCTAAACTATGGTATATCTTATTTAAACACTTAAATAGATAAAGCCCGTAATAAAAACAAAATAAGTCTTTATTAATATCAATGAAATCAAAACATATTACATAAAAGTTATTCCTAAATCCTAATACATGATTGGACTTAGGACATATTCCTTTCAAAGAAGAGGTCTAAGAATATTTATTATGCTAGATTCTTTATGATGATTGCTAATTTTGTTTCTGAGAATCTCTCAATTGAGAACCCAACAAACAAGTTAGCTTGTTGGGTCCAAAAGAGAAGATTATTGCTGATCTAAACAGTATTAATCACCACAAGGATGTTCCCCTTTTGTACATACCAATCATGGAACAACCTCAGATAAGTGAGGTAGACATTTCTGTCCCTACTACTTCCCAACTTATTACTTCTTTGTAATCAAATGTGGCCATGACACCCGTGACAGTGACCAAACTGATGCCTACCCAGGCCACAAAACCAACAGCTTCCAAGTTCAAGTCAAAGAAAGCCCCCTCTAGTTTTTCTCAAAAAAAACTAGTTGTAAAATCCACTAAAATCCAAGAGGGGAGTGTAAAGGGAAGTGAAACTGGTGAGGGACAGAGTGAACATCAAAGAAGCCCTAAGAATAAGGTTGGAGAGGTGAGTGCATTCCAGCCTAGCCACACTACAATTTCCCAACAAACTGTAGTGCTTAACAAGGATATAAGCTCATTGCTAGTTGCATCCTCCCAAAAGGATGTAACTATTGAACAAAGCTCTCAGCCAAGAGCATAGGACAAGAGGGTTAGAGACACAAGCTCACCCCAAACTTATGTTAGAAAGAAGAAGTCAAAAACTAATGGGGATACACAGGGTGCACAGACTGTGCCTACTGCAGTCAAAGACTCAATTCATGCACCTTCTCAAAGTCAGATTGATGTGGCTCCAACAAATATGGGGTCACGGCCAAAATCTTTAGTTATAGAAGTGCCTCACACTCAAAATTCACCCACAAATTCTCTAGATGTGGACATGATTCACACATCAATTCCTAATTCTCCATCTTTAACTCTCATGGAAAAGCCAAAATCTAAAGCAAGTGAGCATCATCTTTTAGATAATTTGTTGGCTCACTTGCCATTCCTTTCTGATTCTACTGAGAATACTGTGCAAAATCTCAAATCAATCTCCACAGATTCTACGGTAGTCTCTATTCCAAACTCTGTCATTTCTACTTTTTCGATGGATATTGTTCATCTGTCTACCAGTGACTGTATCTCGATGGATGTGCCTCACAGCAGTCATCCGTTGAAACTTTCAACTACTATTTCGACGGGTGTTTCTTATCCATTGAAAATCACTGCATCACTCCAAATTTCAACTACAATTACAAGTGCAGATGATCTAGTGGTTGTACAATCACACTTAGGATTGAGGGAATGGAGTGAATAGAGTGAGAGGCTGAGTTGCTCTCAGGCAAAAGGAGAGGAAATGAGTGAAACTCTACAAGCTATTTCCTCCAGCTTGGCAAAGGTGAGTGAGTGGAGTCTCACCTTAGTAGGTGAAGGTGAGGGTGGGAAGCCAAGGGGAGCCCTTGATACAAGAAAAGAGTGATCATGAGAGAAAAGCAGGTACAGAAGAATGGGAAGAGCCCATTGTAAGTGAGTTAATGGATGTCAATGAGGCTGGAAAGAAACCTCTATTTCAGCAAGAGTATCAAGCTGTCTTAGACTCTGTTTCTTATGAAGCTGAGGCATTTACTCACTCTGTTTCAGCTTATCAAGTTTTGGCTAAACAGGAGAATGTGGCTGCTGAAAAAATGCTCAATTTGGTGCACACTACTACCTTTATGTAAAGGGCCAAGGATGCCATTACAGCCATGCCACACATAGTTGGTGATGATGTTGATTATCTAACTGGTGGTTCTGAGGATATATTTGGGGATGAAGATGATGATGAAGAAGAGTTCATGGATATAGGGGGTGAAGCAGGCCCTAGTTCAAGATCAAACATTCCATCTTGGGTGTTTTCCAAAGCATGTGAAGAGCACCATTTCAAGTCCACTCTTTCTTATATCATTCAACAAACTCAGACAGCCCTTCAAACTACTACAAATGCCAACACCAAGAGACTTCTACAAGCACATTTGAACTTTCTCCAACTACATCAAATTCAATCTCTCAAACAAATTCTGGATGTCACTGAGCTGAAGACAGAAATTGATCAAGTCAAGAAGGATGTTACTGGGAGATTGGATGCTAAGTTTCCTAACACAAGCATTCTAGACATCAACAGACAACTTAGGAAAAATTCTGATATAGCCAGCAAGGTGGACTCCTTAGACAAAAGGCTCAAAACCTGGAAACACCAATTACTGAAATCCATCTACATCAAGCCCAACAAACTCTGCTACTTCAGAAACCGGTGGCTGCATAAACCTCAACCTCCACTCAACTTGATGCTAAAAAAAAAGGGGGAGAAAGACTCTATCATTCCAGTTAGCCAGGTGGAGTCAACAAGTGAGGGGGAGAAAGTGCTAAACATACAAGTTAGAAAGGTGATTGTTCCAGCAATTGCTTTCACTAAGCCATCAGCCTTGGATAACATTGATCTGATCAAGATAGCAGCTGCTAAGTTGGAATAAAATAAAAAACTTAAAAAGCTTGATGTTGCAGTAGTTGAGAAAGAGCTGGATGCAAAATGGAAGAAGCTTGATGAAAATATCAAGAAGAAATTTGGTCCAACTGAGAAGCAAGACAAGGTCTTTTCTCACTTCTGCCAATTGAGACAAATTTCAGCTAATGAAATGAGCCTAGGGAACATGGAAAAGGGTCAACCCTCATCAATCAAGTCTCCAAAGGCCAGTGTGATCCTTCAACCAAAAATGAACTATCCAAAGAATTCATACAAAAATCCACTGGACCTATCTTATGAAACCCCTAGGCCAGATGAAAAGAAGTTACTTGCAAGGTCTATTGCCTTATCCAAGGATCCCAGAGACACAGTGTCAAAGAACAGAATTGCTAAGATCTACAGGAATGGTAAACTAATTTATGTAGTGGTTGGACATCCACAGTTTGCAAAGGCTAAGAAAGAAGAAAAGGGGGCTTAAACAACAACAAATGCAAGCTGCTTTAGAAGCCAGAAACCTAGCCAAGAATCCTACAACCACAGAAGTGACATTGCCTGTTGTGACAACTGAAAATCTGGATGAAGGAAAGTAGGAAGAACCAAAGCAGACAAAGAGGAAGTTTAGATACAAAATTCATGCAAAGAGGAAGATAGATTTCAATGAAGATAAGGAAGACTACATGCCAACCCAATCTATAACTTCAAGTCAATCAGCCATACCTACTGTGATGGAGGCTGAATTCAAGGTTGATCTTAACATCACCTTTCATGGTGAACCTATTATTTCTAAGGATGAACCTATAGAATAGGATAGCTTGCCTCTTCCTAATCTATATTTTCCAATCTTTACCAAACAAAGGAAGACAAAGGAAAGAGTAGTCAAAACAGTCAATCCTACCAAGCTTAAATCCAAGAAAATGGCCAAACTCAATCCTAATGTCAACAAGGGAGATCAACTCTACATATGTGACATCAAAGAATTTTCAGACATAAATCTCTATTTGGATGAGCTATAAGTCAGATCTATTAATGCCTACAAGCACCTTCCAGAGAGACTAGTCTTCAGGTACAAGGGTGGTAAAGAGATTACATGGCCATTTCACAGAATTCTCAATGAAGGTTATTCCACTTTGGTGACCATCTTCTCTACAATCAAGAAAAACTTTGGATTTAATTAAGTTGCCAAGAAAATTGTACTAAACAAGTTTGAGGAGATAAGGAATAGCTGGAGAGGACCAAATGCACTCCCAAGAGTATTGACAATTCCTTTTACTTGAGATAGGGTGCATTTGAGGCCATACTGGATTATGGAGTTCAAGGATTAAAAATATATTAGAAGATTCTTCAGATTGGAAGACCATCTAAAGATTGCAAGAAATGAAACTCTCAAGGAGATGCAAGAAAAATCGGATCTAACAAATGAGGATGAATAATAATTTTTCAGACAACTCCAATATCAGATTGAAGAGAATGATGTGAAGCTGGGAAAGAAGTCAAGGTCATCAAGGAAATGATCTAAATTTGCTCACTCTAGAGTAGCATCTTGAAAATGATCTATAAGACACTCTATAAATCCTTCTTTGTGAGATTTTTCAATAAACTGCAGCACCTGTAAATGTTAATCTACTTTATTTTATTCTATATTCATAGAGTGTTTTGTTATCATCAAGTTTCTCTTAATTTATGGCTACAATTCCAGTAGACATAAATTGGGGGAGATTGTTAGGAATATTTTGTGTACATGATGATAACTTGAACAAAACACTTAGTAGATTTTATTTAAGTGAAATTATAGTTTTCAATGGATGATCAATTCAACATCCGTTGAAAGAGTAGCTTATGTAACAATAAGATTAGTAGCACATTTCTGCATACTTAAGTAACTTAGTGAACTAGATGTTGTAGAATGTTTAAATCATGCCGACTACTAGATTGATATGCAAGATAGGATGGTTAATTGTAAATACTAGATGCCTTATAATCTTGTATAAATAAAATGGAGTCAAATGTCAAGAAGACAGTCTCAATGGATGATTCACAAAGTTTCAACGGATGATCAACATAAGTCTCGACGGATGATCAACCTGAGTTCCAACGGATGATCAATCTGAGTTTTAAAGGATGATCAGATTCAAAAGAGCAGTTGATAGCGACTTGACAGTCACATATGTTGGTTGTATACAAATGGAATGTGGCAGCCTATTTCAGGTTTTAGAGAACAAAGAAGCATTTCCACTTTCATGCTAAACTGAAGATATTCAAAGATGCTGGAAAGAGAAATGTAGCAGCATAAAATTAGACTAGAAATAGTTTGTCTTATTATCTTGTCTTATTATCATGTAACTTGGTGATATATATGTTGGGTTTCAAGCACATAAACGCAACAGAAACAGTAATTAAAAACGTAAAAAATCAGAATTTTCGAAACCCACCGCAGGATCCATGCGAAAAACATATATTTAATTCGTAGATCAGATTGTTTACCTTAAGAAGCTTTACCAATTGGTTGACTAATGGAGATCCAAAGCTTGTTCAATCACCACGCATCCCGCTCTCGCGATCTTCGCTCTATCGGTATCCACACGAATGCTTGAACTCAAGGATTAGATGAGTACTATCACAAACCCGTTTCTTCTTGCTTTCTCCGTCTTCTCTCTTGGTGGCTAGGGTTTTAGTAAAAGTCTTGCACACAAAATCAGCCACACAAGAGATATTATATAGAGAGTAGAAAAATGAATTATAACTCTTAACTAATTAGGAGTTATTATTAGTTTAAAATTCCTATTTTGTATTATAATTAAGTCTCACTTAATTATTTAACAAATAAATTTCATAATTAATATTAGTAAATTCGAATATCAATATTTATCTAATTAATTAATTTATACTTAATTAATATTATAAATAATTCGAATTATTTTAATATAATTTAAATCCAATCTAAATCAAATAATCCTTCAAGCATTCTTAGTGTGTAACCCTATAGGTTATTATTACGTTGGCAATGAATTTTAAATCTAATTTAAAATTGTAAACAATGAGCGGCATCTAGTAATACATCATTGCTACCCAAGTAATAATAATTGAATCGGTGATCGATTAAACCTTTTGTGAATAATGTACAATGTAATATAATCCCTTTAACCAAATATTATAGATTAAACTAGAGGCATGTAATGTGTCATCCTCGTCATAGTTTAATCCAAGTTTCCTTGATCAATGAGTAGACTATCATATCAAATCAACATTTGAGCGTGACCACGCATTTCATGGTCTAGCTCACACAAGAGGCCAATAATATCACTCCTAAAATAGGAGGGTTAAATCCCATCTAGATCATTCATATTTCTATGATTCATAATATACCCAATGTCCACTTTTATCATTACCCGGTCAAGGATAACTTTTAATGGAATCAATGTATATTAATTCTCCTATAGAAATATAATGACTTTAGGTCTAAGGACCATTACATCATTATCATTGTGAGAATTACTTATGACACAATAGACATGTAGAATCTCAAATTGGGTCTGTCCAGCACCATGTACATATACATCTGCCTGTGTTTTTGACTTTAGTATCACTATATCTATGATCAACGAGATGTGATCATCAGTCAACAAACACACTAGCCTTAATGCATTATTATTGTCCCTTCATAATAATACTCGACTAGGGACCTTTAGGAATATTGATACTATTCTCATAATCTCATTTCTAAGTCACGTACTTAGAGATATAGAATTGTTATCATATTCCAAGGACATTTATTAATCTAACATTTATATCACAGTAAATTAAGAATTAATAAATTCTAAAAGGAATAATCGATAGAAAATAAACATTAATAATCCTAATGTTTTAAACTAAAACATCATAGTGTTGTCTCTAAGGCACAAACACTAACAATCTCCCACTTGCACTAGAGCCAATCACCCATGTATCTAATACTCATGGAACTAGTATTACCATCGTGCTTCTGCTGCGATAAAGCCTTAGTCAGTGGGTCTGCAACACTATCATTACTATGCACTTTACATTTATATCTCCTTAATCATTAATCTCATTAATAAGGCGATATTATCTAAGGACATGCCTAAACAGTCTCCTTGGTTGTTTCAAAAAATATCAATATATTCGGCTTCCATAGAATCATCAATGTTCTTGCTGTGACCTATTCAAGCTGACATCAATTATATTTAGATAAAACACAAACCAGGCATAGACACATAATTATCCTTGTTTATCCATAAATTAGGTTAAGAAACTAGTATCAGTGTAACCCTTTACAACTAGTTCCACATCTTCTTCTTATACCAAAAATAAATCTTTAGTCCTCTTTAAGTAGTTAAGAATATTCTTGACAACTATCCAGTGACCCTCACCTGGATTAGACTGGTATATGTTCGTCATGCTCAAATCATACGAAATATCAGGACAAGTACATATCACTGCATACATTATAGATCCAATTACCGAAGTATATGGAGCTTTTCTAAGACGGCCCTTGTCATCTAATGATTTAGGGCAGTTATCCTATGAGATCACTATCCCAAGAGACATCGAGACATATCCACTATTTGCCTCATGCATCCTAAAATGATGCAATATTTTATAAATGTATGTACTCCGACTATGTCGATTAATCTCTTCAATCTATCTCTATAGATCGTGATCCCTAATATATAGGTAGCATCGCCTATGTCTTTCATCGAGAAACTATTTCTCAACCAAGTCTTAACAGCTTGTAGAGAAGGTATGTCATTCCTTATTTGTTATATGTCATCTATATATAATACTAGGAATGTCACATGGCTCCCACTAACCTTATTGTAAACACATGGTTCATCTTCATTTTGAATAAAACCAAACTCTTTGTCCATTTTACCAAAATGAATATTCATTCTCCATGAGGCTTGCTTCAATCTATAAATAGATAGAAGCAACTTACAAACTATCTTAGCAAACTTTGGATCGACAAAACCCTCAGGTTGTATCATATATACATCCTCTTCAAGGCTCCCATATAAGAAATCAGTTTTGACATCCATTTGCCAAATCTCATAGTCAAAGTATGCAACTATTACTAACAAAATCCTGATGGACTTGACCATAGCAATTGGTGAAAAAGTCTCATCAAAGTCTATACCATGAATTTGTTTGAAACCTTTTGCCACTAGTCACACCTTATAGGTCTGTACTTTACCATCCATGTCAATTTTATTCTTGAAAACCCACTTGCACCCTATAGGTTTTACCCCTTCGAGTGAATCAACTAAAGTCAATACTTTATTTTGATACATGGATTCCATCTCGGATTTCATGGCCTATAGCCATCTCTCGGAGTCTGAATTGTTCATAGCATCTTGGTAGGTGAGAGGCTTATCATTATTCGTAAGCATCACATCACCATCTTGAGTCAAAATAAATCCGTAATTTCTCCCGGACTCATGGTGAATCCTACTAGATCTAAGAATAACCTGTGTTTCCTAAACATGATTACTTTCAACATTGATGTACATCCTGATCTTATTCCAACTCTGGTTCAATGTTATCATGTGGTTCTCGATCTTCATCGAGATGTATTATCCTCCCACTGATTTTCTTAGAAAGTAGTTCTCCCTCAAAAAATACAGCGGCCCGAGCAACAAACACTTTGCTCTCGAAAGGATTATAAAACTATACCCTAGTCTCACTTGGATATCCCACAAAATAGCATTTATCTAATTTCGGTCCAAGCTTGTCAGAGGCTAAACGAATTACAAACGCTTCACGTCCCCAAATTTTCATAAATGACATGCCATGACATTCATCACTCTATATCTCATACGGAGTATTTTGAACCACTTTAGTCAGAACTTGGTTAAGTGTATATGTGGCCGTTTCTAGAGCATAACCCCAGAAACTGAATGGAAGATCCACTTGACTCATCATCGATCACACTATGTCCAACAAGGTACAATTTCTCCTCTCAGAATCTCTATTCCATTGAGGTGTTCCAGAAGGAGTAAGTTATGATACACTATCACACTCCTTCAAGAAACTCTTGAAATTGAGGTTTAAGTATTCTCCTCCACGATCTGATCATAAAACTTTTATACTTTTCCCTTGTTTTCTTTTCTACTTCGGCCTTATATTCTTTGAACATTTCAAAAGAATCGAATTTGTTATTCATAAGAACCATATATCCATATCTACTGAAACCATCAGTAAATGTTATGAAGTAGTATAAGCCCCCTTGCCATCATACGCATTCGACCACATACATCATTATGTATAAGTCATAATCGTTTGGTGGCACTTTCACCTGATCAGGTAAAAGAAGCTTTAGTCATTTTGCCAATAAAACAAAGTTCGCATCTTCCGTATGATTCAAAATCAAACTTATCCAAGTATTCATCTATATGTAACTCAGAAATGTGTTTCTCATTAATATGGCTTAACGACAATGCAAGAGGTAATGTTTAATTTGAGTCAATTTTAAACATATAAATTGTTAACTAATTGTGCAACATTATAAGTCTTATCATTGAAATAGAATAAACAATTATTGTTTATTTAATTAAAATGAAAACCTTTCTTGTCCTGACAAGAAATTGGCTTAATGTATCCGCTAAAGGCAGGCATGTAATAATAATTTATCAAGTTCTCAATCTCGCCTTATGGGAAAAATTAGGTATCGAGTTCCTTCAACTAGAGCAACAACTTTTTCTCCAATTCTAACCTGATACCTGAAGCTTGACCATTTCTAGTCTTCTTCTTTAGATCTTTTAAACAAGCTCAACAATTTAACTTCCAATCATCCAATTATTTCCACAGAAATGACAATCATCTCCGTTAGTAACACCACTATCAGGCTTCAAAAGCCCTTTGTGATTGGACTTTGGTTTGACACCAAATAAGATCAAATCTTCACATTGCCCGTCCACTTTCCTTTCCCAATTGCATTCCATGTGTACATCATCAATATGGACATAGTTCATGCCTTTACCGTGTTATTTTCAGCAGTTCTAAATATGCTTAACAACTCAGTGAGTGTTCTGTCTATCTCATTCCTTTTGTTCTTAACAAACTAAGAATATAAGTTGTTCAAAGATTGTTTGATCAAATTAAGCTGAGTCTCTAGACTACTCTTGAAACCCAAAATATCAAAGTACATATACCTATCATCTTTAGAACATGTGGTCCAACCGGATCTCATTCTCCCATTAATGCAAAGTATGGTGCCTTATTATTGTCAAATCTTTCTGACGAGCCTATCCTTCAAACATCCTTTGAAGGTGCTCAATCATATCATAAGCATCATTATGCTCTTGTTGCTTCTAAATCTCAGCACTCATAATTACAAGCATGAGACATGAAACATCAGTTGCATAATCAATTTGCTTCTGGTAAGCATTTTGTTCAGCACATGTTTCATTCTCAGCTAGAAGAAATAAGGGAGGGGTTTGAGTGACATCCTTGAACCTGAGGACAATCCTCAAGTTCACGTGTCAATTGAGGAAATTAATTCATGTCATCGTGTCCTTCTCAGGGACTATTACATAGAGAAGTTATTTGTGTTATTTGTCATTTGATATCTATAATATTAAAGTGCATAAAATGACTTAGTCTACAGATGATCATTAAATTATGTTCAAGTGATTATTCATATATATATATATACATAATATATATCTCCCACTATTTTTATCAAATCAATAACCCCAACTATTAATTCGGAAAGAATATCTTCTATATATCCTTTCAAGTGAGCCAAGATCCATATTTCACCATGCGTTAGGTCAGCTTTGGCTTTTCTCCTAAAACATGATTATTTAGGTAGACAACATTTGTCAATTATATCAACTATATAACTCTTGGATAGCTTGGTGGAACAACATTTATTCATAATTATCTAATAAATCTCGCCAAACTACATGCATCTAAGTTCATAATCCTATTGTGATAACTTAGTTAAGTCAAACCCAATAGTCAAAAAGTATCAATATACTTCAATGCATCTCCCACGATAGATAGGAGTACTTCGCTTTGGCGAACCCACTCCTGGTCGATCTAGGGGTTAACGCATTGGACTCATTGGAAGACATCTGATCAACTTAATATTAACTTTAGGGTTTTGTTAATTTTAAAACAATCATGATCCCATCATAAAGAGATTCCCAATTTTTCCTTGAATAAAATACTTCAAATTAATATTCGTCAATGGTTTGATTTCCAGGTAGTGAGGGAGTCACAACGGTCTGGCTTAAAACCCACAACCTTACAAATTCAATGAACTCGCTTTTGACAAAATCGCCCCATGTCAGAAACAAAAAAAAATTATTTTATTCCGTGTTTCATAAACACGAGAATCTCAAAATCGTTTGTTCGTTTTAAAATCTTGAGTCGTTACAGATTTTATCTTGTTTAGCAAGCATGGCATGGGTGTCGTATCTAATACATACATCCTTAATCTAATTAAGCATGCATCTTTATAAACTACTCTACACATACATTCATCATATGCACATATATATGTAAAGTGCAATAAATAAACGTGGTTGGTTATGGCTTCATCCTATGTGATCTTTATCAAGCTAATGACAAAGTTCTAGGTCAATCTAAGTTAAAAATAAATACAGGCTAACTATTACATATTTTCTTTCTTATATTTCTTCCTTGGATGGCCTCCATGTGAGATTACCCTTGATCTTCAAATCTTCATGTCTTCATGTACATTACAAGAATGAAATATGAAAACTAATCTAATGAACTTACAAGAAGAACTTGAGTTACATTCGAGATTTAATAATTACAAGATTAAACGACATGCAAGCCGTATTTGAATAACCAAAACCATTAACCTAAGGTCATGAGCCATAACCATCCACCATGTTCAATTAACACAAAATAACATGTTAAAAAACATAATCTGATCTTAACATATCATACCCATCATGATGTAATCATAAAACCAAATACTGAAAAAATCAGAAAATTTGAAATTAAATCTAATAACATTAAATCGCATATTACAGGGCATAAACGACGTCAAACGCCTTACAGATCAGTCGATGATAGCTTCATCTATCAGTTACGTTTAGATGCTCGATTCCATATGAAATAGCGTATTCGTTTGCCAAAATCGGACACCAGACACAGATTTCAGCAAATCCGCTACATTCGATTCAGAATCGTATCAAATATGATTCTTATAATAAGAACAAACACAAAACATGTATATATCAGTATATATACAGATTATATAATCATCATATGATTATACAACTGTCATAAATATCATATATTCAAAATATATATATACATACGCATATATAAACATAACAACATGTAAAGCATACAAAATCGCATACATTACAGTCATGGAATATTGTATACATGTTATCATCATAAAACCATTAAACACATAAATGAATTAGACACTTTTTGCAAGTAGCTCTGATGCCATTATTGGGTTTCGAGCACATAAACGTAACAGAAACAATAATTAAAAACGTAAAAAATCAGAATTTTCGAAACCCACCGCAGGATCCATGCGAAAAACATATATTTAATTCGTAGATCAGACTGTTTATCTTAAGAAGCTCTACCAATTGGTTGACTAATGGAAATCCAAAGCTTGTTCAATAACCACGCATCCCGCTCTCACGATCTTCGCTCTATCGGTATCCACACGAATGCTTGAACTCAAGGATTGGATGTGTACTAGCACAAACTCGTTTCTTCTTGATCTCTCCATCTTCTCTCTTGGTGGCTAGGGTTTTAGTAAAAAGTCTTGCACACAAAATCAGCCACACAAGAGATATTATATAGAGAGTAGAAAAATGAATTATAACTCTTAACTAATTAGGAGTTATTATTAATTTAAAATTCCTATTTGTATTATAATTAAGTCTCACTTAATTATTTAACAAATAAATTTCATAATTAATATTAGTAAATTCGAATATCAATATTTATCTAATTAATTAAGTCATACATAATTAATATTATAAATAATTCGAATTACTTTAATATAATTTAAATCCAATTTAAATCAAATAATACTTCAAGCATTCTTAGTGTGTGACCCTATAGGTTATTATTACGTTGGCAACGAATTTTAAATCTAATTTAAAATCGTAAACAATGAGCGACATCTAGTAATACATCATTGCTACCCAAGTAATAATAATTGAATCGGTGATCGATTAAACCTTTTATGAATAATGTACAATGTAATATAATCCTTTTAACCAAATATTATAGATTAGACTAGAGGCATGTAATGTGTCACCCTCATCATAGTTTAATCCAAGTTTCCTTTATCAGTGAGTAGACTATCATATCAAATCAATATTTGAGCGTGGCCACGCATTTCATTGTCTAGCTCACAAAAGAGGCCAATAATATCACTCCTAAAATAGGAGGGTTAAATCCCATCTAGATCATTCATATTTCTCATATGATTCATAATATACCCAATATCCACTTTTATCATTACCCGATCAAGGATAACTTTTAATGGAATCAATGTATATTAATTCTCGTATATAAATATAATGACTTCAGGTCTAAGGACCATTACATCATTATCACTGTGAGAATTACTTATGACACAACAGACATGTATAATCTTACACCGGGTCTGTCCAGCACCATGTACATATACATCTGCCTGTGTTTTTGACTTTAGTATCACTATACCTATGATCAATGAGATGTGATCATCAGTCAACAAACACACCAGTCTTAATGCATTATTATTGTCCCTTAATAATAATATTCGACTAGGGACATTTAGGAATATTGATAATATTCTCATAATCTCATTTCTAAGTCACGTACTTAGAGATATAGAATTGCATATCATATTCCAAGGACATTTATTAATCTAACATTTATATCGCAGTAAATTAAGAATTAATAAATTCTAAAAGGAATAATCAATAGAACATAAATATTGATAATCCCAATATCTTAAACTAAAACATCATAATGTTGTCTCTAGGGCACAAACACTAACAATATAAACCAAGGGTAGCAAGATGAATAACATCCAAGTTAGTAAGCATTTTACCAGAGAAATAGATGAGGCAAAATCTTAAAGAATTTATCTGTACTTGTTGTTCAACTTGTAAGCAGCTGCGTATAATTTTGTAACACAGAGTTCTCTACTTAATATATATCTCTGGTGGAAAAGTTCAATCCACCAGAAAGTTTTTAAGTACTTGTATTTAAATACTTTGTGTTTTGATTTCTACACTACTTTCATTCCGCACCATTGCTAAATCAAACAAAGTTATTTATTTGTAGTAGAACTGTTCTTAAAATTAAAAAGTAGCCAGATTTACATTCAACCCCCCTTCTGTAATTCTTTGTTAGATTGTTAGGGAATAACAATTATCACGTAATTGTTCATGCAGCTATGCAGTCTCACCAACATTCATATTGTTGTATGAGAAGTTGCATCTTGTTTTCTCTTATTTGCTCAGTTCCTTCACATAGTACTTGAATAGTGTCCCAAACATCCTTAGAATTTATGTAGTTTATGACATTGTCAAGCATGTCTTGATCAAGACCATTGAACAATATGTTTATGGCTTTTTTGTCTTTATGAACTGCTTCAATATCTTCATCAGTCCATTCTGATTTAGGCTTTAGAATAGTCTACTCATTTTTAGTAGCATCTTCAACATCTGTTGCAACTCTGTGGAACATGAGGACCATTTTCTATGCACTTGACATAGCTTTCATCTTGAGAGAGTGGATGAAGGTGCATCTTCACTTTACAGTGATGATAGTTGTGTTTGTCCAGAATTGGAATCTTCACACTAACATCCTTTTTGCTCATGTTATTTGATTGCTTTAATCTTCAAACTCTTTGTATGTTAAGAGCTTGCTCTGATACCAATTATTATTCCCTAACAATACACATTAGAATTATAGAAGGTGGGTTGAATGCTTTTCTGATAAATTCTTTCTTAAATATACAACTATGTTTTAAATATGCAAGAATGCAGATAAGACCTTAAAAGTATTCAACAAATACAAAGTAGATAAACACAAGTTTTAAAACTTTCTGGTGGATTTGTCTTTCCACCAGATATGTATATATTGAAGAAAACCCTATGATGCAAAATGCACACGGCTACTTACAAGTGAATCTTACAACTTAGAACTTGAGAGTACCAAAGATACTGTAACGCCCCCAAATCTGGGGTCAGGAATCTGGGTCGTCACGCCATCCTTCACTCATGTGTAACCTGGTATTGATTCAATAATCCAACATACCCCAATCTCATACTCACACAAACAAGTTATAGCCTTAGACACGACTTACAAAATAATATCTTCTTTTATTACACTCAAAGGTACTTTACAGGATCTCAAACAATTATTTATAACCTCTACATGAAGTTACAATAATTATGGCTGATATCTTATATCTATCTGATATTCTAGCATACCTGAGACAAAGCTACCAGGGATCCTCCCCATGACTGCAAGCGACTAAGTCCCACACCGATATACTGGTTATCTGTTGTGTTGAGTCATTTAAAAGAAAGCATGAGTGAGCTATAATGCCCAGCATAATAAGGTACAGTATGAAAATGACTGTATGATAAACTCACGTAAAACATCATATACGATAATTACGTTTTATTCGAAAATAGTTTTCCATGGTGATACACACCTTCTTATGAAACCACTTCTTTAGTGGATCTTATTATCCTGCGAATACCTTAATAGTAATCCCAGCACCTAGGCTTAGGTTACGGTATTGCATCACAATTCCAATTGGAAGAATAGGACATTCGTTGGAGCCATCGCATACGATGATCAGTCGTACTACGATAAAAGTAACCTTTTCTACTAGTAGAATGACGACATCTTCGTATCCCGATTATCACCCTTGCCGCATTCGGGCTACGTGTCCCATTTTCGGGTATACACATACTTCACAAGTTCCTGAGTACACAGAGTACCTTCTCCTGTGGTACCTTTGGTAGTCCATCCATCTAACACACATAGTACCAGAGTCTACCCCTCCCTTGTCCTTTAAAAGAATTCTATCAATCTCGAGAACTCGAACCACATGGAAGTTCCCCAAGCGTCTTGCTTGTTGATAGAATAGCTTATCTTTCTAAGATATAATTGTATATATGTATATACGTACTTTCGAGAATTTCGGAAGAAGTACTAAGGATGTGAGTTGACCGTTGTCAACAGATAATTAATAAGGGGGAAAAGTTTCTCCTTGAAACTCTATTCAACATATTAAATAAGTCGGGATAATATTCACCGACGATCTGAAACTATTCGAATGATATTATGAAATCAGAAAGTATATTTTAAATCAGGATCTATGATTTTTAAATCAATAATAAACCCTTTAAGAATAATAATTAATTCAATAATAGTCAATAAATAATTAAACCTCGAATGAGTTTACTCTTTAAAATAATATTTAAAATAATATTCCTCAACTAGATTGTTACATAATTAATAATCTATAATGATTAATCGGGTTTGAAATAAATAATCGTTGGAGTATACTACTCCCATAATAAAGAATAAGTATATAGTATTTATTATTCGAACAATAAAATCTAGTTGAGGGAATATGAATATTGGGAAATTGTTTTAATAAAAGTTCGAGATATTTTAATGTTTCGTAAGTGGACGATGAGTCCCTTTAAAACGTACTACTATGGACTTATAACCGTCCTATAATATCACCGGGATGATTTCCGGGTTTATATTTTATAAAACAAAACTGATCGACTCTCGGTCTTACGACTTATACATCACGCTCTACTATAGCGTTAATATTCTTAATTAAAACACCTCCGGAATACTTCCAGGTTTTCATCAGTTTTTACTGACCGATCCTCGGTCTAAAGTATATACACGCCACGCTACTCGCTAGCGTTAACGTTCTCAATCATAAACTCCTCTGGGATACCTCCGGGTTTTTATAAGCTTACACCGAATAACTCTCGGTCTAAATATAACATTTCGAACTCGGTATGAACATATACAAGAAATTATCAACAATTGAGTAATGTAATACGTCTCAAACTTCGTAAAATGGTTTAAAGCAATATTATGCATATATCACAGTTTTGTAACATATTCACAACACAACAGTTCTTAAAAGGTAGGGTTTGAAAACTTGCATGGTTATCTCGAGGTGGAGGATGCTCTAGGTTCCGCTCGGAAATCTATAACCATAACACCATTCATTTCGTTAGGTCCCGTTCTAATTTACGGCGACTCGCACTCATGCGCTACTTATAAAGCACCCTCTCAACTTATACTACCCTTATTATTCCTTTAAGTCCTTATTTGCATCATGGTCGCTTCATTTTTCTAAGTATCTTAGGTTCATTCTCTTTATCGTCGTCGGCTCCGCTTATGTATTTTTATGGTTTCTACTCGCGAGGTCTCGGCTCCGATATTTTTATAAAATTGAAAAATCATTTTTTTCACTTGAAATTTTTATGGCAGTTAGAAAACTCAATATGTTACTCTCTGTAAAAATTTTATGATTTATGAACACATTTAAGTCATTCCTTTATATTTTCAAAGTTCGTGATTTGTAGCAGTTTTTGTCGCGTAAATCACTTTTACTAAAGCGACCATAACTTTTGATCCGTAAATCGGAATCAAGCGATTCAAGCGCCTAAAAGATCCTTATAACATTTCCTATAATAATCAAGGGTTTTTTTTCAAGAAATTACAGTTTACAACTTCGGGACTTTCTGCAGAAACTTAAAGTTACGATTCGTTGGTTTTAACGGAGTTACGTTTACGATTGGGGTTTCGTTTACGCCCTAATTCTTAACACAACCACCAACAATCATCATTTTATCATCAACACACAACTCCTATCAAGAACATCATGTTCTTGAGGCAACAACAATCAACCTTAAATCTACTTAACTTAAACTTCTAGATCTCCACAATACCACTTCTTAAACTAAGTTTTCTACCACATACTAAATGGATCTTAAAATAAAACTTAAATAAAGTTGGGCCAAAGATTTTTACCTTTCTTGAAATCTTGAGATGTGTTCTTCTTGAGGATGGTGGAGGCTTGGAAGTGCTTGGTATGATTTTTGGAACCTAAAATCACCATTGAAATCAAGAAACCAAAGAGAGGTTACTATTCATACTATTCACTAGTGAGTTTCTTGATTTTATTTCACCCATCAAACCTTGATAAAAAGAGATGAAAGATATTTATTACCTTAGTTTAATTTCTAGGAGGCTTGAGAATTAATGGGATGATTTTACCATGGCTAGATTTTGAGTTTTGGATTTTGAATTCCTCCTTTTTTCTCTTGAAGGCCGAATGGAACAATGTGCAGGGGGGGTATTTATACTTGCTTCCGTTGGTTGCTTAGCTTGGTTGCTTTCCTAGGTTTCTTCTATAAAATGGGGTGGAAGATCTTGCACTTGATTTTTTTATTCTTCCTAGTTTGAATCCTAGGTTTATTCTTGTTGCAAATCTTGGGGACAAATCTTAGATAGCTTCCTAGAAACTACTTGTGTTAGCTTCCTTAGCACATTATTTGGATAGCTTGCTTGATCATCCTATGGTTAGCTTACTATTTGATAAAGTAACCATAGTTACTTTCTTACCATGGTTTAGTTAGTGTGTTATGTTTATTTAATCGTTTACGCGTTCGCTCGGTTGCTTAAATGTTTTCGTAATATTTACTCGTAAGTGGTTCGCGACGTAGTTCCTTTCGTATTTATTCCTTATATTTTGATTTATCATACTTGAATATAAATCCGTAGGGTTTAATCTCGTAATTATATTGTGATTCCCGTAATCCTCGATGTGTCGTAAATACGGTCATTTTTCAAAGTTCATTTTCTTCGAAAACTAATAGCGTTTACATACACTCATTTGGTACGTATAATCGTAATATCAACTCCGAAACTCATTTTCTCATGCACTACATAGTGTGAGCTAAAAGGTTCTCCCCGTCCGTCACGGTTACTATTCATTAAACATTTTACAAGGTCTCAAAAATTCAAGTTGTTATATTACTATTCATAAAGGTCTTTTACCGATGTCAAAAATTTGGGTTCTTACAGTCTTCCCCCTTAAAAGGATTCCGTCCCGGAATCAGTTCAGAAATAGGTAGGGATATGCTTCTCGCATGACAACCTCGAGTTCTCATGTTAACCTTGCAGTATTTGATCTCTTCATAAAATTTCCACTCATTCATCCAATATATTTCTGGGTACTCGTCCTTGTAGTCTTATGACCTCTACACGTTACTCGACGTACGCTAAGTCTCGCTACGAGTTCATTAGCTCATTTTCAATCATATGTTTGGTTTTGATGGTTAAATTTCCTAACCTTGATTCGTGGTACTTGTTATAAACTTGGTGACCGTTCAACGAGGGTGCTAATTTATAAGTCAACTTTCTTAGTCCTTTAATTCTTCAACTGATCCAATAAATCTTGGGTACAACATTTCTTTCCCTTTCGAATCTCATCACTCCCTCCTCGGGAGGTACTTTCAACAATACTTGGTCCGCTACTTCGTACTTTCTGTCTTTATAGTCCTGGTCCGCATATCTCTATTGTTCGTCCTGGGCTGCCACTAGCCGGGTTCTGATAAGTTCTATGAATTTCTTTGGTCTGTTGACTCAACGATGGTCCAAGTATCTTCCGCTTACCAACTTCTTCCCAATCCTAAGGGAGAACGATTCTTTCTTCCGTACAAAGCTTTGTAGCCATTCCAATGCCCGCATGATAACTCGTTATTATCGGTGATTCGATTAACGTCAACTGGTCACTACATCTCCCTTAAAATTTGATAATATGGACAATTATCGCGTCTTTTAGTGTTTTGAATCATCCTTCAACTTATTCGTTTCTCCTACATCGCTCCTACTAGTGCTAGAGTTTCATTCCTTAATGTTTTTCCCATTTTGGCGCATCCTCTCTGTCGATTAAGTTATATAAGAAGTTCTCGTTGCGTTTCTACACGCTCGTCTCCTGCTACACGCTTAGCGCCAGATTTAACATTTCTTCCCGTAGTAATATAAAGCACGTCATCGTCCTGTTGCCATCTTGAAGGAAGCACCATTTCATACGCAATTTATTGACACGCTTTAGGATCATGCAACGTTCAGCTTCCGTCATCGGTCGGACTTCTTTAATCATTCCCCGTATAATATCTATAGTACTACGACACTTTCTGGGTCATACTTGTTATTCTCGCTAGCGCCTTAGACGTATTCACGTTTATTGGTATCTGCTACCAGTGGCCTTTATAGGGTGTGTACGATCTTCCTTGCCTTCTATCAGCTCGGACAATGACATCCTTCATTCTTTCACGTTGTCCTTCGTAAGGGATATCGGCCACTATTTTTCGTATGCTAGCGTGGTAAGTACATCTACACGAATTATCTATCAATAATAGGCGATTCCCCAAACCGTTCCAATTAAAAGGTAAGCCGTTAGTTGTATTTTCAATGGTTAGGATAGTCCTCTCATTCTACTTGTCGATTTGAGAACTCTAAGTCATTCCTCTGTCCGTCCTTTTTCGCAAAATATCTTGGGAATTAGTCCCGTTGTGAAATTAAATCTTGGGTCCTTGTGCGGCGCAGTCATCACGGGGTCTCTCTGTCCCAATTATCTCTTCTGCGTTCATAAAAATTTTGTAGAGTGGACATCTATCGTTTGCATAATAAAGTAAGCGGTCTTATTTAATCTATCACTCAAAATCCTCAAATAGTACGACGGCTAACTTGGTTCTTGATAATCCTCCTTCAAAATTTATTATAATTAACTCTTAACCCTATTTGGGTCATCTACCAGTCGAAATTGCCAAAATTTTAACCCTCGCCTTTCCGTTTTCATTTTCCAACTATGTCGAATACTTACTTACCTACTCAATGACATCCCTTTTCATATTCTGTCATGACTAATATCCGTTTATGTTTTTAGGCATCTTTAAGTCTTCTTGTTAAGTAATAAAGCGTTCTTTTCATGTGATCCTTCTCATCAGTTATTCTGAGTTTTGTCATCCTCCACATATCTTTTCCTACGTAAAGTGTCGGCCACCATATTGGCCTTTCCTTGATGATAATAGATTTCTCAATCATAGCCTTTGAAAGGCATATGTCATAGCCTATTTGTTTATTCGAGGATTTAACTCAACTCAAATAAGAATGTAACAAGTAAATAGTGGATCTACCATCAAAGAGATCTCTCAAAGTAACATCTGTCAAAGGATTCAGAAACAGGGTTCATCTACAGACTTGAGGAATTACTTCACTGGAAGAAGTTCAAGAAATTGATCAAGCCTCAGTGATATAAATCAAGCTTGTGGATTTAATCAAGTGACAGAGATCTTGTTAGGGTATTATATAATTACAGGGATTTAATCTGAAGAAAATCTAGTATCAAAGTCAAGACATGAAGAAACGTCATGGAAGTTAGTCACTCATGAACCAGCCAGTACATCGAGTGTCAACATTGAAGTGGTGGAATTGATTCATAAGTTTCAGTGATTTTCAGAAGAATGGTTGTTGTTCAAGAGTAGTATTAATTCTCTATTAATTAATTAAGTCATATAATTTAATTAAGAAAATAAATTAAATCTGCAAAGATTAATTTATTGATTAATTGAATTAATTGATTAATTAATTATGAATTAATATTAAGAATTTTCAGAATTATAATTGAATTAAAATCAGTTTTAATTTAGCAAGACAATTGAAATTGAACGGGCATGACAATCTGGATTGTCATACCGATTGTCATGTCAGGCCTTTTTCAATTGTCTCACCGAAAGTTCTACTGGAAGGAGATAGTCTTGCCAGTTCAGTTTGATTGTCATGCTAGTTCAGGAGATAGTCATACCGATTGTCTTCCTAGTACAAGTGATTGTCATGTCGATTGTCATGCCAGTTCATTTCAGTTCTGTTGATTAATACTTAAAGACAGAAGCATCAGACAATCAAATTAACACAACAGAAGTCAACAACTCAAGAACAAAAGAAAAGCAGAGCACAAATATTTCATCTCATTGCTGCAAATTCAAGATTAACAATTTCTAGTTATTAAAGTTAAATTCAAACCACTAGAAATCATTCTCTTGTTCTTGTGTAACTATCTAGCGGATCAAAATCCCTAGAACTTAATCTCAAATTGCGTTTAATATTTAATTCTTTTTATTGCAAAAATAGAAAAAGTTCATGTCGAATTTATTCAAGATTTGTGATAATTAATTTGAGATTAATCCCTTGTAATCAATACCGTTGTTGTAACACCTTTCAAGTTTAATAATATTTTTATTTAACTTGAATTTTGTTTCGATTTATTATTCCGCATTAAATTCAATTAAACGGTATAGTTTGTATTCAACCCCCCTTCTACAAACAAACATATTGAGACCTAACAGCCTTTGATCAATTTGACTATGGCCTCTATCTCGTGTTCAGTAAAAAAAAATTCCAAAATTTTCTCATAAGTAAACTCCTTGTCCCTTTCAGTCCGAACCTTATCGCAATTATTCTAGATTATTATTAGAAAGCCTTATGTCACGGTCCTTAACCTGCGTAGACATATCATTAGACTTCACGCAACATCCTATTTTTATCGTCGAGAAATTCTAGCACGGGATTGCTACTAACTTTGCCTTCAATTCTTGAAAATCTTATTCCTCAAATTCATACATGCTTGGTTTTCCCCGAATTTATTAGCACCTCTCCTGATAATATTTCATAGAAGTGTACCTCACTAATCACGTTGTATCCCTATTTTCGTTCTTCTATAACCATCTTAAAGATACTTACGATAATAACTACACATGGTATTCTTCTTTTTTTTAAACAACTTACTCATCACGATGCTCCGATTACACCATCACAGCACTTAGCTTTCAGTGTCATATTACAACAACCGGTTCTCAATTATTCCTCTCTTTGTTGGGAAGGAAATTAGCCTTGAAAAAATAATTTTCACGATATCGATGAAATTTAGACAATCTTAACAAGATTTCAAAATCTAACATCTGAAACAAATAATGAGCTCTGAATAAAATAGTCACAACACTCAGAAGATTTATAACTGGGAAGAATATAACAAAGATTATGCTTCCATGTCCTTAGAATTCTATATTGTGATATTATGGAGAATATCCATTGAAAGCAATGATTGCTGAATAATAACATCATACGAATGATACTTGTAAGATTTTTCCATTGAAGGAATACTTTTCTTCTCGAAAAATGAAAGAAATATCGAATAACATCCTCAACCAAAGGTTAACCATTGAGGTCTCAAGAGGTACTATTTTGAAAGAAATAATTTTATCCAATGATTAATAAATAAGGAAGTATATTGTTCTTCAATCACTTTGTAATTTTAATTGGATATTCGTTATACAAACGAAAGAATAAAATATTTCACGAAAAAAATATTTCATAAAACTGAATATGAATTCTCGTTTGAGTGGGTGACCTAGTTATGTCTCAATTAAATCATTCTTTGAAAATTTCATCAACAATTAAAGCTGGCATATATAATGCACTATGGAATAATCAAAATTTTATTGGAAGTGAAACTTAGAAAAATAATAACTAGTCCATATCAAACAATATTATCAACCGGCTAAGAAAATGGCCAACAAAATTGGTTTGGCCCATAGCAACTAGCTAGGACGATTAGCTAGGCTTTTGTCGTATTAATTAAAATTTTTGACTAGTTAGGACAATTAACTAGTCATTCATGAGAACATATGCAACTAGGCATATTTCAGTTTGTTTGTAACAATCTCAACATCGTAACCACTGAAGAAATTGTGGCTATCTGGACGACGATTTTGAAATAAAGAGTTTTTAAATTTGGGTCGAGAAAGACAATTATAACTCTGAGTCGAGTGGTCTTGGCATCGGAACAATCGATAGCCTCTTATCAAATATTTCTTTCCAAATAAAGGGTACACTCATAGGTGCCCTAGTTCACATACTTTATCAGATCTTTAAATAGAATTAATCAGAATACCAATATCAAATTGATACCCTTACTATGATTTCAAAGTTCAATGTATAATTTCATCCCGATTAGAGGAAAAGGATTCCCGATGAATATATGGATATTAGGTCATCCATGTTTTTAACAATTTGTTATATATTTACAATCTTGACTGAGAAGAGTAAGTATGAAAGAAGAATCAAATGAAGATACTCATTATGAATATTCCTCGATGAATTGAGGGAAAATTTATATGTAAAAAAAAATATCTTGGAGAATTGAGATGAAGTATAAATATCTCTGAGTTGAACAAGAAGATCATAATCTATGAATGAAAGTTCATGGACTAACTAAAAGAATTGAACAAGTCCTGATGCGGAGAAAGACTATTCAAGATGGTCACATCAGAAGTTCAAAGTAGGGAACGAAAAGGATTGTCTGATATAACTTATCAAGGCAATACGAATGATCAACAATTTGGAGGGAGTAACGTGACAGTGAGTAGGTGCCAAAATATTTCACTGATTATCCTAACTCCCTTTATTATCCGCCTGAGGATGATACCACCTCTTCGTCTTTGTAATTCCATGTTTCAGCTAGCGTCTCTTTCTCATCATTTTAAAATTGCTTACTAATCTTGACTTTCGCACGTATATCTGTCATTCCGGTGTTTTACCTCGAAGACCTTACTCAGAAATATTCCAAAAACATCTGTTAAGCCAATAGTTTCCGGATACACGCATCTGTTACTAACTATAAGTGGCCAGTTCCCCTGGGAACAGATCAAAGAGATATCTCAGGGATCTCAATGCAGTACATAAGTTCAGTGGCATGTGTGTGTAATTGAACATACATTATCGAATATATTAGAGGTCTATGAGTATATATACGTAGCCTCTGACATCATATCTACCGAAAAATTCCGCACTGGACTCACTGGTCTATCCCTTTTAAAAAGGTTCTAAGATCGAACCATCGTTCGTTAGAATCTTACGCCATTTAATTATAGATATGCCATCGATTCTCGATCCCTGAGCTAAACCATCATAACCCTTCATGTTAAGCGTACTAATAATATCACAGAGTGTACTCGTCCTATGATGACATTTGTATATCATATTCAAATCTTCCTTAATGGAAATAAAAATCCTCAAGGGTATATCAGACACTATCTCTGCTGAATTCGTTATTAATGCGATATTCACTTTCTCATTGGTAAAATGACACCTTCAACTAGTCTGGGTCAATAACCTCAACTGTATATTAATAATTAGACTTTATGGTTCTCACGTGTGATGCCCCTTCTTGGGCAACCTACACAGAACTACAGGTAACAAGGCTCGTGTTATCAAAATTTACATATGGTGTTGGTAATATCGTCTTTACCCCAAATGCTCTGGAGACTCAGCTCCAAGTTCTACATCCATATCCTTGCCAAATCAAATATGATTCTAATATTTTTCCTCATCATTCTGATAATCTCGAATGGTCCTATTAGTCATGCTTTAATACTTCAAATATACACTTATCCTAACCTACCCATTGGGGCAACATCCGGTAGTCTAATGATGAAATCTATATGAGCTCTTACGAAATCTCGCATCTAGACAGACTCCTAACACTCTCGTTTCTGAGTACTATAACTTAATGCTCTGATACCATTTCTGTAACGCCCCCAAATCCGGGGTCAGGAATCTGGGTCGTCACGCCATCCTTCACTAATGTGTAACCTGGTATTTATTCAATAATCCAACATACCCCAATCTCATAATCACACACACAAGTTATAGCCTTGGAAACGACGTACAAAATAATATCTTCTTTCATTACACTCAAAGGTACTTTACAGGATCTCAAACAATTATTTATAACCTCTACATGAAGTTACAATAATTACGGCTGATATCTTATATCTATCTGATATTCTAGAACACCTGAGACAAAGCTGCCAGGGATCCTCCCCATGACTGCAAGCGACTAAGTCCCACACCAGCATACTGGTTATCTGTTGTGTTGAGTCATTTAAAAGAAAGCAAGAGTGAGCTATAATGCCCAGCATAATAAGGTACAGTATGAAAATGACTATATGATAAACTCACGTAAAACATCATATACGATAATTACGTTTTATTCGAAAATAGTTTTCCTTGGTGATACACACCTTCTTATGAAAACACTTCTTTAGTGGATCTTATTATCCTACCAATACCTTAATAGTAATCCCAGCACCTAGGCTTAGGTTACAGTATTGCATCACAATTCCAATTGGAAGAATAGGACATTCGTTGGAGCCACCGCATACGATGATCAGTCGTACTACGATAAACGTAACCTTTTCTACTAGTCAGAAGGACGACACCTTCGTATCCTGATTATCACCCTTGCCGCATTCGGGCTACGTGTCCCATTTTCGGGTATACACATACTTCAAAAGTTCCTGAGTACACAGAGTACCTTCGCCTGCGGTTGGTAGTCCATCTAGCACACATAGTACCGTAGTCTACCCCTCCCTTGTCCTTTAAAAGAATTCTATCAATCTCGAGAACTCGAACCACATCGAAGTTCCCCAAGCGTTTTGCTTGTTGATAGAAATAGCTTATCTTTCTAAAATATAAGTGTATATATGTATATACGTACTTTCGAGAATTTCGGAGGAAGTTCTAAGGATTTGAGTTGACCGTTGTCAACAGATAATTAATAAGGGGAAAAAGTTTCTCCTTGAAACTATATTCAACATATTAAATAAGTCCGGATAATATTCACCGACGATCTGAAATTATTCGAATGATATTCTGAAATCAGAAAGTATATTTTAAATCAGGATCTATGATTTTTAAATCAATAATAAACCCTTTAAGAATAATAATTAAATAAATAATAGTCGATAAATAATTAAACCTCGAATGAGTTTACTCTCTAAAAGAATATTTAAAATAATATTCCTCAACTAGTTTGTGTCTACATAATTAATAATCTATAATGATTAATCGGGTTTGAAATAAATAATCATTGGAGTATACTACTCACATAATAAGGAATAAGTATATAGTATTTATTATTCAAACAATAAAATCTAGTTGAGGGAATATTATCGTTGGGAAATCGTTTTAATAAAAGTTCGAGGTATTTTAATGTTTCGTAAGTGGACGATGAATCCCTTTAAAACGTACTACTATGGACTTATAACTGTCCTATAATATCACCGGGATGATTTCCGGGTTTATATTTTATAAAACAAAACTGACCGACTCTCGGTCTTACGACTTATACATCACGCTCTACTATACCGTTAATATTCTTAATTAAAACACCTCTGGAATACTTCCGGGTTTTCATCAGTTTTTATTGACCAATCCTCGGTTTAAAGTATATACACGCCACGCTACTCGCTAGCGTTAACGTTCTCAATCATAAACTCCTCCGGGATACCTCCGGGTTTTTATAAGCTTATACCGACCGACTCTCGATCTAAACATAACATTTCGAACTCGGTATGAACATATACTAGAAATTATCAACAATTGAGTAATGTAATACGTCTCAAACTTCGTAAAATAGTTTAAAGCAATCTTATGCATATATCACATTTTTGTAACATATTCACAACAGTTCTTAAAAGGTAGGGTTTGAAAACTTGCTTGGGTATCTCGAGGTGGAGGATGCTCTAGGTTCCGCTCGGAAATCTATAACCATAACACCATTCATTTCGTTAGTTCCCGTTCTAATTTATGGCGACTCGCACTCATGCGCTACTTATAATGCACCCTCTCAACTTATACTACCCTTATTATTCCTTTAAGTCCATATTCGCAGTATGGTCACTTCATTTTTTTAAGTATCTTAGGTTCATTCTCTTTATCGTCGTCGGCTCCACTTATGGATTCTTATGGTTTCTACTCGCGCGGTCTCGGCTCCGACATTTTTATAAAATTGAAAAATCATTGTTTTCACTTGAAATTTTTATGACAGTTAGGAAACTCAAAATTTTACTCTCTGTAAAAATTTCATGATTTATGAATACTTTTAAGTTGATCCTTTATATTTTCAAAGTTCGTGATTTGTAGAAGTTTTTATCGCGTAAATCACTTTTACTAAAACGACCATAACTTTTGATCCGTAAATCGGAATCAAGCGATTCAAGTGCCTAAACGATCCTTATAACATTTAATATCATAATAAAGGGTTATTTTTCAAGAAATTACAGTTTACAACTTCGGGACTTTCTGCAGAATCTTAAAGTTACGTTTCGTTGGTTTTAACGGAGTTACGTTTACGATTGGGGTTTCGTTTACGCTCTAATTCTTAACACAACCACCAACAATCATCATTTCATCATCAACACAAAACTCCTCTCAAGAATATCATGTTCTTGAGGTAACAACAATCAACCTTAAATCTACTTAACTTAAACTTCAAGATCTCCACAATACCACTTCTTAAACTAAGTTTTCTACCATATACTAAATGGATCTTAAAATAAATCTTAAATAAAGCTGGACCAAAGATTTTTACCTTTATTGAAACTTGAGATGTGTTCTTGAGGATGGTGGAGGCTTGGAAGTGCTTGGTATGATTTTTGGAACCTAAAACCACCATTGAAATCAAGAAATAAAGAGAGGTTACTATTCATACTATTCACTAGTGAGTTTCTTGATTTTATTTCACCCGTCAAACCTTGATAAAAAGAGATGAAAGAATTTTATTACCTTAGTTTAATTGCTAGGAGGCTTGAGAATTAATGGGATGATTTTACCATGGCTAGATTTTGAGTTTTGGATTTTGAATTCCTCCTTTTTCTCTTGAAGGCCGAATGGAACAATGTGCAGGGGGGTATTTATACTTGCTTCACTTGGTTGCTTTGCTAGGTTGCTTCTAGGAAATGGGATGAAAGATCTTGCACTTTATTTTTTTATTCTTCCTAGGTTGAATCCTAGGTTTATTCTTGTTGCAAATCTTGGGGACAAATCTTAGGTAGCTTCCTAGAAACTACTTGTGTTAGCTTCCTTAGCACATTATTTGGATAGCTTGCTTGATCATCCTATGGTTAGCTTACTATTTGATAAAGTAACCATGGTTACTTTATTACCATGGTTTAGTTAGTGCGTTACGTTTATTTAATCGTTTACGCGTTCGCTCGGTTGCTTAAACGTTTTCGTAATACTTACTCGTAAGTGGTTCGCGACGTAGTTCCTTTCGTATTTATTCCTTATATTTTGATTTATCATACTTGAATATAAATCCATAGGATTTTAATCTCGTAATTATATTGTGATTCCCGTAATCCTCGATGAGTCGTAAATACGGTCATTTTTCAAAGTTCGTTTTCTTCGAAAACTAATAGCATTTACATACACTCATTTGGTACGTATAATCGTAATATCAACTCCGAAACTCATTTTCTCATGCACTACATAGTGTGGGCTAAACATTTTTCCCCGTCCGTCAGGGTTACTATTCATTAAACGTTTTACAAGGTCTCAAAAATTCAAGTTGTTATATTACTATTCATAATGGTCTTTTACCGATGTCAAAAATTTGGGTTCTTACGGATACAACTTGCTTTCTACTTGTTGTTTTAGTTGATTTTTTAGTTGTAAGATAATGGCTACACTTGATTTATATATTCACCAAGTTACATGTGCAATAAGACAAATAATATTCTTATCAGCCAGGTCCAAGCACATGCTTCTTCATATCTCTGTCCAATGTTATTCAAGTTAGATACAACATCTTTGAACGAGCTTGTTTTGCATGGAAATGGAAATACTTCATATTCTTCTAACACCTGCAAGCAGGCTACTACATTCATTTTGTGCACTATCAACCCATGTGACTCTTTTAGCTTTTGTCAAGTCCCTATCAACTGCTATCTTGTTGATTATCCGTTGAAGCTTCTTAGATATTATCCGTTGACACTATATTGGTGTCATCCGTTGAAGCTTTCTTGATAGTTTCCGTTGATAACTTTAACTGATATCCATTGAAAGCTTTACGTATCATTGAAGGTAGGGGTGTACACGGATAGGGTTGGACGGGTTGGGAGAATTTAGCAACCCAACCCAATTAATTCGGGTTTTCAAAATTTCAACCCAACCCAAACCGTTTAAATTTGTAACCCAAACCAATTTGTATACTTCGGTTTGGTTTGGTTTGGATCGGTTTGATCGGTTTATAAATATACAAAATTAATATAAAAAATTATAATAAAACATAAGGTTTTAAAGTTTAAAACACTTGAAAATAGTTCAAAACAATATTACAATCCTCCATATTGAATAGTCTTAAACATCTAATTTTTGACATCAAAAGTACTAATAATATTGCTTACACTTTATATATTGGAATGAATTATAAATGCAAAAAATATAACACTAATCAAACATCTATTGTTGTTACCAAATGAACTATGAACACGGAGGTTATAAGTTACATTTAGAGTTAGAGATATATGGATCTATGTAAATGACATAAACATAATTTTGGATTAACTTATTAGCATGTACATCTATATTTTAATCGGGTTGGGTTGGATTGGTTTAAAATTATCGAAAACCATATCCAACCCAATTAAATCGGGTTGACATTTTTTCAACCCAACTATATATCGGGTTGAAAAAAATCGGTTTGGTTCGGCCGAAATAGGACCGGTTCGGTTTGGATTGGCCGGGTTGGCCAAACCGTGTACACCCCTAATTGAAGGCATATTGATTCATCTGTTGAAGCTTGTAGAATCATCCATTGAAGCTTTGTAAATTAGCAGTTGAAGTTGTTTCCATAGTAGTTGGTACTCTTTCACTTATACCAAATTACAAGGCATTTTCTATTCACAATTCACCGAACTATTTTGTATATCTTGCTAGTAGTTAACATGGCTTAGAAACTACTAAAACTCCCTAACCTCTTACCTATTATAGTGAACAGAATGTGTTATATACTTATTTACATAAGCTACTCCTTCAACGGATTGATAACTGTGGTTATCCGTTGAAGGCTACAAAAGACACTAATTAAATCTACTTAATGTGTTTAGGTGAATCATCATCAAGACCACAATATCTATACCATATTATAATAGACGAAACATTAAAAGTTTGGTAGTCGGTCGGTCGGTACTTGCTGAAATTCCTTAATTACCCTTACTTAATTATTCTAATTCTAATTATTAGGTCGATCAATTCTAATTCTAATTGATATTGAAGTTAACTTCCTCTATTGTTTTACCAATTTCAATTCTATTTTATATCGAACTCTATATCATTATAATTTATATTAAATTCAACTTCTTCTATCAATTTATATTTTAATTCACATCGAGTTCTATATTATTCTAATTTGTTACTTCGGGCTAAATTAAATTTAAGCAAACTAAATATAATTATTAAGATTTAGTTGATATATTATGTGAATCGGGTTAAGATAAAATAATAATACAATCAATTCTCCTAAAAAATTATACTAATGAACTGGGATAAATAAAATAATATATTTTATTTATACAGCACAAAAAAATACATTATACAATTGATTCAGACTAACACAAAACTAAAATAAAAATACAATTTGACCAACAAAAATAAAATCATATATACTAATTATTCAGTCTAAAACAAAATTATCTTATTGATCCACAATTAAAAAAAATTAAAAAATAAACTAAAATTAATTAGATTGATTTGGTCAGTGTATTGGGCATCAGACTAAAATAAAATAATGTAAACCACTGATCTGAGATAAATCAAATTAATATTAGACTAAGTATAATTCGTATCTTATTGATGTGAACTAAAAAATCAAATTCTAATTAAAAAATACACATAGAATTATCAGTAAAACTATATCGTTCAATCAATAATATTGCTTTTTTTCAAATATCTTTTATAGAATTATAGTTAATCGATTAAGTAATCACCATGCTAAAATTATATTTTTAAGGTCCCAACATGATGGAGACATTATATTTTTACCCTCAATAAAATATTAATTTCGTTATAATAATATTTCCCCTTTACCAATGCTATGACGTTAAATAAGTTTAAATGTTCTAAAACATTATGAACATATACGTCTACTAATATAATTATTATGAAGTCATATCATTTAAAATTTTAAATGAATAAAATAAAGAATTGAATTCAATTTTTTTTAAAAAATTATATAATATTAAAAAAAATTCCGTGCAATCCGTGCATGACACGGGTTTTAAGTTAGTATTTCTCAAAAGATATAGTAGTAATAATTTATATATATACTATTATATTAAAAAGCGAAATATTAAAATTTTGTTTATTGGTCCTGGTTAGCAATGAGATCAAATTGATAAGAACAATTAGATATAATCTTATAAATTATTAATAAAGGGATATAAGTTTCGAATTCTATCAGTAACATAATTAAAGTTAAAATTAATAATATATAGTGATAAAATCAATCGGGTATTGTAAAATTATTATATAAGGGGTAAGATTAAAATACCAACAATAATATATTAAAATTATATTTTATAATATACAGGAATAAAACCTGTGCGGTTTATATGTATTGGTGTTCAATTACAAGGATTTATGAAATTTAATTTATTAGAGTATTAAATTAAACTGTCATAAAAAAGAATTGAACGAGAGTTACTATATTTATGAAATTGAGAAAAGCAGGGCTGGGCATATAAAAAAAACCTAGCAGCACTCACTTCACCGTACGTTGTCGAGTACTTGCGTCGCTGCCCATTCCCAAAAAACCCTAATTTTACACACCTCTTCAATCGATTTCTAAACTTCTCTCCTTTTTATTTCTTAATCGGTTAGTTTTCGTTCTTCATTTTTTATAATTTTATTTGCAATTTCATGTCTATTATCTTCGTATATCCTGTCTGATTAGTTTATCTATGTGTTTTCATAATATCTGATAAGTAGTGATTTGTAACTGTTTGATTTAGTTAATGTGATGCTCAAAACTATTGTGTATATATGTTTATGTGTGTGGATGTGGTTAGGCTTGGCTAGTTTGTTGATTAATTTTGTGATTTTGATTTGTTGATTTCGGATTAAGGCTTAGGTGGAATTTTTTTATTTGTCGAAATTGCTGAGGAGGACTGATGGGTCGAAAAAAGCCTGTCAGCCGTGACGAAGATGTGCCTGGTGGGGAGGGTAAGTCTAAGAAGAAGTCTCTTAAGATTGATGATGATGAGTATTCTATTGGGACGGAATTGGAGGAGCCGGTGGTTGAGGTGAAGCTGGTTGGTGGTAAAGACAAGGGGAAGAAGAAGAAGTCGAAAATTGCTCGGGGGAAGAGTAATGATGATGACGAGGAGGATGATGATTTTGTTTTGAAAGATGATGGTGAGGATGTTGGGAAGAAGGGGAAGTCAAAAAAGAGTGGGAGTGGTAGTGTGTTTAGTAGTTCGGCTTTTGGGTTACTTGGGGAGGATGAAGATGGTGAAGATCAGGATGGAGAAGGTGTTTTGAGCGAGGAGGATGTTGATATGTCTTTAGCTTTTAAGGGGAAGAAGAAACCGTCAAAGTCGAAAAAAAGTAGTGGTTTTAGTGGTTCTTCGGCTTTTGATGCACTTGGTGGTGATGAGGATGATGATGGGGATGTGGTTGATGATTTTGGTTCTGAGCAGAAATCTGATAATGATGATGAGCCGGTTATTAAGTTGACAGGGAAGAAGAAACCATCAAAATCAAAGAAGAAAGGGGGTGATGCTGTTTCTTTTGCTTCTAGCTTTGATATTCTTGATGAAGAGGATGTGAACAAGGATGAAAGTAAGGAGGACGATGAAGATGTGGCCTCAATTTCCTTTTCGGGTAAGAAGAAGAAATCCTCAAAATCATCAAAGAAGAGTAGTACTTCGTTCCTTCAGGAGGAAAATGGTGAAGATTTTTCTGTCTCGGAATCTGGTGCTGATGCTAGTACAGTTAATGATGATATTGGTGCTCTTGATGAAGATGCATCTGCAGTAATATTTTCTGGTAAAAAGAAGTCATCGAAGAAGAAGGGCAATATTGGCGTTACGCCGATGGAGGCTGAGCAATCTGAGGAAGCTCAGGGAGAAGAAGAGAAGCCTGGTACAGTTGGCGATGGAAGGACTGACGATAACAGAAGTAAAGACACTAGTGATGCGGTGGTGGCCACTTCGAAAAACAAGAAGAAGAAAAAGAAGGGGGGAAGGACTGCACAGGAAGAGGAAGACCTTGATAAGATATTGGCAGAGCTTGGGGAAGCCCCACCTCCTTCGAAGCCTGATACTGCTCCGCAACAAGAAGAAAAGGTTCCAGTTCGAGCGGAACCAGCGGTGGCAGTAGATACCGTAGTTGAAAAGGAAGCTGGTGAAGACACTTTGGAATCTGCTGCTGCAAAGAAAAAGAAAAAGAAAAAGGAAAAGGAAAAGGAGAAAAAGGCTGCTGTGGCAGCAGCTGCGCCTTCTGTAGAAGAGAAAGAAGAAGAAACAAAGAACAAAGTCGCAGACAAGAAGAAAGTCCCAAAACATGTCAGGGAGATGCAAGAGAGAGTTGCCAAGCAAAAGGCGGAGGCAGAACGTAAGCAAAGGGAAGAAGAAGAGAGGTTAAGGAAGGAAGAAGAAGAGAGACTAAAGCAAGAAGAAGCGGAAAGACAAGCAGAAGAGAAAAAGAGATTAAAGAAGGAGAGAGAAAAGGAAAAAATGTTGAAAAAGAAACAAGAAGGTAAGCTTTTAACAGGGAAACAGAAAGAGGAAGCCCGTCGGTTAGAGGCAATGAGGAACCAAATACTTGCTAATGCTGGAGGTCTCCCTCTCACTACTGCTGACACAGCTACAGCACCGAAACGGCCCAAGTATCAAACAAAGAAGTCGAAGCAACATTCTCAAGTAAATGGTGGTGGCTCTTCCAAGGCAAATGAAATGACAGAAGTAGATGAAAGCCAGGAAGTCATGTCGGGTGTGGATTCCCTTGAAACAGAGAATGTTGAGGAAATCAATGTATTGGACGTGGAGGAGAAATCTGATGTTGCTGATGTGGTTGAAGAGGATGGAACAGAAGAAGATGATGAAGAAGATTGGGATGCAAAGAGCTGGGATGACGATAATCTTAAGATTCTTGGTAAAAGTACATTTTCTGATGAAGAAGAGGCTGACTCGGAACCTGAAATTGTGGTTAGAAAAGATACAAAAAGTTCACAGACTGCCACTCGTAATGCCAAACCAACAGTACCTGCAGAGAAAGTGGCCTCTAGCGCCCCAGTGAAATCTCAGGATACTAATAAAAGCCTGCCAGTGGGTGATGTTGCAACCAAAAATAAACAGAAAGATGTAGCTGAGAAAAAAGAATCACAAAAAGCAGATGCTGATAATCTCCGGTCCCCAATCTGCTGTATTATGGGTCATGTTGATACAGGGAAGACTAAGCTGCTTGATTGCATCCGAGGCACTAATGTTCAGGAAGGCGAAGCGGGAGGAATTACTCAGCAAATTGGTGCGACATACTTTCCTGCTGAAAACTTACGGGATAGGACCAAGGAATTAAAAGCTGATGCGAAACTGAAAGTTCCTGGCCTGTTGGTTATCGATACCCCTGGGCACGAGTCATTTACAAATTTGCGATCTCGGGGATCCGGATTATGTGATATTGCGATTTTGGTGGTTGACATAATGCATGGATTGGAACCACAGACCATAGAGTCACTTAATCTGTTAAGAATGAGAAATACAGAGTTCATTGTTGCCTTGAACAAGGTTAGAGACACTGTAGTTTAACATTTGAAGTGCATTATTTATTATGACTTCTTGAACAAATATGGTTTGATAGCAAAATAACTGTGTGCAGGTCGATAGATTGTATGGGTGGAAAACTTGTCGTAATGCACCAATTGTGAAGGCAATGAAGCAACAGACTAAAGATGTTCAGAATGAATTTAATAGGAGGCTTATTGAGGTCATATGTCATCTACTTTTCTTTTAAGTTTATTAGGCAGTTCTTTGTAGTTGCAATAATTTTATTTTATTTTGGCAACTTCAGATTATTACGCAGTTCAAGGAGCAAGGATTGAATACTGAACTATACTATAAAAACAAAGAAATGGGCGAGACCTTCAGTATTGTACCTACAAGTGCAATCAGGTTCGTAAACTATTTGTGTCTACTTGTGAAACTTCTTTAATACCTTCCACATAGTAAAAACTTGTAAGAATAGATTTTGTGATGACACGTGGATTTTTGATGAAACAGTGGTGAAGGTATCCCTGATTTGCTCTTGTTGCTAGTACAGTGGTCTCAAAAGACTATGGTTGAAAAACTTACATACAGTGACGAAGTGCAGGTAAATTTCTTCTTTTGTATTTGCTCAGTTCTTTATAATATTTTAACTGTGTTAATATCTAAGATTGTTTCGGAATGTTTTGTCAGTGTACTGTTTTGGAGGTTAAGGTCATTGAAGGTCATGGAACTACAATTGATGTGGTGTTGGTCAATGGTGTGCTTCATGAAGGTGATCAGATAGTTGTCTGTGGTATGCAGGTAATCAACTTCTATTGTTATTGTATAAAACTCAGACTTCGAGTCGATGTTGTATGTCAGGGAACTAAACGTGGGTTCTTTCACAGGGACCTATTGTTACGACAATACGAGCGTTATTGACTCCCCATCCGATGAAGGAACTCCGTGTCAAGGTGAGATCTCTCTTGATTATTTCTTCTATGAGTTTCACATCCTGCTGTCTTTTTCCTCAAGTTTCTCTCAGTAGTCAGTCATTTAAGGCTAATGGAGGAATTTTTATGTCGCTAATAAATAAATCAGAAATTCATTGAAATGATTTTTTTACTGCTTTCTGATTTCCCGTTTTAGTGTTTCGTGTGTCTTTCCCCTTGACTAAATAGGATGTTTCCATCTGTCATGGTGAAATAAAAATGAGAGATAGGAAAAAGGAACCTAAAACTGACTAGTAAAGGTTTTGGCTTCTGTTAGAAGGATTTAGTAGCAGTGAGACTGTTGAGCTGAAGTTTGTGCAGACCTGTTTATTCAATTCATTGAAGATATTTACTGCAATAAGGATAACCCTATTTGCATTCCGAGGTGGTGGCGCATCCACTCACAGAATGCGCAGAGATCTAAGTGCAGGACTTCAACCAACCAAAGATAATATAGTAGATTAAAAGATTGAACTATTTATTCTTCTCTGTTTTTTGGTTAGTTAAAGTCTTACAATTTTCGTATATTTATGAAATGATTGCTTTTTTCTTTCTCCTCAATTGATTGGTGTGATACTCCATCAGCATAGTGACATGGTTCACTCATTTCTGGAAATTAGCAGAATAGACTGTTATAACTAATAATATAAATACTTGTCTTAAGAAATATTGTTTTCTTTTACAATCTTTTAGAATTGGTATGTTTAATTCCAGTATACATAATGAAGAATATCGTGGGTTTTCTGGTTACAGGGTACTTTTCTTCACCACAAAGAGATCAAGGCTGCCCAGGGTATCAAGATTACTGCACAGGTAGGAAAAATAACCCCGACCTTTTTTCTGTATCATTTTCATCTTGGATCGAGATTCTTTTTTTTTGCATGATTATCTGTTTTCTTTGTACTGGTTGACGAAGTGCATTCTGACTTTCTCCAAGGCATTATTTTTTCTGTCTCGCTCTGTATCTTTTGTGTATATGTCTAGTTCCATCTGATAAACAAGTGTAGGTGTCGCTTTTAATAAACATCAATTCTGATGTTTGGTCAGCTTTTCACATGAATTGTCCTTGTGAAGGTTATTTTGAGTTCAGTTGCACTTAATATTTTGTGCAGGGCCTTGAGCATGCCATTGCAGGCACCGGTCTCTATGTGGTTGGGCCTAATGATGATTTGGAAGTAGTGAAGGAGTCCACCATGGAAGATATGAAGTCGGTGATGAGCAGAATTGATAAAACTGGTGAAGGGGTCTATGTTCAAGCGTCAACTCTTGGTTCCTTGGAAGCATTGCTTGAGTTCTTGAAAACCCCTGCAGTAAATATACCTGTGAGTGGTATAGGCATAGGTCCTGTTCACAAGAAGGATGTCATGAAGGCCAGTGTAATGCTTGAGAAGAAGAAAGAGTATGCAACCATCTTGGCATTTGATGTTAAAGTGACACAAGAGGCTCGGGAACTTGCAGAGGAGTATGGTGTTAAAGTATTCATTGCTGATATCATTTACCACTTGTTTGATCAGTTTAAGGCTTACATTGATACCTTTAAGGAGGAAAAGAAGAAGGAAGCTGCTGAAGAGGCAGTATTTCCATGTGTGCTTAAGATAATGCCAAACTGTGTGTTCAACAAGAAGGACCCAATTATTTTGGGTGTTGATGTTCTTGAAGGAATCGCTAAGGTACAAAACTATCTTGTAGCAGTATTTTTGATTACTGCTATAATTGTAATAGGATCATTTTCCTCAGTTGTCGTCTGATGAGTAATAATAGATTCTCAAAACATATTGTGTACTAGGGGTTTTCAACATGGTGTCAGTGTGTCATATAAATGAGTGAAGTAATGATTGTAAAAAATGCGATTAAAAAAATAAATATATTCATGGATACTTTAATTACTGTGTTATTGTAGTTCTTTTATCGTGAGAGGTTGTTAATTGAAGGTTATAGAATCTTATTAGCTGGTCTTTACTGATTTATTTAACTTCTTTCGTTCGGATTAAGATTTCTCGATCTGGATTACAGTGTTGGAACAGAGCCATTGTGGGTTTTTGGTTTCTGAACTAAGTTCATGTGCTTTTGTTGTGTAAGGGAGTGAAGTGGTCACATTTGGCTCCTCAATTTTGTTGTATTATTACACAAGAAATAAAGCATATGGTGGTGATACACCTTTTTCAGGCTCGTGAATTAGATACCAGTCACTAGCATTAGAAGACAAGTTGGTTGAAGTACAATATCATCAACTTAGACCATCTAAATTAATTCTTAAGGGTGTTACAGTAATTGAAATTTCTTAGTGAATTATTTTGTATATTGTCAGCTTTTAATGTGCTTTTGTTACTATCCATAGCTTCTTAAATATAAAGGATAAGCTCTTAATATTTTTCACCGCATATGGGATAATTTTTTTGTTAAAACTTGTCATTCTCAATATCGAAATTTTTGGTTGTGAACATGTCTTTATTCTACTTAAAACAATATTTGTGCAGGTTGGAACTCCAATATGTATTCCGCAGAAGGATTTCATTGATATTGGTCGGATAGCTTCCATTGAAAACAACCACAAGCCAGTTGATACTGCTAAGAAAGGCAGTAAGGTGGCCATTAAGGTACTGAATCCGGAACTGTGATCGTAAAGTTGATGTTTTCCAGTTTTGGGGATTTTAAGTACCTTTAAATATTACAATTTTGTATTCTTATTTTAAATAGTGTCATTAAGCTTTTTCTGCCCAAGTGCTAAATAGTGTCATTAAGCTTAAGGGCACAGTCAACCTCATAAAACGACTTAAACTGAAATGGCCGAATGTATCAAATGGCATCTCCAACCCAACACCAAAACAACTAACGGTATAAGTTTTAAATTATTATAGTGTAAACTGTAAAATCAAATCCAACCAAGCACTGTAATAGTGCAAGACTGTAATAGTGCAAGATTTACACCTAATAAAGTGATAATGTATTACACCAAATTTGGTGTATTTGAAAATTGCAAGTATGCCCTCATGTTTGTCAACCAAACAAATTCATTCCTTCTCTATCCCATTTATGTCCTATTGTATTTCAACAAAACATTAACCTTTGGAGAAGTTAGAAGAATATGTCTACTTACAGACAAAATCTCTTTAGTGTAGTATATAGTGTAAAAGAGTCGGAGTTTGTTTTGTATATAGTGTAACTTCTACACAACTATATGTTGAACAGTTGCTTTGTTTCAACAAGGAAGAGAATAAAAAGTTAAGGGAAGAGTGGACTGGCTTCATTTCTTGATTGATACTCACATGCATTTATTATGTATTTCTGTAGATAATTGGAAGTAATCCGGATGAGCAGCAAAAAATGTTTGGCAGACATTTTGAGATTGAAGATGAGCTTGTCAGCCACTTGTCTAGGAGGTCTCTTGACATACTGAAAGAAAATTATCGGGTAAGTAAAATATAACTTTTGAGATGCATTGTTCCCTTTCTTTGGTAAAATGGCTGATAGCTGATACATGAAGTTGCATTTACATGTTTTCGTCAAAGGATCTTCCTAATTTGATTTCTCATGCCCTTTAGATTATAGACTAGTGATTATAATGTATCATAGTATGTAACAGGTTGATGACAAGGTTTGTTTATGTTTTTTATACAGCTGCTTTGCGATTTATCATACTTGATTAATCCTAACATCTCAGAAAGTAATGATAGTTCATAATTTTCACATATTTGTCTTACATTTTTAATTTTAATTATTTGCAAAAAATGAAAGTACTTCCATACACGTGTAGTTGATGGCTATATCTACTCATTACTTGGGAAAGAGAGGAAAATATTCTCTAGGATACAAGTTAAGGGGTAGGAAATTTTTTTGTCCCTCGAGCACAATTGGCTCCGAAAAATTACCAGCAATTGGCTCCTAAAAATTATCAGCACAGCTTGGCTCCTAAAAACTTACAAGTACAATTTGGCTCAACAATTTCAAAATTGACAAGTGCAATTTGGCTACCCCTGAACATTTTTGCTTGGTCCTCCAATTGATATACCTCATATAAGCATAAAAAGTGTGTAGGTTAATCATTGAATTGGTAATTATGTGCTCTTACAGTTTTTACAACGTCAACAATGTATTTGATTTATAACTTCAAGTGAGAAGAAAATTGCATGATGGTTGTTGTTTCCACACTAGATAAATATCAAGACATCTTGTTTTTTTATGATTTGAGTTATATATAGCACGTACAGTCACATCTCCTAGAATAAGTATTTCTTTCAGTATGTTAAGATATGAACATTTGTTATTTTCCGTACTTTGGATGCTATAGGTATAAACAACCTATGTGTTATTTGTGTTTATGACCACATTTACGTACCATAAATATGGATAGTGGGAATACCTGCACATAATGGGGCACTGATCGTCATGTTGGAAGGAGTGGAATGTAATTGAACTAGTTTATAGACTTAAATGCACAAATACACTTACCTTTGCCCTTTGCATGTTACAGTGTAGACATAGTTTTTTTAGTTTAAAAATGGATGCTCATTTCTTCCTTCCACTTGTCTTCACAAATCTTTAAAGAAACATTTACAGTCCTTTAAACCTCCTTCATCCTTGCACCTTCTATTTTCTTCATATATCTTACTCTTTTCCCATCTCGATTTAGTTCCACCTAACTAAATAGAATGTGTTAGTCTAATGCAAATTGGTATTCAAATTTTAACATTTTAATTGTTTCTCTTTGCTAAATATGTACAGGATGAGCTGTCCAATGAAGAGTGGCGGCTGGTTGTCAAACTAAAACACTTGTTTAAAATTCAGTGACTTTTGCTTTTTAAACTGAAGAACCTCTTAAAATTCAGTGACTTCTTCCATTGCGTACTTGAAGCAAATCCTGTTTGACAAACTTTGAGGATAGCGGGTGCATATACTGTAAAGGAAGAGCTTATTTTTGAGGAGCATGGAACTCGCAATGAAAACCAGAACAGATAAATCTGTGACTGGGCTTGATAAGGGGTATCAATTTAAAGCTTAAAATTTTGTCCAGTGTTAACAATGTGTAGAGTACGGTTGAGTTCGTCTGGAGCTTGTGCTCCATCTTTTTCATTGGATGTTAGAAGCCTTGGTCAAGCTTTTCGGGCAGTAGTGCAAAGATAAAAGATACCTGCAACACAATGTTATGGCAAATGAATGGTGCATCAACATACATTTTATAAAATATCGTCAATTTTGTATTAAGCTGTGATTAAACTCATCAAACCTCACAGAAGAGAAATGTGATCTCTTTTTTTTTTTTAATTACTGTTATGCAATACCATCCAATTTGCTTGATTCATGTCATCTTGTAGATCAGCACTGTCGTTACACTTGGACCAGAGTCGCTGAAATTGAGTAATATATGGTTATGGAAATTTGAAATTTGTTCAAGAGTGTTGTCTTGTCTTTCTAGAACGTGCTTTAAATTGTATGTTTGCTTATATAACTGGAAAATAAGAATTTCGAATACGTTTTTGTGGTAGGGTGTTCCCTGTTAATTCTTTTGAGATCTAATTTAGGACTTAGGAGTATGGCATCCTCTATATACAGGTGACAATTTAGCTCAAGGCTCTGTTTGGTGGGAACCTATGAATAGGACTGAGTATTCGGTTCGGATAACGAAAGACCGAACCGAAATAATTTGGTTTGGTTACCGAACTGAAATAATTCAGTTTTTAATTGATTATGATTTTTTTATGTTATTCAGTATTTCGGTTTTTTACCGAATTACTGAAATTACTGAAATATAACAAATAATATATATATATATTATACATATATAATTGCTATTTGCCTAATTAAGATTTTAATATATTTAGTTTTCACGATCTTCAATTTAGTTACTAAAATAAAATATTTTTATAGTAATCTGGAGACCCGATCATAATATTCAGGGGCATGGAAGTGCACCTAAGAGTATAAGTTTAATAACATAAGTTTAATTGTTGTACCATCATTCATCTTTGTTGTAACTTATCAAATATTTTATTATTAATATTTTAAATTTTTTCCTAATTCAGTTTTTTAATTAAATTTCCGGTTTTAACCGAAATAGTTATTTCTGTTCGATAAATAATCAAAATTATTTTGATTCACTGTTTGGTCATGATTTATCTTTCCGTAACCGAATTATATTTCGCTTCAGTTCGGTTACCTACTACCTATGATATCTGATGAAATTGAATGTGAATTTGTACTCTTTTATGGAGTACGATTCTTATTTATTACTCCATTTGATGCCTACTTCAGTCATTTAAACTGGGGTTTTTAAAATATGTATGTTCCATTTTCCCTCTTCTTCGGGTGCTTGACATGGAAATTCCCAAAACACTCGTTTTCTGGACTGTTCCCTCTCCTCTTTCAAATGTAATTATGATTATAACTTTTGATTCCATTCAAATTTTCCATTCTAATGTTCCGAACTTAACGGAAAGGAAAATGATTTTCCCCACTTGTTCACAGTACATCAGAATATATTCCAGTGTAGATTTTTGGAGGCCATTGCATGACGAGGAACGAGGAATAAACCATAAAGTGATCATAATACTCTTTGTATTCTATAAGGAACATATTTTTATGGTTGAAACAACTTGAGAATGATTGTTGAGACAACCATAAGACCAGAAGTGAAACGGTACAATTTTTTAGCCCAAGCATTATGATTTGTCAATTGATTAACCGGTAACTTATAAAAGCACTATATTCTTTCACTAAAATTTGCTTGTTCGAATCTCATTTTTTTCATATATACAATCAAACCCCAAAAAATGAAAAGAATGTTATGAATGGGTGTCTCTAGAACTTTTTAGATGTTATGAATGGATGATCCTATAACATTCTAAGTTTAATCTTTTGATCTTTCATAAATATGAGTCCGTTTATCTTGTATATCCTACACCTATAAATAGCCATCTAAATGGAGCTTGTAAACTCACTTGAAAAAAAATATATTCTCTCTTCTTCTCTCTTTCTCTTCTTCTCTCTTGGTGTATCTATACTATATTTATAATACGTTATCAGCACGAGTTGCTTAAAAAGTTTGGAGGCCACTTACCGTACAAGAAGTCACCTACATATCTTCTTTATTTATCTCACCTAAGGTATGTAATCTTTCATGTTAAGATAACTTGATTTGTTATTATATCTTTACATAAACATATATTCAGAATATGTCAATTTTTGGTACTATACTTCTTTGCACTAGACATATAATAAGAGAAAAATTACATGCATGTGTCCCGCCTTGTAATTTGTTTTATATGTACATAATGTTAAACCTAGCTAGAAGATTTATCATATGTTAGACCAGTTAATTACCAAAACAAGTTGTTTTAATGTGCCCAAAATATACAAAATTATTAGTTTATAAGAATTTATGTAAATATATAGTTTTATTTTAAATCATGGATGCAAGTGATGAAAGTTGTTTATGGATTATATGATACCTGTGATATAATAGGCATCAAAAGATTATATGGTAATCTCTGGAAATATTTTATTCTACCCACATCAATGATAATTATAAGTTTTCTAGCATATATAATTTGTTTAGCTTCACATGCATGTATTTAGACATTACAATTTTATTTTTGTAAAATTAAATATATATACATGTTTGAAATAATAATATATTTTTGTGATTATCTCACCTAATAATGGAAAACTTCACCAAACTTGAATTTGAGACTCTTGACATCACCGGAAAGAATTATTTATCATGAATACTAGACATTGAAATTCATTTGGCTGCACAAGGTCTTGGAGACACCATTAAAGAGGAAAACAAAGAATCTGAATCAAACCGCACAAAGCGATGATTTTTCTCCGCCGTCATCTCCACGAAGGACTTAAAACTGAATATCTTACTGTGAAAGATCCACTTGAACTTTGGAAAAATTTGAAACATAGATATGATCATCAAAAGACTGTGATTCTTCCAAAAGCTCGATATGATTGGATGCATTTGAGGCTTCAAGATTTTAAAACCGTCAGTGAATATAACTCCGCGCTCTTTTAAAATCAGTTCTCAACTAAAATTATGTGGAGAAAATATTACTGACGCAGACATGTTAGAAAAAACTTATTCAACTTTTCATGCCTCGAATGTACTCCTCCAGCAACAATATCGTGAAAAAGGTTTTACAAAATATTCAGATTTAATTTCTTGTCTTCTTGTTGCTGAACAAAACAACAAGTTTTTGATGAAGAATCATGAGTCTCGCCCACCTGGCTCTAGCCCTTTCCCTGAAGTGAATGTTGCAACTTATAGTTTTGGGCGTGGACGTGGCCGTGGACGTGGACGCGGTCGAGGAAATCAAGTAAGAAACAACTATCCTTGTAAACAAGGAAAATCAAATTACAACCCAAAGTTTGTGAAAAAGGATGAAAAGGTGGAGAAAGATAAGAGAGGGCAAAAGAATGTTGAGAATATTTGTTATAGATGCGGTATGAAGGGTCATTAATCATGTACCTGTCGTACGCCTAAGCACTTAGTTGACCTATACAAAGCATCCCACAAGGAGAAAGGAAAGATTGCTTAAGCAAATTTAGCTTGCCAGAATGAAGGACCCGAGTACAACCCCTCTGACATGACACATTTAGATGCGTCTGATTTTTACGAAATCCCTGAAGGAAGTGGCAATATGAATGATACATATATGATATAAATAATTGTTTGGATGAAAGTTTTTTTATTATGTGTAAGACATTTTATTTCTATGATCATTATTATTAACTTACTAATTCTATGTACTTTTATTTGAAGTGCTATGGATATTTCTCATTCTTGCATTGATCACAAAATAAATGAAGATATTTGTCTTGTGGATAGTGCAACTACTCACACCATTCTTAAAAATGAAAAATATTTCACTCATCTACAAAAATGTAAAAGTAATGTCTATACAATTTCCGGAAGTACAAGTATAATCGAAGGCTCCGGAGAAGCTCATCTTTTGTTACCTGAAGGAACAAAATTTATTATAAACGATGCATTATTCTCTCCGAACTCACAAAGAAATTTATTAAGTTGTAAAGATATTCACAGAAATGGATATCATGTCGAAATAATGAGTAAAGAGAATAAAGAATTCCTTAATATCACATGCATCATTTCAGGTAGGAAAAGTATCAAGGAACAACTACCCGTCTTTACTTCCGGATTATATTATACAAACATTCGTACTATTGAAGCAAATGCTATCATAAACCAGAAGTTTATTGATACAAATAATTTTATGATTTGGCATGACCGACTGGGACATCCGGGATCAAGTATGATGCGGAGAATTATTAAAAACTCAAATGGGCATCCACTGAAAAATCAGAATATTTTTCAGACTACTGAATTCTGTTGTGCTGCTTGTTCTCAAGGTAAGTTGATTATTAAGCCCTCTCCAACAAAAATAGGGGTTGAATCTCCGAGATTTTTGGAACGAATTCAGGGTGACATATGTGGGCCCATTCACCCTTCTTGCGGACCATTTAAATATTTTATGGTACTAATTGATGCATCAACAAGGTGGTCATATGTGTGCTTATTATCGTCTCGTAACCTGGAATTTGCGAGACTACTTGCACAAATAACTCAATTAAGAGCACAATTGTCGGATCATAATATTGACACGATCCGTTTAGATAATGCTGGGGAATTTACTTCACGTGCATTTAATGATTATTGTATGTCAACTGGAATAAAAGTTGAACATCCTGTTGCTTATGTTCACACACATAATGGTCTTGCAGAATCATTTATTAAAAGACTCCAATTGATTGCTAGACCTTTAATTATGAGAACAAATCTCCCAATTTCAGTTTGGGGGCATGCTATTTTACATGCAGCAGCACTTATACGCATCAGACCCACAAGTTATCATATATTTTCTCCCTTACAATTGGCCTCTGGAAGAGAGCCTAATATTTCCCATCTTAGGACTTTCAGGTGTGCGGTATATGTCCCTATTGCTCCACCACAACGTACAAAGATGGGTCCCCAAAGAAGATTAGGGGTATACATCGGTTATGAATCTCCCTCTATAATAAAATGTCTCGAACCTTTGACCGGTGATATGTTTATAGCAAGGTACGCTGACTATCATTTTGATAAAATAGTTTTTACAAGATTAGGGGGAGAAAACAAGATTATCTTAAAATCAGGGGGAGAAAATAAACTGCTAGAAAAAGAAATTATATGGAATGCATCAACATTAAATATTTATGATCCTCGTACAAATCAGTGTGAACTAGAAGTTCAGAAAATAATTCAGTTACGAGGCATTGTAAATCAATTACCTGATGCATTCACTGATATAAATAGAGTGACTAAGTCACACATACCAACTGAAATGCTCCTGCAAAGATAGAAGTGGCAGAAGGACAAATTATCAAAGCAAGTGAATCAGGACCTCGCATGAAGCGAGGTAGGCCGATCGGTTCCAAAGATAAAAACCCTCGAAAAAGAAAAGGGGTAAAAAGTGGAGATGCCCAAATAGAGGAAATAAAATCTCCAGAAGAGACTCCTTGTTAGGAATATGTTGTGAACTTGATGATAAATTAATCAAAATATCTTAGTAGAATTAACTTAGTAAATTTTGTAGCACTCGACGAATGATCAAATATAGTCCCGACAAATGATTCAATATAGTCCCGACGAATGATGATTTGACATCCATCGAGTGATTAGCTTATGTATTAATAAGTATTGTAGCATATTTCTGCAAACAACTTTGTGTAGACTCTGTAGGAGCATATGAGTCATGTTGACTACTAGTAGATATGCAAAATAAGTTGATTAATTATAAATATGAGATGTCATGTAATTCTGCATAAGTGAAATGAAGTCAAGTGACAAATAGCTACCCGACGAATGATCAACAAAGTTACCTAACGGATGATCAACAAAGCCACCCGACGGATGACAAACATGTACCCGACGGATGATCAAATTCAAATATCTGTTGAGTGACAACACAGTCACATGTGTCGAGTGTTTGCAAAAGGAATGTGGCAGCCTGTTTAGCAGGGATTTGAGAACAAAGAAGCATTACCATTTCCATCCTATTATGAAGATATTCAAAGATGCTGGAATAAAGTAGTGAAGTAGAATGGAGTTAGACTAGATATGTTTTGTTTTATTATCTTGTCTTATTATCATGTAAACTTGGTGATATATAAACCAAGTGTAGCAAGTAGAACAATTATCAAACTAAGCACACACATTTTCAAGCTTTATTCTGTAGCATTTCTCTGTAAGTTTAGTTGTTCATACTTGTAAGCAGCTGTGAGCTATTCAAGCTTCACAGGGTTCTCACCCGGGTGGATACTTTCAAATCCACCAGAAAGTTTTAAAAGCTTGTGTTTTATCACTTTATGTTTTGATTCTTATAAATCATTTATTCCGCACTCTGCAAATCAAACACTTATATATTATCAAGTAAGAACAATTTTAAAATCTTGAAAAAGAAGCCAGAATTACATTCAACCCCCCTTCTGTAATTCTTGTTGTATTGTTAGGGAATAATAATTGGTATCAGAGCAAGCTCTTGAAGTACAAAGAGTGTAAAGATCACAACAAACAACAAGATGAACAAGAAGGATGTTGGAGTTAAGATTCCTTTTCCGGACAAAGATAATTATCACCACTGGAAGGTGAAGATGCACCTACATCTTCTTTTCCAAGATGAGGCCTATGTGGATTGCATAGAGTGAGGTCCTCATGTACCATTGAGAGCTGCAACGGGCAATGAACCATCTGTTCCAAAACCAAGGCATGAATGGTCAGACCTTGATATTGAGCAAGTCAGGAAAGACAAGAAGGCCATGAATATATTGTTCAATGGAGTTGATGGTGATATGTTTGATAACATCATTAACTGTAAAACAGCCAAGGAGGTTTGGTGTAACACCCCCAAATCTGGGGTCGGGGATCCGGGTTGTCACGAGTTCCATTTCCCTTAATAACACTTAATCTTAATAAACAACCAACTACTACGTACTGTGACCCCACAATATACACACACACACCACAAGTTATAGTCTCAGAGATGAATACCAAAAATAACACAAGTCATTTTATTCCACAATTATAAGTCATTACACCTCAAAAGGGGTTTCTGAATAAATTTACATATTCTTTGCCATTATTACAATTCATAAGTATACATAAGTCTGGTACATCAAAAGTTGAAAGCCTAGCCTATTGGTAGTTCCTACCTCAGCCACAACGGCATCAACGCCTATAGGAAACTGCGGAACGTTTCCTATCCGCTCACGAATTGGGAGCTTGGTCCTGTCCATCTTGCCTATCTGTTATTGTGTGATGAAAGATGAAAGCAAGGGTGAGCAAAACAGCTCAACAAAATAACATGTATAGTAATTAACAATATATGAGCCTTCTCATAATATTCAAGAAAGTCTTGGTCAAGAAGAAATGAACCAAGTTTGATATCTTAATGCGACGAATTCGCAAAATATTCAGTATATATATACATATATACTTTTCAAAATCCTTGAAATCCTCTGACATGTATAATATACACAGAGTTCCAGTTTATAACTATATAAAAATATCTTTGCAAGGTGATCTCATATATCTAACCTTGTCTCAACGTTTTTTCTGAAAATCTTTGTCATGCATAAGATAATCATTAACCAGATATAAGTTGAAAAGATGAAGTTACAAGATACTCCAATATACTTATATCTTTTCTGAATACTACTTGAACTACCACCGTTCAAGGTATAATCAGTTTCAAAAGTTCATCACATAGATGAGACTACAAGATAAGACTTGAATAAATTCAATCTTTGAAATATCATTATAAAGAATAAAGTTACGAGATGCTTCATTAAGTCTCGATATATATAAACACCTATATATATACATTTCATACACTCCTTGAAAACCTCTGTTATGAAAATTATAAACAGAGTTGCAATATCCAATGAATTTGGAAAGGAGAAAACCTTGGCATAAATCTGATATCTTGCTGATCAGGAAAAGATATTAAGTCACCTTTTCTACTTGTAGATGGATGAATCTTCCACCGGTCATCACCCTGTCTGCATTAGGACCTTGTGCTGGACCGCCACCCGGCCTCTTACGCGTTGATGGACTGCCACCCAACCACTTACACTTTGATAGACCTTACCCCAGCCTGTCGCTTATGCCGACTCAATTAGATGGACTTACTTCCCGAATGTTGGGCAAGTAATCAAATTCTTTTATCAAAACCGCAACCTCGTTGCGAATATAAAATACACCACAGAGCCGGATCACACCATAATACAACCTTCACGGCTTTAACCATCATCACTGTATTCCTCTGGCACGAGCGCCTATAATTGCTCTCTTACACTTTGAGTGTCGGCCACCTCATTGGCCTTTCCTGATAGTAATAGTTCCTTATAATCAATGTCTTTTGAACCACCTTCAACTAAATTTTCTACATCATTTCTAATTACTACTTATGTGAAAATGCTCTTCCTTACGCTTTGGTGAGAAAAAAATATTACCATTTTTCCAAAAGTTATTGCCTCATTCTTTAGAGGTTAACATTATCACGACTGACTCTCGATCATACTTAGGACGTATTTTATCTTAGGTCCTAATTGCCTTAAACAATTTTGACCTTTACTGGTTCGATCCATACTTTCTCATGGTTTAACACGTTCCCCACTTGGCATTATTATTATTACGTCATATTTCCTTTACCAAAGTTTCCATTTGTAAAAACTTAAATATCACCACTCTTTTTGTAACTTCTCCAAGGTTATTCTTAAAGCATTCCTCCTATACTCTCTAGATACAGGGCATATCAAGATACCATTTACTAATACTAGAATCATTGTCTATATAGTTCTGAAAAACTTTCTCCACTAATCTTTAAAGATTGTTGTTACTTTAATCCTTTCCAATTCATACTGTCAAAACTCATACTGTCCCTATTAAGGGTGAAATGCCAACCTTTATGCATTCCCCTAGGATTCATCTTAAGTTACCGAGGTTCTCTCCTTAATTCCACCTTTAAAAAGGTACATGCATCCTTCCATGGATAAATCAAGTCATATCTCCTTGATAGATTATCTTATTTAATCATTTCCATCTCGATAGTCTATACCAAATTTCACAATAGCATCCTTATTCAAAATGAGGTCAATCAATATGGCCTCCAAAAGATAACAACGGTTATCCGCTTTTCTTGCCTGATTTAGTAATGATAACAGGGATGTTCTAGAAGATATTGGTCGTGTTCAACGTGAACTTTTTAGTTCTAACTACTCATTTACCTCTTAATTTATCTCAACAGTCATCTTAATGTTGGGATATCTTTTATACCTGGCATCCCCCTTTTTGGGTATCAATTCACATGCGTTACTTACACTTCACATTCTTGAAGGTCACTTCCTTCATCCAATTTCCTAATTTCTTACTTTCTTGTCTCCTCAGTCTATCCGCGTCTCATTATTTATCCTTCGAACTATCTCAAGGTTTCCTCGAATCCTCCCAACTTAAAGGGGATAAAATATATGTATCTCTTATGCATTCAACCATCAACTTTAACTCATGGTAAATCACCCTCATCCTGATGATCATATACTTTTCTAATTCTATTACTATGAGTCTTTAGGGTTTCCTCATACCCAACTCCCTTATCATTCCTCAAACTCTATTGCCTTTATATTCCTTTTCATTTCAGTTTTTTTTATTTTCCTTTCTCTTAAAATCATTTCATAAACCCACTAATCATTGACTTCAAATATCACGTCGTTCTGGGATTCTTGTCCTCCACACGAATCTTGATAACTTTTACAACTTAGATTCATAATTCATCATACTCGTCTGCCTTTTTTCTGGCTCTAAAGCTTTTACATTATCTCTATAAACTTAGGAAGTACTTTCCCGAAAACAATTAACTGAACTTTAATCGGTTTATTATAACCTCTGGCCCCGTGACTTTCTTGGCCTTTCAACAGCGGGGGGCCTCTCTCTTAGGAGGGTAAGCGACAAAAATAGTCTTTTATGATTCGTCAATCATTTAGAATCTCAAGTGATTCCTATATTTCCTTTAGCCAGAATCTTGCCTCAACTGGGTCAGCTTGTTCCTTGGAACTCTGAGAGCTTAGCGACTTAAAGGTCCTGAATTTTTTTTTCAACGCATTGTTTCCTCAGGGTGGTGGTTGGGGATAATAGTCTAAGTTCTATTTAAAAAGGTCCATGAATTGTCGTATAAGAGTACCGTCTCGGGTCTCCTTTCCTTACTCGACTTCTGTTTCCTTAGTCTGAACGTTCCCTCCTCCTCCCCATAATCGGGGTCATCCTACATGTTTTAAATCCTCATTTTCCACTTCATTATGTTATGGGTTCCTTCTATCTTGATGGCGACCTCCCTGACTATCACGTTCAGGGTTTGCTCTAAATCTCATTCCTCAAACTAGGGCTTTCATCTAAGATCTCATCTTTAAGCTCTTGAACATTTGGAACCCAAATTTTGTAGGAACACCTCATTATTCCCTTATCATCTTTCTCGGTATTAATCTCTTCTCCAGTCATTGGCTCTCTGCCTTCATTCATCAATTTTTCTTGGCACAATATGATCTTTTTCAATAATTCGGGCTGTATTACAATCTCAAACAGCTTTTCGGTACCGGCTCCGGTTACCTTCACTTCTATTTCCATTTTCTCGTAATCTCTTACCAATTCTTCCGAAGACATTATCATCTTGAGTCTCTCCTTTCTACTAAGGGCGTCGGCCACCACATTCGCTTTCCCTGGATGATAAAGAGCCTCATAATCGTAATCCTTGACTAGCTCTAACCACCTCCTCTGGTGCATGTTGAGCTCTTTTTGTGTGAAAATATACTGAGCTCTTGGGGTTTGCGTAAACCTCGCACTTCTCTCCATAAAAGTAGTGCCTCCAATATTTAGGGAAAAAATATTGCCGTGAGCCCAAGATCATGGGTGGGATATCGAATTTCATATTTCCTTAATTGTCTTGGCGTATATGTGATTACCTTACCGTGCTGCATAAGCACGCACCCTAAGCCCTTGTGCAAAGCGTCATTACAATTCACAAAATCTCCTTTTCCATCCGGCAATGCCAACATAAGGGCCGTCACCAACCTTTGCTTCAGTTCTTAAAAGATGTTCTCACATTTCTCTGTCCATTCGAACTTCTCAGTCTTATGAGTAAGCCGCGTTAAAGGGGCTACTATCTTTGCAAACTTGAATAAACCTACGGTAGTTATCGGCCAATCCTACCTCTGGTAGTCATCCTGACTAAGGTCATCCATTCCTCATCGGTCCTTTCTTCGTTCTTGTCAGGATCTTCCACAAAATCCTCTTCAGCAACAATCCCTTCTGGGATAACATTCTCAACCGCTACATCCTTAATATGAACATCATTTGGTCCCTTATTAGGGTGCTCCATTGGATTACAATCTGATCCCCAATATGTAGTAAAACATCATCATATTATTGCTCTTGAACTTCAGGGTTCGGAGTCCCACTACCACATACGATAATGAACTACGCTTCTATCACGATATTTATAAGAGTTCCCATAAGGGTTTTAACTATCAGTACTACGTTAGGTAGTCTGACTATGGCAAGAGTTCTTATTATCTTAGTGAACTTCTTATCTTAACGTCGCATCATCTCTGAGGTTTATAATGCTTAGCTCTGATACCATTTCTGTAACACCCCCAAATCTGGGGTCGGGGATCCGGGTTGTCACGAGTTCCATTTCCCTTAATAACACTTAATCTTAACAAACAACCAACTACTACGTACTGTGACCCCACAATATACACACACACACCACAAGTTATAGTCTCAGAGATGAATACCAAAAATAACACAAGTCATTTTATTCCACAATTATAAGTCATTACACCTCAAAATGGGTTTCTGAATAAATTTACATATTCTTTGCCATTATTACAATTCATAAGTATACATAAGTCTGGTACATCAAAAGTTGAAAGCCTAGCCTATTGGTAGTTCCTACCTCAGCTACAACGGCATCAATGCCTACAGGAAACTGCAGAACATTTCCTATCCGCTCACGAATTGGGAGCTTGGTCCTGTTCATCTTGTCTATCTGTTGTTGTGTGATGAAAGAAGAAAGCAAGGGTGAGCAAAACAGCTCACCAAAATAACATGTATAGTAATTAACAATATATGAGCCTTCTCATAATACTCAAGAAAGTCTTGGTCAAGAAGAAATGAACCAAGTTTGATATCTTAATGCGACGAATTTGCAAAATATTCAGTATATATATACATATATACTTTTCAAAATCCTTGAAATCCTCTGACATGTATAATATACACAGAGTTCCAGTTTATAACTGTATAAAAATATCGTTGCAAGGTGATCTCATATATCTAACCTTGTCTCAATATTTTTCTGAAAATCTTTGTCATGCATAAGATAATCATTAACTAGATATAAGTTGAAAAGATGAAGTTACAAGATACTCCAATATACTTATATTTTTTCCGAATACTACTTGAACTACCACCGTTCAAGGTATAATCAGTTTTAAAAGTTCATCACATAGATGAGACTACAAGATAAGACTTAAATAGATTCAATCTTTGAAATATCATTATGAAGAATAAAGTTACGAGATATTCATTAAGTCCCGTTATATATATAAACACCTATATATATATTTCATACACTCCTTGATTACCTCTGTTATGAAAATTATAAACAGAGTTGCAATATCCAATGAATTTGGAAAGGAGAAAACCTTGGCATAAACCTGATATCTTGCTGATCAGGAAAAGATATTAAGTCACCTTTTCTACTTGTAGATGGATGAATCTTCCACCGGTCATCACCCTGTCTGCATTAGGACCTTGTGCTGGACCGCCACCCGGCCTCTTATGTGTTGATGGACTGCCACCCAGCCACTTACACTTTGATAGACCGTACCCCGGCCTGTCACTTATGCCGACTCAATTAGATGGACTTACTTCCCGAATGTTGGGCAAGTAATCAAATTCTTTTATCAAAACCGCAACCTCGTTGCGAATATAAAATACACCACAGAGCCGGATCCCTCATATTTTTAAGTGAGTATTTAAATCCCCTTCGAAAGGAAGATCTTAAATTTTAAAACGAGTTTTGGGATCCGCTCTAACTTTTAAATTATTTTGAAGACTCGAAAACATTTTAAAGAATGTTTAGAGTAATGATGATTTAATGATGATTTATTTAAATAATATTTCCATAAAGGATAATCTTTATAAAATAATTGAAGTAGAAGTTTTAAAACTCATACTTAAAATGAATAATAAATAACAAAAGATATATTTATACGAAATTACGATCCTTATTTGAATAATCGAAATAAGTTTGGTTATTATATAAAACCATCAAATATATCTTATCCGATTAGTAGTTACAGAAAACTATATATATATAGATATATTATACTCGGGAACATCGACTCCCGGTTTAGAAAAATGTTCACCTTTGGGTCCCCTATACTAAGGGTATACGCAACTACTGCTTATCTCTAGCATAGGTATTATGCAGTTTATAAGCATTTGAATTGATAATAGCATATCAAGATTTCACAACATGCATATATATACCATATCAACATGCTCCAATATATCGCAAGATTTGCTAATAACCGTCATGCACTTATGTTAAGATAATGCATCAATATATTTACATCACAACAATAGTATAACGGGTAGAAAACTTGTCTGAGTGTTCCGGGGTAGACTTAAGCTTAGAGTGGGTCCGGTAACCTATGAACAACAACATAAGCCGGAATTAGACCACGATCGCTTAAGAAACTAGTCAAAACTCACTCATACCCTAACGGTCACTTACGGTCGCTTATACGCTTAACGATTTGCGTTAATCACTTGCGTACCCTCGGTTCCACTAATTTTAATAAATTAACCGTTACGAATTTTAAGGCGACTCTTTCGTGAGAAATTTACTAACTGCCTTATTCACTTGCCATAATTCTCTTGTATTTCGATTAGTCATTTAAGGGTCTCAATTATGGTCTCAAAGTTACTCGAGGTTTCGGGGTTCGCTCCCGAAACGCCGTTACTTAAAATGGTCGTTTCTCATCGGTCGTAACTCGGATTTAGGCGAACGACATATCAAAACGAAGCTCGTAACATGAACTATCTAAACATGACAAAGGTCAGAATCTTACAGTGAGTTCACGGGTCCTAAAGTTAATCATATAAATAGTTAAGGAAAATCGGGCATTATGACAGCTAGAACTTAGCGATTTCCAATATTTTTACCACTCCAAATCAATCTCTTCCAACTACAATCCATCCACAACATCAAGATTCAAACCTAGGCTACTGATCTTAGCCAAAACAAGGTCAAGAATATAATTCCAATTCAATATTATACCATCTCCAAAATCAACTAATCTACTTAACAATTTAAGTTCAATTCAAACTTAATCATTCAAACAACTACTTATCCATCCAAACCATCCCAAAATTCAGCAACAAACTTAGTACTTAAAGGTCCAGAAGTTTTATACCTTTATTTGTGAGGGAAAAGTTTCTAGGAAGCCTTAAAACCTTGATTAATCCTTATACAAGCTTGGATCTCACAACCAATCAAGAAAACACAAAGTTAGATTTTGAAATTTCTAAAAGTCCGATTTAAAGAACTGCAAAAATGAGGGTCTTACCATGCTTATTTGGACGAGACTTGTGAACAAGAGTTGTAGGCCATCTCAATACCTTTCCAACGAGCTATAGAACACAACATTTGAGTGAGTATTGAAGGAGATATGGCAGTTTGAAGTTGCTGGGTTTGTTTTGGCCGATAGCTTTTTTCTTGGAAGGCAAAGTCAACTTCCAATTTTGTGTGTTATGATTTTGCTTGGTTGCTTCTCTTGCTTTGTTAATTAAAATTTTACCATGGTAAATAATACTTGGCTAACATTCAACCAACTAAACATATTCATTTGTCATGCTTATGTCATCTTGATTTTGTCATCTTGTTTGTGTCATCTTTTAACACATGTCTCTTCCTTGTGGTTTGATGATATCATACTCCTTGGCTTCTTGTACAAGATTGTCTCTTGATCGTTCATTTGTTTTACGGTTCGCTTAACTTTCGTTTCCGTTCGTCGTTTGAGGGATCATATCCGGGATCTTATTACTTGGGTTCCCCTAAACCTTTCTCAATATCTTAAATTCCTTTTTTTTATCCTCTCTTATAATCCTTGAATTTAAATCCTTTTAATCATGTTACCTTATACTCAATTCTTTCGGTATCTGGTGGATTTTCGGAAAAAATCAAAGTGTCCGGATCCGAATTCTAACGACCTTTACATACACTCATTTACTTTATGGAATACTAATACGATCTTAGAATTTCCATAACAATACTCCTATATAGCGTGGTCTGATAATTTTCCTTAATCAGCATAATCAGCAAAAGTTACTATTCATCAGTGTCTCATAAATTCTAAAATTTGGGGTTATTACATTTGGGACACTATCCAGATTATTTGTGATGGTACTGAGCAAGTAAGGGAGAATAAGATGCAGCTGCTAATTCAGCAATATGAGCACTTCCATTGTGCAGATAGTGTGTCTCTCACTGATATTTTTAGTAGATTTCAAAAACTACTAAATGCTCTGAAGTTGAATGGAAGAGTCTATCAAATAAAAGACTCTAACCTCAAGTTCCTTAGATCTCTTCCAAAGGAGTGGAAACCAATGACAGTCTCATTGAGAAATTCTCAGGATTACAAGGAGCTCACCTTGGAGAGACTGTATGGCATCCTGAAAACTTATGAGCTTGAAATAGAGAAAGATGAGAGGATGGAGAAATGAAGGAAGAAAGGAGGGTCCATAGCACTGGTTGCTGAGTTAGAGAAGGAGAAAAAGATGAAGGTAGAAGCTGTTAAGTCTACATCAAAGGTCTGTGAAAGTAAGGGCAAAGGGCTGGTAGCTGAAAATGAAGATCATCTGAGCCAAGATGATATGGATGATATTGATGAACATTTAGCATTCCTTTCCAGAAGATTTGCCAAGATCAAGTTCAAAAAGAACTTTGGAGCAGCCAAGCCAAGTAGAAACATGGTGGATAAATCCAAATTCAAATGTTTTAAATGTGGCTTGGCTGGGCATTTTGCCAGTACGTGTAGAAAGTCAGATTTTAGCAAGAAGAAGTTTGAGCCTGTTGATTAAAAACAAAAATACTTTGAGTTGCTCAAGCAAAAGAAAAGGGCTTTCATTACACAAGAAAATGACTGGGAAACTGGTGGATTGGATGGAGATGAAGAAACAAGCTATGTCAACCTAGCCTTGATGCCCAAATCTAATGAAATAGAAACAAGTTCTTCAAGTAATCAGGTAATCACCACTAACCTAGCACATTTATCTAAAGCTGAGTGTAATGATGCAATCAATGACATGTCCACAGAATTATATCACTTGCGTGTTACACTTAAGTCCCTCACTAATGAAAATGCTAAAATTAAAGAAAATAATTTATTCTTAAGTGAGAGGAACAATGTGCTAGAGTTTCAGTTCATTGAATTTAAAAAAATGAGAATTGAGTGTAAGATTGCTAAGGATGAATTAACCGAGTCCTTGAAGAAAGAAGAGATTTTAAAGAAGCAGCTTGAACGAGAACATGAAGTGATTAAAGCAAGGAAATCATCCAGAGATGTCCATGCTCAAATCACTAAAGTTCAAGGTATTGAGTCCTTTTGTGATGCAGCCTGAAAAAGAGTAAGGAGAAACTAAAATCCAACTTGGTTGAAGGATTGTTGACAAATGTGGACTCGACGGATGATGAGAATCATCCGTCGGATAATCAAAAGGATTATCCGTCGAGTGACAAAGAGTCACATCCGTCGGCTGTGAGTAAACCTGTGAGCTAAGCTAAGCTTGCCAAGCTGAATGAAAAATATGGATCAGTTTCCAAAAACTTTGTTTCGGGAGAATCAAGTCAAGTGAAGAAGGAGAAGAAAGTTAATGTTGGTCATCTGTCCATCAAGCAATTAAATGACAGATTAGAAAAGATTGAGGTTAAAACAGAAACTAAAAAGAAAAACAATAGAAATGGGAAAGTAGGAATTAACAACCATAACAACTACACTCTTGATAAATATGCACCAAGAAAAATCTGTGTTAAGTGTGGTAGTGTCAATCACCTGTCTGTTAATTGCAAACTTGCCATGCCTACTCCTGTGTATGTGCCTCCCTCTTTTCCTAACATGACTGCTATGCCTACCATGCCTATGAATGCTATGTCTACTAAGAATATGAATGTATAATTTGCTAATATGCCATTTGCACCTAATCCTTATTATGCTGCATTTAGTATGCCACAAATACCATTTAGCATGCCTTACTGGAATAACATGTTTGCAAATAACATGCCTTTTTCTGTTAATCAAAATGTGCATGATAATTATGTTTTAATGACTTGTTTCAAAGGTCCAACTCAAATGACTAAGGATGAATCAGAAATCCCAAGTCAAATGAAATTAAACCTAAGAAACTAAAGAATAAAGCTAACAAGGCAGGACCCAAGGAAACTTGGGTACCAAAATCAACTTGATTTAGTTTTGATGTGTGCAGGGAAACAGAAAGAATCTTTGGTACCTGGATAGTGGTTGTTCAAGGCACATGACTGGAGATTTTACCCTGCTCACAGAGTTCAAGGAAAGAGCTGGCCCAAGTATTACTTTTGGAGATGACAACAAGGGTTATACTGTGGGATATGGCTTGATTTCAAAAGACAATGTCATCATTGAAGAAGTTGCCCTAGTGGATGGTCTCAAGCACAATTTGTTGAGTATTATCCAGCTTTGTGATAAGGGCAATTCAGTAACCTTCAATTCAGAAGCCTGTGTTGTGACAAATAAAAGAAGCAATAAAGTGGTTCTCACTGGAGTGAGAAAAAGAAATGTGTATCTAGCTGACTTCAACTCATCTAATGTAAAATCTATCACTTATCTTCTCAGTAAAGCAAGTCAAGATGAAAGTTGGTTATGGCACAAAAAGCTGTCCCATATAAACTTCAAGACCATGAATGAGCTTGTCAAGAAAGAACTGGTTGGAGGCATTCCTCAAGTGGAGTTTTCTAAGGATGGATTGTGTGATGCCTGTCAGAAAGGAAATCAGATTAAGGCATCATTCAGAAAGAAGCTTGACTCAACAATTGAAGAACCTTTGCAATTGCTACACATGGATATATTTTTCCTAGTAATTGTGGATGATTTCTCAAAGTTCTCTTGGACATATTTTGTAATAACCCTAAAAATTTTGAACTTTTTGTAAGCCTTATAAATAGTGATTTTGCTGACTATGCTGAATAAGAAACTTTCCATGCCACACTTTGTAGAGGTTATTTTATTGTTATTCTGAGATCTTATTAGTACTCTATATGGTATATAAGTGTATGTAAAGATCGTCAGGATCCAAATTCGAACACTTTCATTTTTCCCGAAAATCCACCAGATACCGAAAGAATTGAGTATAAGGTAACAGGATAAAAAGGATTTAAATTCAAGGATTATAAGAGAGGATCATAAAAGGAATATAATGTATTGAGAAAGGTTAAGGGAACCCAAGTAATAAGATCCCGGGTATGATCCCTCAAACGATAATCAAGAACGAAAGTTAAGCGAACCGTATAACAGATCAGCGGTCATTAGCCAAGTAATTAGGAGTTAATCAAAGAGGTTAGTGGATGATGATGTCATCACACCAACAAGAGGAAGACAAGTGTAACAAGATGACATAAGAATGATGACCTAAGCATGATAAAAAGGAAGTGTGTTGTTGGTTGTTTCTTGGCCATGCAAAAGTTACCATGGTAAAAAGTAATTAACAAACAAAGGAAGCAACCAACCAACAAAATATCACAAATACAAAATGAGAAGTTGACTTTCCCATTTCAAGAAGAAATCTCTCGGCCTTCCTTCATTTTCAAGGAGAAAAAAAATCAAAATCCAAGATCCAAGCATTGTTAAATCATGAGGTAATTATCCAAGGTTCCTTGTACATAGATATAGCTATCCTATGAATCTAAGCTTCCATTTTCTTTACAATCTCTTCCAATAATTCATGGAAGAAGAGGATGAATAGTGTTTTCAAGTTCTTAAAAATTTTGATCTCGTGTTTTTGTTTAGATATAGCTTTGGTAAGGATTTTCAAGGGTGATTCCAAGCTCCTTAGCTACACCAAAGAAGGTATAATCTCATACCCTAGCCCTACTTTTGTATATTTAGAGTTTTTATGTTTGGTGTGGTTCATGAGAAGCATGATTCTTGTATACTTAGAGTGTGGTTGGAGTTGTAATGAGTTTGAAGTTGTAAATCTTGATTATTGGTTAATGAACTTAAGTATAGCTTTTAGTTCATGATTGAGAGAAGTATAAATTGGAAATCTTGAGATGTTGGGGATTTTGTAGTAAAGTATGGATGGATTTTGGTTGTAGTAATGATTGTGGTTTGATTGTGGATTGATTTGGAGTTGTATAAATTTGGTAATCGCGTAAACATAGCCGTCGTAATGCCCGATTTACCTTGGACTGCTTTTGTTCTTAACAACAGGACCCGTGAACTCACTGTTAGGTTTTGACCATTGCCATGATTAGATAGTTCATGTTACGAGTTTCGTTTTGATATGTGGTTCGCTTGAATCCGATGTACGGTTTAGGAGAAACGACCGTTTTAAATAACGACGTTTCGCGAATGAACCATTACCCCTCGCCTTACCTTGAAACCCTTACCTTGAAACCTTGGTTAAGGCCCTTAAATGAATAATTGGAGTATGAAACAATTATATAAAGTGGTTAGGCAGTTGGTAGAGTACTCGCGAAAGAATCGCCTTAAAATTCTTAATGGTTAATTTATTAAAAATGGTGGAGCCGAGGGTACTCGAACGACTTATGTGATTTGTTAAACGTATAAGTGACCATAAGCGAACGTTAGGGTTCAATTGGTTAAAGTCTAGTTTCTTAAGCGACCGGGGTTTAATTCCGACCTATGTTGTTGTTCATAGGTTATCGGACCCACTCTAAGCTTAAGTCTATCCGGGAGCACTCAGACAAGTCTTCTACCCGTTATACTGTTGTTGTGATGTATATATGTATATGCATTGTCTTGTGATAAGTGCATGATTGTTAATAGCAAATCTTGCGATATATTGGAGCATGCCGATATGGTATATATGCATGCATGTTTCGTAATCTTGATATCTAATTGTTGATTCAAATGTTTATAAGTTGCATAATATCTATGCTAGAGATAAGCAGTAGTAGCGTATACCCTTAGTATAGGAGACTCAAAGGTGAACATTTTCTAAACCGGGAGTCGATGTTTCCAAATATTATATATATATATTTATATATATATATATAGATTTAGTTTTCAAAACTATTAATCGAATAAGGTTTATTCGATAACTTTATTTTATTTAATGAATATTATTTTGAATATTCATTCGAGTACTTATGACTCCGCTTATTTTATTTAATGAATATTATTTTAAATATTCATTCGAGGGCTTATGACCCCGCTTCTTTCATTAAATAATATTCTTTATTTTATTAAAGAATAATGTTTCGATAATCAAACTTATTTTCGATTATTCAAATAAAGATCGTACTTTCGTATAAGTATATTATTGGTTATTTATTATTGATTTCAAGTATGAGTTTTAAAACTTCTACTTCAATTATTTTTATAGAGATTATCCTTTATGGGAATATTATTTAAATAATAATATTCGGATATTCTCCAACATATCGGGACTGATTTATTTTATTAAATCAGCATTACTCCAAACATTCTTAAAAATATTTTCGAGTCTTCAAAATGATTTTAAAAGTTAGAGCGGATCCCAAAACTCGTCTTCAAATTTAAGATCTTTCTTTCGAAGGGAATTTAAATACTCGCTCAAAAATCTAAGGGATCCGGCTCTGTGGTGTATTTTATATTCGCAACAAGGTTGCTGTTTTGAGAAAACATTTTGATTACTTGGCCAATGTTCGGGAAGTAAGTCCATCTATTTGAGTCGGCATAAGCAACATGGGCTCAGTGGGCGTCCATGAAAGTGTAAGTGGCTCAGTGGGAGTCCATCAATGCGTACGTGGCTGAGTGGCAGTCCATCATAGGTCCTAATGTGGCCAGGGTGATGACCAGTGGGGAATTCGTCCATCTACTAGTAGTAAAGGTTACTCATTGGTATCTTTGCCTGATCAGCAAGATATCAGGTTTATGCCAAAGTTTTCTCCTTTCCAAATTTATTGGATATTGCAACTCTGTTTATAATTTTCATAACAGAGGTTTTCAAGGAATGTATGAAATCTATATATATATATATCGGTGTATATATATCTGGACTTAATGAAGTATCTCGTAACTTCATTTCTTTCAAATGACATTTCAAAGATTGAATCTATTCAAGTCTTATCTTGTAGTCTCATCAGTGTTATGAACTTTTGAAACTAATTATAACTTGAACGGTGGTAGTTCAAGTAGTATTCCGAAAAGATATAAGTATATTGGAGTATCTTGTAACTTCATCTTTTAAACTTATATCTAGTAAATGATTATCTTATGCATGTCAAAGATTTTCTGAAAAACGTTAAATAAGGTTAGATATATGAGATCACCTTGCAACGATATTTTTATACAGTTATAAACTGGAACTCTGTGTATATTATACATGTTAGAGAATTTCAAAGATTGTGAAAAGTATATATGTATATATATACTGAATATTTTGCGACTTGGTCGCGTTAAGATAACAAACTTGGTTCATTTTTACTTGATCAAGACTTTCATGAGTACTATGAGAATGCTCTTATACTGTTAATTATTATACATATTATTTCGGTGGGCTTGTTGCTCACCCTTGCTTTCTTCTTTCATCACACAACAACAGATAGAAAAGATGAACATGACCAAGCTCCCAATTCGCAAGCGGTTAGGAAACGTTTCGGAGTTTTCTGGAGGCGTTGATGCCGCAGTAGCTGAGGTAGGAATTACCATAGGCTAGGATTTCAACTTTTGATGCACCGGACTTATGTATCTATATGAATTGTAATAATGGCAAGGAAATGTAAATTTATTCAGAAACCCTTTTGTGGTATAATGACTTATAATTGTGGAATAAAATGACTTGTGTTATTTTTGGTATTCATCTCTGAGACTATAACTTGTGTGGTGTGTGTGTATATTGTGGGGTCACAATACGCAGTGGTTGGTTGTTAATTAAGATTAAGAGTTGTTAAGGGAATTAGAACTCGTGACAACCCGAATCCCCGACCCCGGATTTGGGGGTGTTACAGAAATGGTATCAGAGCCAAGCGTTATAAACCTCAGAGATGATGTGACGTTAAGATAATAGGTTCACTAAGATAATAAGAACTCTTTCCAAGTTCATAGTCGGGCTACCTAACGTAGTACTGATAGTTAAAACCTTTACGGGAACCCTTATAAATATTATGATAGTAACATAGTTCATTCTCGTATAGGGCAGCGGGGCACCGAACCCTGAGGTTCAGGAGCGTTAGCATGAGGATGTTTTATTACATATTGGAGATCAAATTGTGAATCCAATAGAGTACCCTAACGAGGGACCGAATGAGATTCATATTGAGAATGTTGCGGTTGAGGATGTTATCCCAGAAGGGATTGTTGCTGAGGAGGATCTCGTGGAGGATCCTGACGAGAATGAAGAGAGGACCGCTGAGGAATTGATGACCGTAGTCAGGGCGACTACCAGAGCTAGAATGGCCGCGAGGATGGCACTAGAAGATGAAGAGTTACCAAGGGCACAAAGGATAATGAGGGCAGAAGGAGTGGGGCCTTCCATGATACCAATTATACCAGTATCAAACCCTCTTCCAGAGGTTCCTGTAGACATTCATGAGGTTCCACCAATTCCCGTTCCCTCCCCTGTACAGAGCCCAGCACCTACTGAGGAAATGCCACCTTTATCTCCTACACCACTGTCACCTGATACCGTGCTTGGTGATCCATTTGGATCCCCTAGGTCTGCACCACCTGCATCCCATGGACTGCTAGATGCTACCACTCAGGCTTCTCTTATCGCCGATTATCATATGACTTTGGGTGCATGTCTGAGGCCTGTAATGTTATGAGTGATCTATTGGATCGACTTACTACACCAAGGATTGAAGGCGGGGTACTTCCGGCAGGATTAGCTTATAGCATGGACATGATTGAGGCTACCACCCGAATTACAGCTAGAGGCCATCTTGAGGGTCAGGTTGATCCAGCTCTACTTGCGACTATCTTAGACCTCATCACCTCTGTGATGGAGCAGGTTAGGGATGTCGTGCGTGCCCGCATTTCTTGATCCATGGTAGTGTGCAGAGCCAGAGCGATCAGACAAGGGTTTCATGTAGCACCGCTTTTGGAGGATTAACCTAAGTGATGAATGATTAGTTTTAATGACTAGATGATTATCTATGGTAGTACTTTTGGGATAGAAGCGATCAAATTAAATGATGTAATTCTATTTAATGTGTTCAGTTGTTGTACCCTCGAACAGATGGTTATGTATATATTCGTTAATTTCAGTTCAGAACAGTTTGTTTGTGATAAGTTCATATTGTTAATTGCACTATTAACACTTAAGAGTGTCATGAAGTTTATAGAACTTGAGAATTCATAATTTGCAATTATGTAAGGACTGAACAAGGGAAAGACTTAAGAAAAGTAAGTAAGATAAATATCCAGAGATTCTCAAAATTTTTCCAAGCATTATGCCCCCACGAGGAATAAGATTAGGGGCAAACCTTGAATGTGATAATCAGGGAGGTCGCAATTAAGATATAAGGAACCCAGAATATAATGAAGTGGAAAATGAGGATTTTAGATTAAAAGATGACCCCAATTATGGGGAGTAGGAAGAAATATTTAGACTGAGAAAACAGAAGTCGAGAAAAATAGGAAGAACCAGGATGGTACTCCTATTGGGCAATCCATGGACCTGCCTAAAACAAAGCTTATACTTTTATCTCTAACCACCACCTTGAGGAAACAATGTGGTGTGAAATTCTTTCAGGACCTTTAAGTCGCTAAGCTCTCAGAGTTCCAAGGAACAAGCTGACCCAGTCGAGGCGAGAGCCCGGTTAAAAGAAATAGAGGAATCATTTGAGATTCTAAATGATTGACGAAGTGCAAAAGACTATTTTTGTCACCTACCTTCCTAAGAGAGAGGCCACCCGCTGGTGAAAAACCAAGAAAGGCACGGAGCCAGAGGTTAGAATAAACTGATTAAAGTTCAGTCAATTGTTTTCGGGAAAGTAATTCCCAAGGTTATGGAGATAGTGTAAAAGCTTTAGAGCCAGAACAAAGGCAGACGAGTATGATGAATTATGAAGCTAAGTTGTAAAAGTTGTCAAGATTCGTTCTGATGACAAGAATCCCAGAACGACGTGCTGTTTGAAGTCAATGAGTACTGGGTTCATGAAATTATTATAATAGACAAGAAAATAAAAAGAAACTGAAGTGGAAAGGAAAATAAAGGCAATAGAGTTTGAGGAATGATAATGGAGTTGGGTGTGAGGAAACCCTAAAGACTCATAGCAATAGAAATAGAAAAGTATGTAACCGTCAGGATGAGGGTGATTCACCATGAGTTAAAGTTGATGGTTGAAGGCATAAGAGATACATATATTTTATCCCCTGTAAGTGGGGAGGATTCGAGGAAACCTTGAGATAGTTCGAAGGATAAATAATGAGGCGCGGATAGACTGAGGAGATAAGAAAGTAAGAAATTAGGAAAATCGGATGAAGGAAGTGACCTTCAAGAATGTGAAGTGTAAGACCGGTGGCATGATACCCAAAAAGGGAGACGCCAGGTATAAAAGGTATTCCAATATTGAGATGACTGTTGAGATAAATAACAAAAGTAAATGAGGAATTAATAAGAAGAAGTTCACATTGAACACGACCAATATCTTCCAGAATATCCCTGTTGTCATTACCAAATTAGGAAAGAAAAGCGGTTAACCATTGTTATCTTTTGAAGGCCATATGGGTTGACCTCAGTTTGAATAAGGATGCTATTGTGAAATTGGTATAGACTATCTAGGTGGGAATGATTGAATAAGATAATCTATCAAGGATATATAACTTGATTTATCCATGGAAGGATGCAAGTACCTTTTTAAAGGTGGAATTAAGGATATAACTTCAATAACTTAAAATGAATCATGGGGAAATGCATAAAGGTTGGCATTTCACCCTTAATAGGGATAGTATGAGTTTTGACAGTATGAATTGGAAAGGATTAAGGTAACAACAACCTTTAAGGATCAGTGGAGAAATTTTTCAGAAGAATATAGACAATGATTCTGGTATTAGTAAATGGTATCTTGATATGCCCTGTGCCTAGGGTGTACCAGATGAAGGATTTAAGGATAACCTTAGAGGTTTTACAAGGAGAAAGGTAATATTCAAAGTTCTCAAGAATAGAAATCTGATAAAGGAAAAATGACATAATTATAATAATGCCAGGTGGGCACGTGTTAAACCATAAGAAGTATAGATTGAACCAATGAAGGTCAGAATTGTTAAAGCAAGAAGGGCCCAAGATAAAAGACATCCTAAGTACGATCGAGAGTCAGCCATGATAATGTTTACATTTAAAGACTAAGGCAGTGACTTATGGAAAAATGGTGATTTTTTTTTTTATCACAAGGACTTAAGAAAAGCATTTTCACATAAGCAGTGATTTGAAATGAGGTAGAAAATTTAGTGAAGGTGGTTAAAATGACATTGATTGTAAGGAAATATTACTATCAGGAACGGCCAAAGAGGTGGCCGACACTTTAAGTGTAAGAAGACAATTATCGGCGCTCGTGCCAGAGGAATACAGTGATAATGGTTAAAGCTGTGAAGATTGTATTATGGTTTGAAAGATTGACATTCCTTGTGAAGATTATGCGATACTCAACCGTGATAGTAGTTTGGTAAAGATTTAATTTATGAAATTGCCGTGAGCGGGCTATCTATCTTAGAAGGTCATATCTTGAGATAAGCCAGGACCATGTTACGAAAGGACTAAATGAACCTTTGAGCTTCATGTCTCCTAATAAAGACATATGGTTAATAATGGTATTAACCTGTTATTGTTGCTTTTATTGAAACTCTTCTGCAATTTTATCTGCTTCATGTCATATGTACGCCAAGGTCAGGAGTGTTCTTCATGAATTATGAATGGTGATTATGCTAACTCCTTAGAAGAATTCGATAAGGTAGGTATGGACTTTGTGTGGTAAGATATAAAGATTTCATGGAAAACGAATGACTATAGTAGGTCCGTGGTGGACTATAGTAATACATCAACGATTCTTTGAATAATGAGCCGATTATAACCGTGAGAGTTGTATTGTAATGTATGTTGAGATTGAGTACCACTAATCGGGTTGTGGTAATATATAAGTTGTTATTGATGGACATTTTAAGTCGATTATCTACCAATTGAATATTTATTCCTTCTTATCAATAGAGAGTCGTATTATTATACGAGGAAGGTTGCGGTGCAAACATAAGATTCTAGTAACGATGATGTCTAGAAAGAGACCCCAGATTCGATTTTCGATGATGAGGGAGTTTCAAAGGTGATTGAGTATAAGCTCGAGGAAGAGCATGGGTCCATAGAATGATGGACGGAATAGCAAAAATATTTAAGCATGTGAAATGCGATGCGATAATACTTGATGTTGATATATATACACATATGTTTTGTTCTCCTGTGACAAACCTCTATAGTTCAGAGGTAGATTCCAAGCCAGATATTTTGTGGCAGTATACTTTTTTCATATATACAATTCTCTTCAATTCGTTCTTTTCTCTTCCTTTCATTTCATGTAAGCTGAGAAGAACAACCCTTCCAGAAGGGGAGGTATTGCCGAATGACTATCTATCTGTGTGATAGAAGCCTAGTAGGATACCACATGTTGTTTAATTGCTTGTCAAGTACTAAAGGATGGCCACCTTCTGTACTAACTATGCAATATAACAAGTGTTCATGATCATAGTGCTCTCTCAATAAATTCTTTTACTTCTACACGAAGGACTAAGCTTTTGAAGATGGAGACAGCTAGAGATGAAGTGGTACCAAGTATGGTGGTATTCGTAAATGGAAACACATTCGTGATACTAAGGTTGACGCGATTATTAAAAGGTTATAAAACTCTAGCGAGTAAAGGTATATCTAGAATAATATTCTGTACGGAAGATAGTAATGATTACGAACTGGAAAAGAATGGGTATTGAGAAGCAAAAGCTATAATGCTAGAAGCTATGAGGAGAGTCTGTGCAATAGACTTGAAAGAATTTGGAATGATCACTTAACGCGGATTGAGTCTTCTTATGATAATAGATCGTATGTCAGTATCGAGGTATTGCCTTATGAGATCCTCGAGAGAAGACAATGCCGATCTCCCTTATGTTAGGATGAAGTTGTAGAGCGCAAGATGCTCGGACCCGCAGTAGTCCAAAGGACCAAGGATATAATAGATCTAATCAGAGGACGGCTGGTAGTAGCCCAAGATGGACATAAAAAGTATTTTGATTTGACACGAAAGGACAAAGAATAGGAAGTAGGGGACCTAGTGTTGTTATAGGTATTCCCTTAGAAAGGATGGATGAGGTTCGGAAAGAAAGGAAAGCTAAGCCCACGAATTGTTTGACCCTTGGATATATTAAGACGTATTGGGAAGTTAGCTTACGAGCTAGCCTTACCCCCGAACCTACAACAAGTTCATAATGTGTTCCATGTGTCAATGCTAAGGAAGTATCATCGGGATGCCAGACACATAGTGGAGTACGAGCAGGCGGATATGCAACCAAATCTGACTTACGTGGAGAAACCAGTAAAGATTATAGATAAGAGGGAACAGGTGCTTCAGAACAAAGTGATCAAGCTAGTCAGAGTGCTATGGCAGAATTATAATGTGGAGGAATCAACTTGGGAACTAGAGAGCGCAATGCTAGAAAAGTACCCCCAATTTTTTTCTATTTGATTCCGGGACGGAATCCTTTTAAGGACGGGAGACTGTAATAACCCCAAAAATTTTGAACTTTTTGTAACCCTTATGAATAGTGATTTTGCTGATTATGCTGAATAAGAAAACTTTTCATGCCACACTTTGTATATGTTCTTTTATTGTTATTCTGAGATCTTATTAGTACTCTATATGGTATATAAGTGTATGTAAAGATCGTCAGAATCCAAATTCGAACACTTTGATTTTTCCCAAAAATCCACCAGATACCGAAAGAATTGAGTATAAGTTAACAGGATAAAAATGATTTAAATTCAAGGATTATAAGAGATGATCATAAAAGGAATATAATGTATTGAGAAAGATTAAGGGAACCCAAGTAATAAGATCCCGGATTTGATCCCTCAAACGATAAACAAGAACGAAAGTTAAGCGAACCGTATAACAGATCAGCGGTCATTAGCCAAGTAATTAGGAGTTAATCAAAGAGGTTACTGGATGATTATGTCATCACACCAACAAGAGGAAGACAAGTGTAACAAGATGACATAAGAATGATGACCTAAGCATGACAAAAAGGAAGTGTGTTGTTGGTTGATTCTTGGCCATGCAAAAGTTCCCATGGTAAAAAGTAATTAACAAACAAAGGAAGCAACCAACCAACAAAATATCACAAATAAAAAATGAGAAGTTGACTTTCCCATTTCAAGAGGAAAGCTCTCGGCCTTCCTTTATTTTCAAGGAGAAAAAAATCAAAATCCAAGATCCAAGCATTGTTAAATCGTGAGGTAATTATCCAAGGTTCCTTGTACATAGATATAGCTATCCTATGAATCTAAGCTTCCATTTCCTTCACAATCTCTTCCAATAATTCATGGAAGAAGAGGATGAATAGTTTTTTCAAGTTCTTAAAAATTTTGATCTTGTGTTTTTGTTTAGATATAGCTTTGGAAAGGATTTTCAAGGGTGATTCCAAGCTCCTTAGTTACTTATACTCACCAAGGAAGGTATAATCTCATACCCTAGCCCTAATTTTGTATATTTAGAGTTTTTATGTTTGGTATGGTTCATGAGAAGCATGATTCTTGTATACTTAGAGTGTGGTTGGAGTTGTAATGAGTTTGAAGTTGTAAATCTTGATTATTGGTTAATGAACTTAAGTACAGCTTTTAGTTCATGATTGAGAGTAGTATAAATTGGAAATCTTGAAATGTTGGGGCTGTTGTAGTAAAGTATGGATGGATTTTGGTTGTAGTAATGATTGTGGGTTGATTGTGGATTGATTTGGAGTGGTATAAATTTGGTAATCGCGTAAACATAGTCGTCGTCATGCCCGATTTACCTTAGGCTGCTTTTGTTCTTAACATCAGGACACGTGAACTCACTTCTAGGTTTTGACCAACATCCTTGATAGTTTTTGGTGGTTCCATGTCCAGGATTGCCTTTATTTTATCGGGGTTAGCCTCAATTCCTCTCATTGAGACCATTAATCCCAAGAATTTTCCAGATCCTACTCCGAAAGCGCACTTCGTAGGATTCAACATCATCTTGTGGTACCTCGGGATCTCAAAAGCTTCCCTCAAATGGGTTATATGATCAGTCTTTACTAGACTCTTAACTAACATGTCATCAACATAGAATTCCATAGTCTTACCAATAAGATCCTTAAAAATTTTATTTACCAACCTTTGATAGGTGGCTCCCGCATTCTTAAGACCAAACGCCATAACAAGATAATAATAAACACCAAAGTCAGTGATAAATGATACCATTGGAATGTCATCCTTATGCATCTTAATCTGATTATATCCGCTAAATCCATCCATGAAACTCAGCATCTCATGCCCAGCAGTGGCATCAATCAAAGTATCAATCCTTGGCAATGGAAAACAGTCTTTAGGGCATGCATCATTCAGATCAGTAAAGTCTATACACATCCTCCACTTTCCATTAGCCTTCTTCACCATTACAGGGTTTGCTAACCACTCCGGAAATTGAATCTCCTCAATGAAACCAGCCTCTAGGAGCTTCTCTACTTCCAGTTTTATAGCCTCTTGTCTTTCCGACGCAAAATTTCTTTTCTTTTGTTTCACTATCTTCCGGCTTGGATCCACGTTTAACTTGTGAGTAATCAACTTCGGGTCTATGCCTGGCATATCAGCTGCTGACCATGCAAATACATCACTATTTTCTTGCAAAAATTTCACCAACTTCCCTCTAAGGGGCTCCTCTAGTATGGCTCCAATAAAAGTCATCCTCTCAGGATTCTTGGGGTCTAAAGGAACCGAAACCAAGTCTTCTGCTGGTTTTCCTCTCTTTTCGTCATTTTCTCGGACATCCATATCTTCAATAGGAAGAACCTGCCCCCGACTCCATCTGCCCTCAAAGAGGCCACATAACAGCTTCTAGCCATTTTTTGATCTCCTTTCTCTTCTCCAATCCCGTTTCGGGTGGGAAACTTCATAACTGAATGGTAGGAAGAGGGGACTGTCTTAAAGGCATGTATCCCTGTTCTCCCCATGATAGCATTATAAGTTGAACTAGCCTTTACTACCACGAAATCCAACATATGCGTTGCTTGTCTTGGTTCCGTACCTATGGTGGTTGGTAGTTTGATTATTCCTTCCACAGGACATTCTACTCCAGCAAATCCATATATCGGCATGTCGGTTGGTGTCAACTGGGAATCGTTATACCCCATCCTTAGAAAGGCGTCATGAAGCAATATATCCACAGAAGCACCATTATCCACAAGAACCCTCTTAACCGGGCTATTTCCTATTATTGGTGTTATGACCAACGGGTCGTCATGAGGAAACTTTACGCCCTCTAGGTCAGAATCATCAAAAGCCAATGTTACTTCTGTCCTGGCCCTCTTCGGGGCTTCTCCAACAATATGCATAACCTCTCTAGTATATGCCTTTCTTGAATTTTTGGACAATCCAGCAGCAGTCGGACCTCCAAAGATCGTGTTTATCACAGGTCCTCGGGGGCGTCGTGGTCCTCCAAAAATTGCATTTATAACCGGCCCTCTAGGTTGGGGATTCCGCCCCTGATCGTCTTAGTCCCTCCTACGATCTTCAAAATTCTTCCTTCCAATATTATTTCTGTCCCCTCCATCTCCAGTATACTTGTTCAATCTTCCTTTTCGAATCAAAAACTCAATTTCATCTTTCAATTACCTACACTCATCGGTGTCATGGCCAACATCCTTGTGAAACCTGCAATACTTGCTCTTATCTAGCTTGGCGAGATCAGCCTTCAAGGGCTTAGGCCTGCGAATATCTCTATCTTTCTCAATCTCCATCAAAATTTGACTTCTAGGAGCATTCAGCTTAGCGTATTCAGTGAACTTTTGCCCAGGTCCTCCCTTCTTGGGGGTTGAATCAGGGTTTTATTCGGTTCTAGGATATTTTTCCTTTGCAATATATTCTAGATCAGTTTTCCGCTTCTTGCCTCCAGTGGGCTCATTACTTATTACGGTCTTCCTCATACTTTCTTCAACCTTGATATACTTCCCTGCCCTCTCTTGGAGCTGCAACATGCTTTCAGGGGGACGTTTGGTCAAGGACATCTTGAAAAATTCGTCCCTAGTTCCTTGTTGCAGTGCTATCATGGCTACCTTATCATCAAGGTCCGGGACTTTTAAAGCCTCTTTTGTGAAACGATTCAGGTAATCTCTAAAGGATTTCTTAGCTCCCTGCACAATACTCATAAGAGATGCTGAACTTTTCTCATGGACTCTCCCGCTGATGAATTGCTTAATAAAAGCCTGACTTAACTCTCTGAACGATCCAATAGAGTTTGGGGGTAAGCGACTGTTCCATCTTTGAGCCATACCCGACAGGGTTTGAGGGAAGGCCGGGCACTTAATAGCGTCATTCACGGGTTGCAGCAGCAGTGCATTAGAGAATGTCCTGACATGGTTAGCGGGGTCTCCGGTGCCATCATAGGCTTTGATAGAGGGCATCTTGAATTTCCTTGAGATATGGGCATTCATTATTTCTTCTGTGAAGGGTGGAGTTGGATCATCAGGGTCTCCAAGGGGAAGGAGATTGCTCGGATCAGTTCTTGGGAAGACAGCCCTTCTTTGTACCGGACCATCCAGGTCTATGACAAGAGGAGGATTTCTCCCCCGAGCAGGTATCTGGGGTCTGGTGGCCTGGTGGGCTTCTAAGTCACGCCTCATCCTTTGGATCTCAGCCTCATGAGCCCTTATCCTTTCCTGCACTTCCTGGGGATTCGCCCCTTGGGTGCTTCGAGGGCGTTGCCTTCCATCGGCCATCGGCTCCTTGCCTGGACGTCTCCTTCTTGGGGCCACTTCATCATCCGAAGATTCAGAATCTCTCTCAGTGTAAGGACCAGAAAATTCCCGATCCTCGGGGATAGGAGCCAAACCTCGTATATAAGGGGGCGATTGCCCTCGTGCTTCACTTCGCCCAGCATATCCACTTCCTCCAACCTCAGGGTAAAGGGGCATCCCATAAGGGGGGTTAGTGGTAACAACAATTGAATATTCATACCCGACGGATCGAGAATTCACAGGTATATGTACTTGTTGAACTTGAGGATTCGTATCTTGAATAGTCGGGAGAGTCGTCCCTTGTGGCTGAGATTGAGTTGCCCCTATCTGGGTTTCCGCTTGAGTAGATGCATAAGTTGAGTGGGGAGCTATCTCCACGGTTGACGAAATCACCTGAGTTATCCCTGATGGTGTTCCCTCCTCCAGAGCGCTAGTTGTTCTCCGTGTTCTCGCCATGGTTGTTGTTCACTTCCCACAGACGACGCCAAATGTTATGGATAAAAAACTAAGGTTATTATTTGCTGTATTTATTACTAAGATTTGGGAGCTCAAGGCCTTTAATGGCTGCTCTCGTGTTTCGTAGCTTAATTCTGCCTTTACGAGATGCCTACGTATCTCTGTGAATTAGAGAATCAAGCCAAAAAACTGTAGTTCTGATTTGTGGGGCGAGACCTCTTATATAGATGTTGAGAGTCCTTGAATTGGACTTGGTATAGGAGACTTGGTGGGCAAGTCTCATAATTAGAATGGACTTTGGAGTCCTAGATAGTAGGAAACTGATTCCTTATCCTTTTAGGTCCCCTTGAGGCCAATCTACAAGGATTTATATCCCCACTAGGACTTATCTTAATAGCTGTTTTCCTTCTTTATTTATTAATTACGAAATTAATAAATAATTAGGGCTTTTGGGCCTTCTTTGTTCCATCAGGCCTGATCTGGTCCATCAGGCCTGATCAATGTGTTGACCTTCTTGGTCTGAATGTCATACATCTTCTTATTGGGCCTTGCAGCCCTACACCTTGCAATATTTAATTATACAATCAGGATTTATTTATCCCTATCAATCATTAATTTGATAATATCATATTTTTATGAAATAAAATTATGCTGCAATTTCACAAATTAATTTTAATGAACCCCTTTAAATATAAAATTATTTAAAGTCCACTAAAATTAAAAAATCACAACTTTGATTAATTAAAATTGACACTTTTATCATTGAATTGATAAAATCTCAATCAATTAAATCAAAATTATGTTGCACTATTTTACTCATAACTTAACCAATTATGATTAAATTATTTTCAAACAGTTTATCAATATAAATGTGCTAATATATTTATCAACTAGATGCAATAACACAAATATTTGAAATACTAGAAATAAATAATGGCAAATAAATTCACATATCTTTAAAATATTGAAATTAAATAACAAATGAATTTATTCAAGGAAAATTACAATTCCTGATTTCTAATTTATAAATCAGAAAGATTTAACATCCCAAGTTCACTAACCAACTTGGAGAAAGTGTTTTCATCAAGTATTTTTGTGAAGATGTTTGCAATTTGATTCTCTGTGGGTATAAAGTGTAACTCCATAGTGCCATTGGTGACATGTTCTCTGATAAAGTGATACCTAATATAAATATGCTTTGTTCTTGAGTGCTGAAATGGGTTGTTGGACATTGTTATGGCACTAGTATTGTCGCAGAATATTGGAATCTTTGACATCAATAGACCATAATCCCAGAGTTGGTTCCTCATCCACGAGATTTGAGCACAACAGTTTTCCGCAGCTATGTATTCAGTATAACGACTAGTATTTCTATAATATTATAGTATAAATATTAAATAATTAAATAAGTAAAATATGTTTATCGGTTCTGTCAACACTGTGTGACTTGGTGGTGTGCGAATATTATTTGTGTGATCAATTGTTGAGCCGTAGTATTTTATTTTTACTTTTAAAAGTGGTTTTATTGAGAATTTATTTCTATAAATGTTGAGATTATCTATAAAATCATTTTTATTGCTTTATAATGTTATTAATTATTTTGGGAATTTTACGGATTAAATTTACCCGCACGTTTGTTCGTTAAATCGTTAAATGCGGGTATGTCGTGCGCTTCAAAATTGTTTTAAAAATTATGAAATTTATATTTTATTAGTATTTAATTATTCATAGAACTTTAAAATTTATTTTAATATTTCCTGGTTTATTTCACCCGTAAGTTCTCTCGTTAATAGTGTAATTGTGAGTCAGAATTTTAAGTTCTCAGCTATTTTGTTGCTATTTGCAGCAATTTGTAGTAATAAAAAATGAGGAAACAAGAGATAATTATAATTATCCTCATCTTCTTCTTCCCAGATTATTTATCTCTCTCCCTCACATCTCTCATCTCTCTCTCAACCCATCTCTTAATCTCTTCTCTCTATCCCATGTTTCTTCCCTTCCCCGTATCTGTTCTTCTGCAGTGGTAAGTTTCCCGGATGCCGCCCCATGTTCCCCTTCTTCTTGCCGTTTATCCGGCCTCTTTCCGGCGTGGTAGTGCGCGTGTGAGTGTGTGTGGTTATTGTGTATGTTGTGTGCGTATATACATATATGTATACTTGTGTAGTTGTTGTGTTGCTGCGTTTCTGATTATTACTGTTTCTTTTGTTTTCCCGCGACTTTCACCGCTGCCGCCTGTTGCTGCTGCGTGTTTGCACGCGTGTGGCCTGTGTAGTTGTGCGCGTGTTTCCTTGACTGGATTGAGATTTTATTAATTGTTTATTTTAATTTTCTTGGAGAAGAAAAAATTATTTGATTAAATTATGAAATAAATATTTCTGCACGAGAAAATATTAATTTAATCGGTGGAATTTGCGTAGGATGTCCGATATAAACGGGAACCCGTGAATTTTACCGCCGTCTGCGATGAGCCTCGGCGAGCCGATGGTGGACGGTGATGAACATTTCTGAGTCCTACGAATAAAAACATAAAATACGAATATTAATTAATTGAATTTATATCGGTGTTTGGGAATTTGTGAAATTGTGGATTATTGTTGTGATTATTATGGTTGACGTCGATTATGTTTCGACGGGTAGTCCGATAAATAAAGGAAATGCTGCCCGATTTTTGGGAAATTAATTCCAAAAAAATTCGGGAACGTATCCTATAAGATATCAGGAATATCAGTCAAGCGTATATGACTATATAATTATAAATATTTTACAAAACGTATTTACGCGTTGTGATAAAATATTTTGTAAAATATTCGACAACCCTATCTTTTGAAACGACAATTGTACGTACTTTCCGAAAATAATTATCAAACTGAGTTCCAATTGTGTGAACCCTAATTGTTATGTGTATGATAATAGTACAGTTATTTACGAGTCGAGTTTTGATATCATTCGGGTAGAATTGATAGTGAGGATATGTCAAGCATAATCGAATGTCTAAATTAGGGTATTTCGACTCTGTAGGTTATAGTCGGAAGGCCCGAGAGTTGGAATCGGACTAATGATAGCCTAGTGATCAGTCGACAAGCTTAGTAAGGTTCCAATTGAAGGACCTGAGTGTTGAAGTTAGATCCAGGATTGTCTAATAGTTAGACGATAAAGCCGAGCGTCCAAATCGGTTCAAAGTCAATCAGAGATAGTTGTAAGCTCTGCAAGGCAAGTACCCCTGACCATACTTTTATGGTTCAGCATATATGAATAGTGGTTGTTTTATTCTCGTAATGTAACAGAATGTTTTAAGTTACGTATCCCCTGTATCAGAATTGTTGTTTAAATTATGTTTTTGGGGAGAAGTAACTACTGAAAATACCTATCTCTAAAATGTGATTAAAATGAAAAGAAGTTTTGAATAGTATGTTGTGATATAATTATTTTAAAAAGAGATAGGTAAAAGTGATTTTGGAAAAATGGATAAAGTGAAATGTTTTGATCCACCTATGTCGTGAAATGTTTTGATCCACCTATGTCGTGGAATTTTTTAATCCACCTATTTCGTGGAATGTTTTGATCCACCTATGTCGTGAAATGTTTTGATCCACCTATGTCGTTGAATGTTTTTTCCACCTATGTCGTGGAATTTGGAAAGAGGTAAAAAAGGAATCCAGTTAATCTATTGGAGTTGCGTAAGAGGTCTGTTATTCGGCAACGGCCCAATATGTGGTGGCGTAAGAGGCTAATTCGATTATGCATACTTTTTAACCGATTAGTCTAGCGTGGGGGAGACCTAGCTAGTCTCCCAAGTTCCGGAACACATTCTTTATTCTGGATGGCCGTTAGTCATTGTCCAGTGATGATAGACTAGTTAGCTATCTTCATTCGTTGACGTCCAATAGATCAGATTGATTCCATTTTGAAACTGTTTAACAAATCAACTTGTATGGAACAGATGATTTGAAAGTGAAATAGCATGTTAAAATTAGACTCTGGTATTTATACACAACACACGACTGATGTTATGGTTTTACAAGGCATGCTAGTTTTGAATATCCAGTTTATACATGTTTATCCTGCTTTAATAAATGAGCTATGATTTCTGTTCCTATAACTGTTTTATTATAACATGTTTTACTTGTTATTCATATAGTGGTACTGCTGAGCAATTGATTGCTCACCCTTGCCGAATGGTTTGTATATATGTATTACAGATGCCTAGGAGACTCTTCCATCGTATTCAGGGCAGAGTTCCAGTTCTTTCCATACCAGGCTCCTCTGAGATAGTTGTATCAGACCAAAGATGGTCAGTTGAGTTGTTGTATTAAGTTAGTTGGGTCGGGATTGTTTGTAATAAGTTGGTTTTGTAACAGTTGTAACCTAAGTCATACTTAATCCTAGAAAAGATCTTGGTAAAGGGGTCATGTTTATATATTGATATTAAACTGGATTGTATTATATTTGTTATTATTATTGTTGGTGACGTCAACTCCTGACCCCAGGGTTGAGGCCGTTACATTCAACATCAACAATTGATGTGGATACTGAGTGTTGTTTCTTGCTATGCCAGGATACCAACCTTCTTCCAAGAAACTGACAGCTTCCTGAAGTACTTTTCTTATCAATCTTACAGCCTGCAAAATCTGAATCTGTATAGCCAACTAAGTTAAAACCTGTACCTTTAGATACCAAATACCAAGATTTGGAGTCCCCTTAAGATACCTAAAAATCCTTTTAACAGCTATAAGATGTGACTCTTTAGGGTCAGCTTGAAATCTAGCACATAAGCATAATATCTGGCCTACTTACTGTAAGATATAGTAATGAGCCTATCATACCTCTGTAGTTTGTGATATCAACTTTCTAACCAGTTTTGTCCTGATCAAGCTTAGAGGCTGTTAGCATTGGAGTTTTTTCGGAGTTGAATCTTCCAGATTGTACTTCTTGAGAAGTTCTCTGATATACTTAGATTGATAAATGAATATGTTGTGTATATGTTGTGTACTTGATGATTATATGAACAAAACATCTTGGTAGATTTTACTTAGTGAAATAATGTAGCACTGGATGGATAAGGTTTAAAGTCCCGACGTATGACTCAATATAGTCCCGACGGATGATGACTTATTATCCATCGAGTGAGTAGCTTATGTAATAATAAGTCTGAAGCACATTTCTGCATACACATTGTTTAGAATCTGTAGTAGTACTTAAGTCATGTTGACTTTAGTTAGATATGCAGAATAGGCTGATTAATTGTACATAGATGATGTCTTGTAATTCTGCATAAGTGAAATGAAATCAAGTGCCTGATTGCTACCCGACGGATGAACCACAATGAATTCGACGGATGATCAACAACTCGACGGATGATCAATAACCCGACGGATAAAGAATTCAAAATATCTGTTGACAGTGACAACTCAGTCACATGCGTCGAGTGGATGCAAATGGAATGTGGTAGCCTATTCAACTGGGTTTTCGAGAACAAAGAAGCATTGCCATTTCCATGCTATTATGAAGATATTCAAAGATGCTGGAATAGAGTAATGAAGTAACATTGTAATAGACTAGATAGTTTTGTTTTATTATACTGTCTCATTACTTTGTAATCTTGGTGATATAAAAACCAAGAAGTAGCAACTAAGGAACTATCCAATCTGAGAAACAAGCAGAGAAACATTTGTAAGCAGAATTCTTAGTATTCCTCTGTATTCTTAGTTGTTCAATTGTTGTAAGCAGCTGTGAGCATTTTGCACACAGGGTTCTCTCGATATATAATATATATATCTCTGGTGGAATCATTCAAATCCACCAGAAAGTTTTTAAAGACTCTTGTTTTTGATTACTTGTGTTTTGATTCATTTAAGTAACTATTCCGCATTGTGCTAATCAATTCACACTGATATATATATTCGAGTTAGAACATTTTTAATTCAAGAAAAAGTTTGAAGAATTCCATTCAACCCCCCTTCTGTAATTCTTGCCATATTTGTTAAGGGACTAACAATTGGTATCAGAGCAAGCTCTTAACTTAGAAAGAGTTTAAAGATCAAAACAATACATCAAGATGAACAAGAAGAATGTTGGAGTCAAGATCCCTTTTCTGGATAAAGATAATACCATCATTGGAAGGTAAAGATGCATCTACATTTGCTTTCTCAAGATGAGGCCTATGTTGACTGCATAGAAAGAGGTCCTCATGTTCCAATGAGAGCTGTAACAGGAAACGAGCCATCAGTCCCCAAGCCAAGGCATGAATGGTCTGATCCTGACATTGAACAAGTTAGGAAGGATAAAAAGGCCATGAATATCCTGTTTAATGGAGTTGATGGAGATATGTTTGACAACATTATCAACTGTAAAACTGCCAAGGATGTTTGGGATACAATACAGGTCATCTGTGATGGCACTGAGCAAGTTAGAGAAAACAAGATGCAGCTCCTGATTCAGCAATATGAGCATTTTCGTAATGAAGAAAGTGAGTCTCTCACTGACTTTTTAGTAGGTTTCAAAAACTACTAAATGCTCTAAAGTTGTATGGAAGGGTCTATCAGAAAAAAGACTCCAATCTGAAATTCCTTAGATCTCTTCCAAAGGAATGGAAACCAATGACAGTCTCATTAAGAAACTCACAAGATTATAAGGAGTTTACTTTGGAGAGACTGTATGACATCCTGAAAACTTATGAGCTTGAAATAGAGTAAGATGAGAGGATGGAGAGAGGAAAGAAGAAAGGAGGATCCATTGCACTAGTTGTTGAGTTGGAAAAAGAGAAAGAAGTGAAGATGGAAGCTGTTGAATCAACTTCAAGGGTCTGTAAAAGCAAGGGCAAGGGGATTGTAGCTGAAAATGAAGATTCTTTGAGCCAAGATGACATTGAGGACATTGATGAACACCTAGCATTTCTTTCCAGGAGATTTTCCAAGCTCAAGTTCAAAAAGAACTTTGGAGCAGCCAAGCCAAATAGAAACATGGTGGATAAATCAAAATTCAAATGTTTCAAATGTGGCTTGGCAGGGCATTTTGCCAGTGAGTGTAGGAAGTCAGATTCCAGTAAGAAAAAGTTTGAGCCTGTGGATTATAAGTAAAAATACTTTGAACTACTCAAATAAAAGGAAAGGGTCTTCATAGCACAAGAAAATTATTGGGCAACAGATGGTCTGGATGAAGATGAAGATGTCAGCTATGTTAATCTAGCCCTAATGGCCAAGTCTGATGAGACAGAAACAAGTTCTTCAAGTAATCAGGTAATTACTACAAACCTTGCACATTTATCAAAAGCTGAGTGTAATGATGCCATAAATGACATGTCTATAGAGTTATATCATTTGCGTGTTACACTTAAGTCTCTTACTAAAGAAAATGCTAAAATCAAAGAAAACAATTTATTTTTGAGTGAGAGAAATAATGTGCTTGAGTCTCAGTTCATTGATTTTGAAAAATTAAGAATTGAGTGTAAGATTGCCAAGGAGGAATTAACTGAGTCCTTGAAGAAAGAAGAAATTTTAAAGAAGCAGCTCGAGTGTGAACAAGAGGTGATTAAGGCATGGAAAACATCCAGGGATGTCCATGCTCAAATTACCAAAGTTCAAGGAATTAAGTCTTTCTGTGATGCAGCCTGGAAAAAGAACAAAGAGAAACTAGAACCAAATTTGGTAGATGGTTGCTGACAGATGTAGACTCGATGGATGATGAGGATCATCCGTCGGATAACAAAAAGGGTTATCCGTCGAATGATGAAAATCCTCATCCGTCGGCTGTGAGCAAGCCTATCAGTAAAGCCAAACTTGTTAAGCTGAATGAGAAGTATGAGTCTGTTTCCAAGGACTTTGTTTCAAGAAAATCGAGTCAAGTTAAGAAAGGGAAAAAGGCTAATGTTGGTCACCTGACTGTCAAACAGTTAAGTGACAGACTTGAAAAGATAGAGGTAAAAACAGAGAATAAAAGGAAAAACAATAGAAATGGTAAAGTAGGAATTAACAAACACAATAACTACACACCTAATAAATATGCTCCTAGAAAAATCTGTGTAAAGTGTGGTAGTGTAAATCATCTATCTGTTAATTGCAAATCTGCCATGCCTACTTCCATGTCTGTGCCACCTCACTTTCCAAACATGAATGCCATGTCTCCCATGCCTATGAATGCTATATCTACAAAGAATATAAATGCATAGTTTGCTAACATGCCATTTGCACCTAATCCTTATTATGCTGCATTTAGTATGCCATAAGTGCCATTTAGCATGCCATACTGGAATAACATGTTCACTAATAGCATGCCATTCCCTATTAATAATAATATGCATGATAATTCTGTTGCAATGAATGGTTTCAAAGGCCCAACTCAAATGACTAAGGATGAATCTGATATCCCCAAGTTAAATGAGATAAAACCCAAGGAAACTTGGGTACCAAAATCAACTTGATTTGATTTTGATGTGTGCAGGGAAATAAAAAGAATCTTTGGTAATTGGATAGTGGTTGTTCAAGACACATGACTGGTGATTCTACCCTGCTCAAAGAGTTTAAGGAAAGAGCTGGCCCAAGTATTACTTTTGGAGATGACAACAAGGGTTATACTGTGGGATATGGCTTGATTTCAAAGGACAAAGTCATCATTGAGGAGGTTGCCTTAGTGGATGGTCTCAAACATAATTTGTTGAGTATCAGCCAGCTTTGTGATAAAGGCAACTCAGTAACCTTCAACTCAGAAGCCTGTGTTGTGACTAATAAAAGAAGCAACAAAGTGGTTCTCACTGGTATGAGAAAAGGAAAGGTGTACCTAGCTGATTTCATTTCATCTAATGCAGAATATGTTACTTGTCTTCTCAGTAAAGCAAGTCAGGATGAAAGTTGGCTTTGGCACAAGAAGCTATCTCATTTAAACTTCAAGACCATGAATGAGCTAGTAAAGAAAGAACTGGTTAGAGGCATTCCTCTAGTGGAGTTTTCTAAGGATGGACTATGTGATGCCTGCCAAAAAGGAAAGCAGATTAAAGCATCATTCCTGAAGAAACTTGATTCAACAATTGAAGAACCTTTGCAACTGCTACACATGGATTTGTTTGAACCAGTCAATGTGTTGTCTATCTCAAGAAAAAGATTTTTCCTAGTAATTGTAGATGATTTCTCAAAGTTCTCTTGGACTTATTTCCTAAAGTCTAAAGATGAGACTAGTGAAATAATCATCAATCACATAAGGCAAGTCAATAATCATCCCGATTTCAAGGTTAGAAGAATTAGGAGTGATAATGGAACTGAGTTCAAGAATTCTGTCATGAGAGCATTTTGTGAGGAAACTGGGATTTTGCATGAATTTTCAGCACAAGAACTCCACAACAGAATGGAGTAGTGGAAAGGAAGAACAGATCACTTATTGAAGCTGCAAGGACAATGCTTAAAGAATCTAAACTGCCAACATATTTCTGGGCTGAAGCTGTTAATACTGCATGTTACACTCAAAATATTTCTCTGATTAATCAAGAAAGATGCATGACTCCCTATCAATTATTCAAGAACAAGAAGCCAACTCTAAACTTTCTTCATGTCTTTGGCTACAAGTGATATATTCTGAGAAATCAAACCGATCAAAATGGGAAGTTTGATGCTAAAGCAGATGAAGGAATTTTTGTTGGATATGCTGTTGGTAAAGCATATAGAGTCTACAATCTAAGAACCAACATTGTTGTGGAATCCATACATGTTGTGTTTGATGATAAAAAGATTGAAGGACTGCAAGATGGAGATTACCATGAGAGCCTCAAATTTGATAATGTGGAGATGGTTAGTGATGACAGTGATGATGAAAGTGATCAAGGAACAACATCTAAGGATAATGCAGAAAAATCTACTACAAATGAAGCACAAAACTCAACATCTATCGAGTTGCATAATGCTTCATCCATCGGGAGGCAATCTGTATTATCCGTCGGGAGACAACCAGCTTCATCCGTCCGTACTCAAAATTCACCATCCGTCGGGTTATCAAGAGAAGCTGGAAATCAAGATAGGTCACCTGTAGAAAGTTCTCCTTTCTCAAAACAAAGATCCATAAACTCAGGGGGAGTTTCTAACAATCAAAACTCAATCACAAATCAAGACAACAATGAGGCTTCTTCATCTAGAGCTAATCTACCTCAACAAAGAAAATAGACAAAAGATCACCCCTTTGAGCTTATTATTGGTGATATTTCTTCTAGAGTTCAAACAAGGAGAGCAACTCAAGAAGAATGTTTATACAGTAGCTTTCTTTCCAAGGAAGAGCCAAAGAAGGTAGAAGAAGCTTTTTTGGATCCTGATTGGATTTTAGCTATGCAGGAGGAGCTAAACCAATTTGAAAGGAATAATGTATGGAAGCTGGTGCCCAAGCCTAAAGGAAAGAATCCAATAGACACCAAATGGGTATTTAGAAACAAGATGGATGAAAATGGCATAGTAGTCAGGAACAAAGCTAGATTAGTTGCTAAGGGCTATTGTCAACAAGAAGGAATAGATTTTGATGAAACATTTGCTCCTGTTGCAAGACTTGAAGCCATCAGAATTTTCTTAGCCTATGCAGCCCATGCCAATTTCAAGGTCTATCAAATGGATATCAAAAGTGCCTTTCTGAATGGAGATTTGGAGGAGGAAGTCTATGTCAGTCAGCCTCCTAGTTTTGAAGATCCAAATTTTCCAGAACATGTCTACTATCTTTTGAAAGCACTTTATAGACTGAAGCAAGCACCTAGAGCCTGGTATGACACTTTATCAAAGTTCCTTTTGGAAAATCACTTCACAAGAGGTACGGTAGATTAAACTTTGTTTTTCAGAAATGTTAATGGCTCTAGTATACTTGTTCAAATTTATGTAGATGATATTATTTTTGGCTCTACAGATGAGAAACTTTGCAAAAAGTATGCCAAACTGATGCAAAGTAAGTATGAAATGAGTATGATGAGAGAACTGACTTACTTTCTTGGTTTACAAGTTAAACAAGTTAGTGATAAATTATTCATTAGTCAAACCAAATGCATTTTTGATCTTTTAAAGAAGTTTGATCTAGTGGATTGCACACCTGCAAAACCTCCCATGGCCACTACAACTAAGCTTGAATTAAACACTACTGAAAAGTCTGTGGATATTTCAAGTTATATAGGCATGGTTGGCTCACTTCTGTACATAACAGCTAGTAGGCCAGATATAATGTTTGCTACATGTTTATGTGCTAGATTTCAGGCTGATCCTAGAGAATCTCACCTAATAGCTATTAAGAGAATTTTCAGATATCTCAAGGGAACACCAAAACTTGGCATTTGGTACCCTAGAGATTCTGGTTTTGATCTAACTGGTTATTCAAATGCAGATTATGCAGGTTGTAGAATTGATAGAAAGAGTACAACAGGAACCTGTCAATTTCTAGGAAACAAGCTTGTGTCCTGGTTCAGTAAAAAGCAAAATTCAGTTTCCATTTCTACAGCTGAAGCTGAATATACTGCTGCTGGTAGTTGCTGTGCACAGATATTATGGATGAAAAATCAATTGCTAGACTATGGTTTGCAAGTTGAGAGGATTCCTATTTTCTGTGATAACACAAGTGCAATAGCCATCACCGAAAATCCAGTACAACATTCAAGGATGAAGCACATAGATATCAAGTACCACTTCATAAGGGAACATGTAATGAATGGTACTGTGGAACTACATTTTGTTCCTAGTGAGAAGCGGCTTGCAGATATCTTTACCAAGCCACTGGATGAATCCACCTTTTCAAGGTTGGTAAGTGAGGTAGGTATGCTTAATTACGCCTAAATCTATATGAGTTAATTTGCAAGTTGAAATGCAGCCAAAAATTTAATTGATTTTTCAGTCTTGGATGAAATTTTGACTAAGTCAAAATTTACATCTCGACAGATTATCTTTATCCATCGAGTTTGATCATCCGTCGGAATACTATTTGCTAATAAAAATCAATTATTTTTCTGGAATATTTTATGACTCGACGGATAACCGTTTATCCTCATCCGTCGAATTGTCTTAATCCGAGCCGTTAATTCCCTGTACATTATCCATCGAGTATACTTACAGTTTGTAAGCATAACACGACGGATAATGAGTAGAATTTTTATAATTTATCTTTAAACGGCTATTTAAGGCAATTTCTATTTGTTACTTTATTTTACTTTATTATTTTTAACAGTTATTTTTGAGATAGTATAAAAGCTTATTTCATTTCAATTGCTTTTCTTTTATCACTCTCAATTCAACTGCTCTAATTTTATTCTCTCTCAAAGTACTTACTCTCTTTCTCTTCAAGCTCTTATTCTCTAACAAAGGCACCTGTTGTAAAGATTATGTCTCAAACTGGGTTCATTTATGAGAAGAACAATTTCACTACACTGGTTAACAAGGGTATTCAGCAATCTGATGACTATCACAAGATGATGGACTTTGTGAGGAATTGCAAACTCAACTATGCCATGCTGGAATCTCCTACAATCTTCTGTGAAGTTGTTGAAGAGATGTGAACCACTGCTACCTACAACTCTACAAATTAAACCATCACACTCACCATTAAAGGTAAAGAATTTTATATCAATAGTGATGTTATAAAAACATGTTTCAAGATTCCTAATAACACTGTAACCTCACCACACACTGACACTGATATTATCAATATGCTTAATTCCACGAACTATGCTCTTTCTACTTCTAAGTTAAGTGACATTAGGAAAGAATGGAGTTTTATGTGTGATGTTGTGACAAAGGTCTTTTCAGGAAAAATCAGTAATTTTGATTCAGTCAATATATCTATGCTTAACATGCTCTACATGCTAGTTACAGATAAATTCTACAATTTCAGTGATCTTATCTTGTTTGAGTTAGGCTTTAAATTAGGAGAGTTAAATAAAAGAGGTAAAAATGTGTATTCTGCTAGATTCTTTATGTTGTTAGCTAACCACCTCTGTGAAGAGATTGTGCTTCAGAACCCAAATAACAAACTAGATTGTTGGGTTCAAGAGAGAAGGCTCATTGCAGATTTGAACAGGGCCCATCATCACAAGGATGTGCCATTATTCTATTTTCCTGTAATGCAAACACCTCAGGTAAGTGAGGTAAGTTCATCTATCCCTACAACTATCCCAACCTTAACAATTATTTCAAAATCCAAATCTAAGAAAGCCCCCTCTGGTATCTCTCAAAAGATGCCAATTGCAAAAATCCACTAAAACCAAAGAGGGGAGTGTGAAGGAGGGAAAGGTAGGTGAGGGAAGGGGTGAACATAAAAGAAATCCTAAGAATAAGGATGGAGAGCTGAGTGGATCCCAGCCTAGCCACACTGCAGTTTCCCAACAAACTCCAGTACTTAAAAAGGACAAAAGCTCATTTCTAGCTGCATCCTCCCAAAAGGATGTAGTTATTGAACAAAGCTCTCAACCAAGAGCACAGGCCAAGAGGGTTAGGGACACAAGCTCACCCTAAACTTATGCCAGAAAGAAGAAATCTAAAACCCTTGGGGATGCACAGGGCACACACACAGTGCAAACTGGTGCAACAGACACAGTCACTGCACCTTCAGAAATTCAGTTTGATGTGGCTCTAATAAATATGGAGTCACAGCCAAAATCTCTAGTCATAGAAGCACCTCAAACACCAAACTCACCAACAAATTCTCTGGATGTGGATATGATAAACACATCAATTCCTGATTCCCCTTCTTTAACTCTGTTGGGGAAGCCAAAATCTAGTGCAAGTGAGCATCATCTTTTAGATGATTTGTTGGCTCACTTGCCAATTCTTTCAGGAACTGTTGTATCATCTGTGCCCAAAATATCTTCAATCAGCACAGAGTCAACAATAGTTTCTTTTCCCAGCTCATTCATTTCTACTCTCTCGATGGATATTGCTCATCCGTCGAGTAGTGACTGTATCCCGACGGATAAGCTTAACATCAGTTATCCGTCAGATAGCAACACCACTCACTCGATGGATATCACTCATCCACCGAGTATCATCGCACAGCTTCGAACTTTATTTATTTCAAGTGCAGAAGATTTAGTGGTTGTACAGTCAGTCTTAGGATTGAGAGAGAAGAGTGTTTTGAGTGAGAGTCTGGGTTGCTCCCAGGAGAAAGGAGAGGAAATGAGTGAAACTATGCAATCCATTTCTTCAGGATTGGCAAAAGAGAGTGAGAGGAGTCCCACCTTAGTAGGTGAAGCTGAGGGAGTGAGGGTGGGGAGCCAGGGTGAGACCCTGATGCAACAAAAGAGAGAAAACGAGAGAAATGCAGGTACTGGAGCTATAAGGATGGATGACATTGCTAGTGAGTCAATGAATGTCCAGGATGTAGACAGGGAAGGAATATCTCAGCATCCTAAAGCTGTTATAGGTTTCACTTCCTTTGATGCTGAGGCATTTACTTACCTTGTTCTAGCTTATCAACTTCTAGCTGAACAGGGCAATGACAATGCAGAAAGGATGTTGAATTTGGTGGATACCACACGGTCTATGATGAGAGCTAAGGATGCCATCATAGCTTTGCCTTCTACAGCTAGTGATGTGGACTATGAGACTGATGGTTCAGCTGATTTCTTTGGTGATGGGAGTGGAGATAGTGAAGATAAGGCAATCGACATAGGGGGAGAAGTAGGCTCAAGTTCAAGATCAGGTATGCCATCTTGGGCATTATCAAAGCACTGTGATGAGCACTACTTCAAGACCACCTTGATCCAACTAATCAATTAGACAAATACTGCTCTTCAAACCACTACTAATTCCAGCATCAAGAAGCTCCTTCAGGCACATCTAGCCTCCCTGCAACTTCAACAAATCCAGGGCTTCCAGCATGCTAGGGATGTAAACACTATGAAGGGTGATATTGAGGAGATGAAAAAGGCTATCTCAGACAAGCTAGATTATAAACTTCCAGAAGCTACAATGCTTGACATCAAGAGGAAATTAAGGAAAAATTCTGATCTTTCAAACAAGATAGATGCCTTGGACACAAGAATGTCAGCCATGGAAGCATCTTTAATAGCCATTCATCTTCATCAAGCCAAACAGACAGATCTACTTCAAAAATTGGTGGCTGCTCAATCCTCCTCCTCTACTCAACTAGATGATAACAAAAAGGGGGAGAAAGGACCAAGTGAGGGGCAGAAGCTTCAGATTCAAATCAATACAGTGATTGTGCCTTCAATTACTATCTCAAAGCCGCGAGTTACAAACAGTATAGATCTGATCAACGCAGCAGCAGCCAACATAAGAGCAGCTGATAAGGAGAAGTTGAGTTTAGTCAACTGGGAGAAAATTGATGAGGAAATACAGAAGAAGTTTGAACTTGTCAAGGAGCCAGTTAAGTCAGCCATCCATCACTCTCAAATCAAGCAAATTAGTGTGAATGCGATGAGCATGAACTATCTGTAAAGAGGACAGCCATCCTGCATCAAATCTCCAAAGGATGAAATAATTATGAAACCAAGGGTAAACTACTCAAAATCATCATTGAAGAACCCTTTGGATACTGTGTATGAGACACCTAAGCCTGATGAGAAGAAGCTTCTGTCAAGATCAATTGCTTTCTACAAAGATCCAGCTGATTCAGCTTCAAAAAGAAGGATTGCTAAAATTTTCAGAAATGGGAAAGAAATTTGTGTGGTGGCTGGACATCCTCAATTTGCTCAAGCAAAGAGAGAAGAAAAGGCTAGATTGAAGCAGGAAAAGAAGCAAGCTGCTCTGGATGCTAAAAAGACTAAACAAAAGAAAGAACAAATTACTATCTTGGCCAAGCTACATGCTGTAAACTCATCACAACAAATTCCTTCTCAGCCATCTAAAGTTATTGAATCAAAGAAGCAAGTTGAACAACAGAAGAAATCTCCAAGAATCAAGGAATTGGATAAAAGAACTAAAAGGAAACTGGACATGGTTGATAAGGAATTGGAAAATCAGTTTCCCAATAAATCCACTCCAACTACAACTCAAGCATCAAAACCCTCTCTGGTATTTGAAGATATTAAGGTGGTGGATCCTTACATGAACATCCATGGTGAACCTATTGTTCCTAAGGATGAACCAGTAGAATGGGAGAACATACCAATTCTTGACTTCTATTTTCCAATTCCTAACAAGCCAAGAAGAACAAAGTCAAGAGTAGTCAAGAAAGTGAAGCTGTCACCTCTCAAATCCAAATCTCTAGTCAAAGCTCAATCTAAAGTCAGTAAGGGAGATTACATGTACTTGTGTGACATCAAAGAATTTTCTGATCTAAACCTCTATCTAGATGAACTAGATGAAGTGAGAGGAATTGATGCATACAGAAACCTACCTGAAAGGTTAGTGTTCAAGTATAAAGGAGGAAAGGAGATTCAGTGGCCACTTCACATGATCCTTTAAGAAAGCCAAGATGTACTGATTAAAGTTATTCATCCTTCAAGAAGAACTTTGGGTTTAATATTACTGCAAGAAGATTGGTATTGAAGAAGATTGAAGAACTAAGGAGTGTTAGAGCCAAATATGCACTCCCAAAGACTCTAATTATCCCCTACATAGGGAGAAGAGTGCATCTAAGGCCCTACTGGATGATGGAGTTTATGGATGACAAAGGAGTGAGAAGATTTTTTAGATTAGAAGATCAATTGAGCATCTCTAGAAATGAGACTCTTTTGGAAATGCAAGGAAAGCTAAATCTCTCAGAATATGATGAACTAGAATTCCACAGGCAGCTCCAAAATCAGATTGAGGAAAACTATAGAAAGCTTGGAAAGAGATCCAGACTTTCAAGGAACTAGATAAATCTGCTCAGGCTAGAGGAGCATCTTGAAAATGACTGTGAGCAAAAACTTTGTACATTTTGTTAATTGAAGCACTTTTCAGCAATATCTACTTTCTTTTAAAGTTGTATTTTTAAGATGTTTTTTTATCATCAAGTGTCTCTTAATTTATGGCTACAATTCTAGTAGATATAAATTGGGGGAGATGTATATGTTGTGTACTTGATGATTACATGAACAAAACATCTTGGTAGATTTTACTTGGTGAAATAATGTAGCACTTGAAGGATAAGGTTTAAAGTCCCGACGGATGACTCAATATAGTCCCGACGGATGATGACTTATTATCCATCGAGTGAGTAGCTTATGTAATAATAAGTCTGAAGCACATTTCTGCATACACATTATTTAGAATCTGTAATAGTACTTAAGCCATGTTGACTTTAGTTAGATATGTAAAATAGGCTGATTAATTGTACATAGATGATGCCTTGTAATTCTGCATAAGTGAAATGAAGTCAAGTGCCTGATTGCTACCCGACGCATGAACCATAATGAATTCGACGGATGATTAACAACTCGACAGATGATCAATAACCCGACGGATAAAGAATTCAAATATCTGTTGACAGTGACAACTCAGTCACATGCGTCGAGTGGATGCAAATGGAATGTGGTAGCCTATTCAACTGGGTTTTCGAGAACAAAGAAGCATTGCCATTTCCATGCTATTATGAAGATATTCAAAGATGCTGGAATAGAGTAATGAAGTAGTATTGTAATAGACTAGATAGTTTTGTTTTATTATCCTGTCTCATTATTTTGTAATCTTGGTGATATAAAAACCAAGAAGTAGCAACTAAGGAACTATCCAATCTGAGAAACAAGCAGAGAAACATTTGTAAGCAGAATTCTTAGTATTTATCTGTATTCTTAGTTGTTCAATTGTTGTAAGCAACTGTGAGCATTTTGCACACAGGGTTCTCTCGATATATAATATATATATCTCTGGTGGAATCATTCAAATCCACCAGAAAGTTTTTAAAGACTCTTGTTTTTTATTACTTGTGTTTTGATTCATTTAAGTAACTATTCCGCATTGTACTAATCAATTCACACTGATATATATATTCGAGTTAGAACATTTTTAATTCAAGAAAAAGTTTCAAGAATTCCATCCAACCCCCCTTCTGTAATTCTTGCCATATTGTTAAGGGACTAACAGAATATACCATATTTCCTTTTACTCACTTGTAATCCAAGAAAGTAGTTCAACTCAACCATCATGCTCATTTCATACTTACTCTACATTAGCTTGGAAAATCTCTTGCAAAGATCATCATTACGAGAGCCAAATATAATGTCGTCAACATATAACTGAACTAATATCATATCAGATTTATGTATTTTATGAAATAGAGTTTATCTACAACACATCTAGTAAAACCATTTTTAAGTAGAAATTCTGAGAGAGTGTCATACCATGTCCTTGGAGCTTGATTGAGTCCATAGAGGGCTTTGAATAGAGAGTATACAAAGTCTGCCAGATTTGGATCTTAAAAACTTGGAGGTTGTTCCACATAAACTTCTTCTTCTATCTCCTCATTCAGGAATGCACTCTTCACATCCATTTGATAAACTTTAAATTTTGAATGTGTTGCGAATGCTAGAAACATCCTGATTGCCTCAAGCCTGGCTACTGGTGCATAGGTTTCATCATAATCTATATCCTCTTCTTGAGAGTAATATTTAGCTACCAGTCTGGCCTTATTTTTATTACAATGCCATCTTCATCTAACTTATTTCTTAATACCCATTTGGTGCCAATTACTGACTTGTCTTTTGGTCGGGGTACCAGCTTCCACACCTTCTGCCTCTCAAACTGATTGAGTTCTTCTTGCATATCAATAACCCAATCCGTATCTTCAAGTGCCTCATCTACTTTCTTAGGTTCCATTTCTGAGAGAAACCCTGAAAAGTGACATTCATTCTATGTGGCATGTCTAGTTCTCACTCTTATGTTAGGATCACCAATGATCAGTTCAATGGGATTGTCTCTGTTCCAAACTCTTTATCGAGGTAGATAAGATCTTGATGTTTCCCCTTGTTCCGCATGATGTTGAGTGTGAACTTTAGATCCTCTCCCTGCTCCCACTGAGTTGCTGCCACCATGACTTGATGATTCTGATCTTTGAGTAGTAGTTCTTGAAGGAATTCCTGTATGATTATCATAATCACCATTTCCACCATTACCACCACTTGATTCAGGATCACCATTGCCATGTACTGTAGGTATAGAATGAGCCATCTAAGGTTCTTCTTCATCCAAAGGATCATCTTAAAGATTTTCAAATTCCAGAGATTCAGAATCCTTTTCTCTTCATAGGCTTGCTAACTTGGTGTCGTCGAACGTTACAGTAAGGCTTTCAATCACCTTCTGATCAGAAATCACATAAACCCTGTAAGCTTTAGATTCCAGATAGTAGCCAAGAAATATGCCTTCTTCTGCCTTAGCATCAAACTTTCCCAGATACTCATTTCCTTCCTTTAACACAAAGCATTTAGCCCAAAACACATGAAAGTATTTCAGTGTTGGTTTCTTGACAGCCATGATCTCATAAGAAGTCTTGTCATGATCTTTATTAATTATGGTACGATTTTGAGTGTAACACGCTGTGTTGACAACTTTAGCCCAGAAGTAGCTAGGAAGTCTTGATTCACTTAGCATAGTCCTTGCTGCTTCAAACAAGGTTCATTTATTCCTTTTTACTACTCCATTTTGTTGTAGAGTACTTGGGGCTGAGTACTATCTCGAAATACCTTTCTCTGTACAGAATTCATTTATAAATGAATTCTTGAACTCTGTCCCATTGTCTGATCTGATCTTTCTGATAGGTAGTTTTGCTTCCATCTCAATCTTCTTCATTTGATCAATTAACATTTGTGGTGCTTCATCCTTCTTTGATTGTAAGAACAACACCCTTGTGTACTTGGAGTAATGACCGACTATCCCTAAAGCATATCTTTTCCTTGATAGTGACAACACATTCACTGGACCAAATAAATCCATATGAATTAACTGAATAGGTTCAGTTATGCTTGTTATTTCCTTGCTTCTGTGAGATGCTTTCTTTGACTTCCCTTTTTCACATGCTTCTAAGAGTCCTCCTTGACATAATTCCATATGTGGTAATCCTCTCACCAATTCCCTCTTAACCAAAGAGTTCATTATCTTAAAGTTCAAGTATGAGAGCTTCTTGTGCCATATCCAACTTTGTTCTGATGAAGCTTTGATGTAGAAATACCTCATTATTCCATCACATGTAGACTTCAAGTCAACTACGAACAGATTACCTTTCCTCGCTCCCTGTAAAGCAAGCTTCTCATCTTTCCTATGAGTGATCAAGCACCTTTCTGGCCTACAGTCAACATTGTATCCTATGTCACAAAACTGACCGACGCTCAGAAGATTTTGCTTTAATTCTTCCACAAGAGAGATGTTTTCAATGACGACATTCCCAATTTCCAAATTGCCATATCCCTTAGTAAATCCTTTGTTGTCATCTCCAAAGATAACTATAGGGACAGCTTTTTGAACCACACCTATGAGCAGGGACTTTTTTCCTGTCAGGTGCCTAGAACACCCATTATCCAGAATCCACATGATCTTTTCCTTTTGAACCTTACCCTACAAACACAAATTGATTAAGAAGACTTTGGTACCCAAGTTTTCTTGGGTCCTGAAGGTTTAGGGGTAGAAACAAGATCAACAAATGAAACCTTAATAGGCTTAGCTTTCACCTTGACTGACTCCTTCTCAATGCTAGTCTCAACAGAGTTGCCTATGTGTGCTCATTACTCATACTTGTCTTAGTGTCAGTGCAAGTGCTAGCAGTTGCATGAAAAGCTTTAAAATACTTAGACATGTTAACAAATGCACATATCATACAACCAACTACGCCACAAGGCTCATAAAAAATAGGCATGTTAGGCATGGCAGGCACACTAAAAGATGTAACAGATTCTACTTTAGCTTTTGTGCATGCATGTGTATGGTGTGCAACAAAATTGCAATTATTACATAACTTTCTAGATGCAGATGAGGAAGATGCAAAGTCATATTTCTTATTAACACCTACCTTACTGTTGTGCAAGACATGCTTGTACTTTAACAAGACTAAGACAATTTGTCAACCCTAAGTAAGTTGTATTGTTATCTTAATTTGTATTTTGTACTTGTAACACTTAAAGTCTGTAAAAAGTCAAATAAGGAGACTGAAGTCTTTTTCTATAAACAGTGTCAAATCTAAGAATTCTATCTGGAAGAAGATCAAGAAGATCATGCCTCAGAAGAATTATAAAGAAGCTTGGAGTTGAATAAATCTGTTTTAGGAAAAATATTCTAAGTTAAGATCTCTACAAGTCACAGATTTAATGTTATAGAGAAGTCATTCGAGAACTCAAAATGGCTTATCGAGAAGTCAGGAAAGGCACTAGAGAACTCACAGAGATATCGACAAGCCAAATTGAAGACATAGAGTTTGGAGATATCGACAAGTCATTTCTTCACTAGAGAACTCAGAGTTATCGACAAGTCAACATTCATTAGAGAACTCTGAGTTATCGATAAGCCAAATTTCACTAGAGAACTCAGAGATATTGATAAGCCAAAATTCACTAGAGAACTCTGAGTTGTCGACAAGTCAAATTAGAATAGACAACTCTGAGTTATCGATAAGTCAATAAGCCATTAGAAAACTTAGAGATATCGATAAGTCAAAGTGAAGATATAAAGACTAGAGATCTCTGCAAGCCAAATTCTCTTATCGAGAACTCAGAGACCTCTACAAGTCAAATTTTTCTACGGAGTATTAGAGATCTCGATAAGCCAATATACTTATCGAGATGTCAAGTTCTCTATAGACCAAATAGAGATCTCGAGGTAAAATCTCAAAGTATAAAATTGCAGACCAGTTCAATATCCAAGATTAACAATTAACAAACAATCCAAACAGCTGGATTGACAAGTCTACAAAAAGTAGCTTGAAGGATGTGCAAGATCAATGGTGAAGATTAACTAACAAAGGAAGATCAAGATAATCACATGATGCTAAAGATATGCTAAGCCAGAAATAGAAAATATACTTTTCTATAAATGGAAATGACAAGTGACTATTTACTAAAGCTAATAGCATGTCTTATTGTACACTGTGTAAACCAGCAGTTAACTGAATTATAAAGTTAACACTGGTCCTTTAGTCAGTTGTAATAATTTAGATAGAAAATCTTGTAACACTCTCAAGAAGAAGCTAAGCTCTTTATCAACAAAGAGCTTAGAAATTTTGTAGCAAAACATTCTTAATTTTAATATAAAATTGAGTGAGTTTTGAAGATCTGTGTTCTTTATTCTTGCAAGTTTAATTTCTGCATGAACACACTTTAACTACAAGATTTAATTTACTTTGTTCAACCATAAAAGATTCAAGAAAAGTGTTAGTCCCTAACAATGCAACAAGAATTACAGAAAGGGGGTTGAATGGAATTCTTGAACCTTTTTCAGAAATATAAAATGTTCTAACTTAAGATATATATATATATATATATGACAGTGTTTTGATTTGCAAAGTGCGGAATAACAATTTAAATATGAATCAAAACACAGAGTAATAAAAACACAAGTTTTTAAAACTCTCTGGTGGATTAGAAAGTATCCACCAGATATATATATATATATATATATATATATATATATATATCGAGAGAACTCTGTGAAGCTTGAATAGCTCACAGCTGCTTACAAAATGAGAACAACTAAATTTACAGAGAAATGCTAAGAATACAGCTTACAAATGTTTCTCTGAGAATTTACTTGCTTATTCTTCTTGTTGTTCTAATTGCTACTCTTGGTTTATATATCACCAAGATTATAGAGTAATAAGATAAGATAATAAAATAAAACCTATCAAGTCTAATACTATGTTGCTTCATTACTCTATTCCAGCATCTTTGAATATCTTCATAATAGCATGGAAATAGTAATGCTTCTTTGTTCTCAAAAACCCAGTTGAATAGGCTTCCACATTCCTTTTGTATACACTCGACGCATGTGACTGTGTTGTCACAGTCAACAGATGTTTGAATGATTATCCGTCGAGTACATGATCATCCATCGAGTAGCCTTGTTGATCATCCGTCGAGTAGCTTTGTTGATCATCTGTCGAGTAGCTATATGGCCCTTGACTTCATTTCATTTATGCAGAATTATAGGATATCATCTATGTACAATTAATCAACCTATTCTGCATATCTACTTAAAGTCAACATGACTTATATGCTACTACAGAATCTAAACAAAGGTGTTTGCATAAATGTGCTACATGACATATTGTTACATAAGCTACTCACTTGATGGATAATAAATCATCATTCGTCGGGACTATATTGAGTCATTCTTCGGGACTATATTCCTTATCCGTCAAGTGCTACATTTTTCACTAAGTTAAACCTACTAAGATGTGTTGGTAATGAAATCATCAAGTTCACAACATATTCACAACAATCTCCCCCAATTTATGTCTACTAGAATTATAGCCATAAATTAAGAGAAACTTGATGATAACAAAACACCCAAAAAAATAAAATTAAATGGAAGTAGATAAAACTGTAAAGTGCTTCAATTATCAAAATGTACAAAGATTTGCTCACAGTCATTTTCAAGGTGCTCCTTTTGCCTGAGCAGATTAATCTATTTCCTTGAAGATCTGGATATCTTTCCAAGATTTCTGTTATTTTCTTCTATCTTATTTTGGAGCTGTCTGTGGAATTCCAGTTCATCAGATTCTGAGAGATTTAGCATTTCTTGCATTTCCAAAAGAGTCTCATTGCTAGAGATACACAATTGGTCTTCTAATCTGAAGAATCTTTTAACTCCTTTATCATCCATGAATTCCATCAGCCAGTAGGGCCTTAGATGCACTATACTCCCTGTTTAAGGAATAGTTAGAGTCTTTGGTAGTGCATCTTTGGCTCTAATACTCCTCAGTTCTTCAATCTTCTTTAGAACAAGTCTTCTAGCTGTCACATTGAATCCAAAGTTCTTCTTGAAGGATGAATAAACCTTTATCAGCACATATTGGCTTTCTTGAAGGATCCTGTGAAGTGGCCACTATATCTCTTTTCATCCCTTGTACTTGAATACTAATCTTTCAAGTAGATTCCTGTAAGCATCAATCCCTCTAACTTCTCCCAGTTCATCTAGATAGAGGTTTAAATCTGAGAATTCCTTGATGTCACAGATGTACAGTATGTCCCCCTTGTTGACTTTGGTTTGAGTTTTGGTTAGGGACTTGGATCTGAGAGTTGATGGCTTCACTTTCTTGACTGCTCTTGTCTTTGTCTTCTTTGGATTCATGAAGTGAGGTAGATTAAGTTCAGGTATTGGTAGACTATCCCAGTCTATTGGCTTATCCTTTGGAATGATAGGTTCACCATGAAAGTTCTTGGATGGATCTATCTTGAATTCTCCATGTGCCACAAAGGGCATGGAGGTTTGAGTTGTTGTAGATGTAGACTCTTTGAGAAAGTACCCTTCCATCTCCTCATCACTGAAGTCCAATTTTCTCTTGATTCTTTACTTGTACCTTGGCTTCTTTGTCTGTGGAGGTTCATTTTGCATTACTTGATCTTGAGATTCAACTATTTCAGATGGTAGTGCAGAAACTTGTTGTGTAGGTTTCACAGCTTGTAGCTTGGCCAAGATAGCAACTTGCTCCTTCTTTTGTTTGACCTTTTTAGCATCTAGAGTAGCTTGCTTCTTTTCTTGCTTCAATCTTGCCTTTTCTTCTCTCTTTGCTTCAACAAATTGTGGGTGTCCAACCACCACACAAATTTCCTTACCATTCTTGAAAACTTTAGCAATTCTTCTTTTTAATGCTGAATCAGTTGGAACCTTATAGAATGCTATAGACCTGGCCAACAACTTCTTTTCATCAGGCTTTGGTGTCTCATACACTGTGTCCAAGGGGTTCTTTAGTGAAGATTTTGGATAGTTCACCCTTGGCTTTAGAATTAGCTTAGCCTTTGGAGATTTGATGCAGGATGGTTGTCCTCTTTCCAGATTCTTCATGCTCATTTCATTTACAGATATTTGCCTGACTTGAGAGTGATGAATGGTTGATTAATCTGGCTCCTTTATTAACCCAAATCTCTTTTGTATATCCTCATCAATTTTCTCCCAATTGATTGGACTCAACTGCTTCTTCTCAGCTGCTTTCAATGTGGCTGCTGCTTCATTTATGAGATCAATACTGTTTGTTGTTGGTGGCTTGGTGAAAGAAATTGCAGGAACAATTACTTTACTGACTTGAATGTTAAGCTTAAGCTGTTTCTCCCCCCTCACTTGATCATTTCTCCCCCTTTTTGTTATCATCAAGTTGTGTGGGAGGGAGTTGAGTTGCCACCAGTTGTTGGAGTAATGCAGCTTGAGCTTCGTGATTGTCTAGTATCTTGGCCATTGACTTCTCTACAGCAGATAGTCTTGAGTCCATGGCCTCAACTTTCCTGTTTAGATCAGCCTCCTTCCTTAATTTGTGAGCAATTTCAGTCATGGTGGTTGCAGGGAGTCTAGCATCCATCCTTTCTATAACATCCTGCTTGACTTCAGAAATTTCCTGCTTGATGGTATCCACACTCTGACTGTGTTGGAGGGCTTGAATCTTATGCAGCTGGAGTGCTTCAAGATGTGCTTCGAGTAGTTGCTTTGTGCTAGCATTGGAAGATGCCTGAATGGCTGCTTGAGTGTCATGAATCAGCTTGAAAAGTGTTGATTGGAGATGTGAGTAGGAGCATTCTTTTGTGAGCATCCAGGCATGAGTATCTGTATCTCCCCCTATGTCCATGCTACCTTCCTCATCATCACCACCATCATCCCCAAAAGAAGTCTCATCCAGTTCCAAATCACTGCCAATGTTGGAAGGCATGCCAGTGATTGCATTCTTTGCTCTTTGTAAAGATTGCGTTATATGCACTAAGTTTAGCAATCTTTCAGCCTCCTCATTGCCATGTACATCCAGAGTTTGATAAGCTATCACATGGTGAGTAAATGTCTCAGCATCTATAACACCCTCCAAATCCGGGGTATAGATTTGGGGCATTATTAACAACAATTACCAACTATACCTGCACAAGCGGAATATAAATATAATAATTACCCCGAACTATCACTACTCAGGATCTTTTAAGGGTTGAGTTTGAAAACAAGAATCATGCACTACACTTTATTACAAATCCAACTAAATAAAACCTGTCTCAATAACTCTCTTTATTACAAAACTTTATTCTATCTACAGTTTCACAACACAATCTTTTATTCAAACTACACAAAACTTTTATTCAACCCAACATTACTACTTATCCTGCTACACCTGATCTGGCAATTCAAAACTCTCTTCGGGAATAGGAAGGAACACTCTTGGTATAAGAGGGTCCCGCTGCTTGACTCGCTTCTTGACTATGCGGGTCCTGATGGGTTTCATTCTCTACCTTAACTGTAAAACAATAGGAGTGACAATAAAAGAAATGAGCCAAAATTGCTCAACAAGCCTGCAACAATATATATATATATATATTATAAAGAGAGAGAAATAAATGAACCAATAAGCTGCTGGTTTGAACAACCATCTGTATCTGTATATGATAATAATTTGCCAACACTGGCGAGTGCCAAATGAACAAGACTGGAACAAGAACCAACATATGAACTATAACCTGCTGATCAGTCAGAATATAGTGCGGATCTATACCCAACTGCATAGACCCAACCAACATTAGGAGTACTCAGGCAACTATGGCCTATTAAATAATGGTCTGGGTAAAACCCAGTCCGTAAAGTAACCATCCAGTCCAAGGCTTAGCATCCGGAATAATCGGAATGCTATTGATATATCCCAACACCAGGATATACCAGACTATATGTAAAAAGGGTAAAGGAATTGAAATATGAACAGGGAATTCAATAAATTGGGTAAATCAAGAATTGAAATGAAATGGAACAAGTGATAATAAATGGGTAACAGTGTATATGAACAATGACTATCAAAGAGAATTGATACGATGGAAAAGAAATATAAATCACTATTCTGAATTTAGAATAGGGGAAAAACTTGCATAATATAATTCGAAATGAACATCACTTGAACGATAAGTGAAGTTAGGGGTACTTGCCTTGCGCGTACTTAACCTGGTTTAACTCACTGTCTTCTGACCCTAGCTTGCTCTGCCTTGCTAACACTGAACAAATCATGGAAAGATAGGTGTTTAGATAATTTACTATATACGCGTATCTTGAATTGATATCACGCAACCTTATCAGTCTACCCATGCATTTCTATCTGACTCGCATATATATATATATATACATTTATACAGCACATCTATTCACATAATCACATAAAGCACGTAGCACGTAAAGCACATAATTAATTTCTAGATTTATAATTATTTTTAGAATCAATTCTGGGCTTATACCTGCATTACTAGTCGTATCTGATTTTATTATAATTTTTCGGGATTTATTCAACTCAGTTAACCCCTATTAGGGCCTATGAACTATTAATTATCACAAGATCACTCTCTTCCGGGAGAATTTATGACTCACAATTATTTTTATTGGATTCGTCTCATTTTTCTGAGTCTAGGGGTCTTCGTTTTGCTCAAATCGGACTAACGGTTTGATTATTATGAATTAAACAAGATTTTATTAATTAATAACTAATTATAAATAATTAATTATAATTAAATAATCCTTAATTATATTTTTAGATAATTATTTAATAATTATTGCATTTTAAAATAATTAATCCCTAATTATTAGGATTAATTACAATTTACTACACTAATTTACTAATTATTAACGCTTACCCGATCAGATCGATTATTTACAAATAATCAATCGATACAATTAACTGATACGTTATTTACCGAATAACTACGAATTACTTGAATTATAAATCACTTAACGATTAATTACTCGTATAACTATGAGCTACTCGCGATTCTTGCCTTATTATCGAACCATTACATTATTATTGTAACCTATACGATTCGTGAATTAATTATCGATATTTAATTATACAATACGAATAATTATTACGATATTCTTCGAATAACTATCGCTCGAATAATAATTCTAATTATCGAATCCCTACTCGCATAAATACGAGTTACTCATAATATTAACTAGTTATCGGATTATTAATCATATTATTTAATCCTTATTTATTAATTAATTACCTAATTATTAATTAATTACCTAATTATTAATTAATTAGATAACTAATAAATAATTAGATAAATAATTAATTAATAACTAATTTCGAATTTCTAAACTAATAAAATAATTTAGAAATTATTAATACTAATTTTCAGAATTTAAATCTAATTTTTATTATATTTTTAGAATTACTAAAACTGATTTTTAAATTAATAAAATATAAATAAAATAATAGAAAATCCAGAAACAGAAATCTGGAAATGGATTCCGGGTTGAAGGGATCAAACCCGGGTTGATTTTCGGGTCAATAACCGGGTCGGCGGGTCGCTGAAGAACAGCCGCCGTGCTGCCCAGAAACCGGCACCGGCGAGCTGTTTCCGGCGAACCCAATTCGAACGTACAGATCATTGTTTCTGCAAGGTTTTTATCCCGTTCGATTCCATGTGACTGCAGAAACACAACTCCGTCGTCCTCTTCCATCCCTGTCGTCCCAGTCGTCTTCTCCGGCGAAAAACAGAGCATCGGCCGGCGAACTGCTGCAGATTCCGACGAGCTCGGTTTCTAAGGTCAAAACACAACCGTTTGATTCGTTTCTTGGTGGGTTTTCATTCAAAATCACTCCAGGAACACAATCATATCAGTAACATCATCTAATAACCCCTGGAACAATTTATCCGGCCAAACCAAGCAATTTTCCGGCCAAAACCTAAACTAACGATTTCGTACATCAAAAATTACAAATAAAATACCAAAATAAAGCTTAACACTTGTATAATCTAACCCCTATAATCATATTAACCTCAGGTTCATACAAAATTAAAAACGAACTAAAATAGAATTGTATAAACTTGAAACTAAGAACTAACACTTAGAACAATTGTTTGTTCAAATAAATAGCATAAATCGATTGTAAACAAGTACAGGAAACTATACCAAGCATCAGAATCAACCCATAACCCCATAATTAAAAACCCCCAATTTCAGTCCAAGAACTTTAAAATACGAATTGAAAATCTAAACATCAAAACATGAAATTGATGGTATGAATAGAAAGTAGAGATCAAAAGCTTTGTTTTGGTTACTCACATGATCGATTTGGATAACAGAATCACTCTCAAATCTGCAGTTTAATTCCCTGGTTGTTCTTCACCCCCACTTTCTAATTTTTTTATTTTCTGATTTTTAACAATTAATTAATGAATAATTAATAATAAAACAGGTATTTATACTAATGAAAATAATACCCCTAAATAAAATTAAGGGTCTAATTCTACATCTAATAAAAATATTTGGCCCCAATTTTTATAATTTTTGGGTATTAATATTGAATTTTTAAATATCCAATAAATACAAAATAAATGCTAAAAATTCCCAAAAATTGTGAATATTACAAAAATGCAAAGAAAAATGATATATGATAATTTCATGATCATATAAAAATAAAAATGTGATTTTTGTGGGGTTTTTTGGTACCCGAAGGGGTCCGGAAAAGTCATTTTTCACGAAAAAGGTCAATTGGTAAAACGTCTAGGGGTTCAGAATAGCGATACGGTATAGGGCATTTTTGGCAAAATAGGGCCAATGATTTTGTTTGAAATACGGGTTTTTAAAACATAGTTTTGAGCTGTACAGGTTTTGATATAATATATATAACTGACGATAGAACACTCAATAAATATCCAAAACACGTTTGGATCAGAACAAACAACACGTAATACATAGCAGTTAGGGTTTAATGATTTAACACATTTAATCACATAATAATACACATAATTTATCATTATTATCATATAATACAAGCGTAATTCCTCGGTCGTTACATTCTCCCCCCCTTAACAAGATTCTGTCCTCAGAATCTAATTATGCAAATAACTGAGGATACGTTTCTAGCATTTCACTTTCAAGCTCCCAGGTTGATTCTTCAACCACTGGGTTTCTCCATACAACTCTCACTAATGACACATACTTATTTCTTAATACCCTCTCTTGCCTATCTAGAATTCTTATTGGCTGTTCTACATATGACAAATCTGCCTGAAGTTCTACTGGTTCATACTCTATTACATGCCTTGTATCAGGATTATACCTCTTAAGCATAGATACATGAAATACGTTGTGAATGTGCTGCATATGGGGTGGTAGAGCTAACTCATACGCAACCTTCCCAATTTTCTTCAAAATCTCAAATGGTCCAACGTATCGTGGCTTCAATTTCCCTTTATTGCCAAATCTTGTCAATCCTTTCCATGGCGATATTTTGAGCAATACGTGTTCCCCTTCCTGATAGTCCACATCCTTCCTGGCTTGGTCTGCATATCTGCTTTGTCTGTTTTGTGCTGCCTCGATTCGTTTTCGAATAAGATTAATCTTTTCTTTTGTCTGCTGAATTAATTCTGGACCCAAAATCTTGCGTTCTCCAACTTCATCCCAATGCATGGGTGATCTGCATTTCCTCCCATATAATGCTTCATACGGTGGCATTCCAATACTGGTGTGAAAGCTATTATTATAAGAAAATTCCACTAGGGGTAAATGTTCATCCCAACTACCTTCAAAATCGATCGCACAAACTCGTAGCATGTCTTCAATCATTTGAATTGTCCTTTCACTTTGGCCGTCAGTTTGCGAATGATAAGCTGTACTCATATTCAACTTCGTTCCTAGACATTCTTGGAATTGTCTCCAAAATCTTGAATTGAAACGAGGATCTCGATCCGATACAATTGATACTGGTACTCCATGACGCATCACAATTTCTTTGAGATACATGTGCACTAATTTGTCGAGCGAAAATCTTTCATTAATTGGTAGAAAATGTGCCGAACTTCGTAAGTCTGTCAATGATTACCCATATCGCATCATGATTTGCCCTAGTCCTCGGTAGTCCTACCACAAAATCCATCGCTAGATGTTCCCATTTCCATTCTGGAATGTCTAATGGTTGCAATAACCCACTCGGACGTTGATGTTTCGCTTTAACTCGCTGGCATGTGTAACATTTACTCACCCATTCTGCTATTTCCTTCTTCATATTCGGCCACCAAAAGTTTTCTTTCAAATCGCGATACATTTTCGTGCTTCCTGGATGAATGGAATACTTCGAATTGTGCGCATCTCGCATAATTTCTTCTTTTAATTCTGCCACGTTAGGGATCCAGATTCTTGACGCAAAATGTAAAATTCCTTCATTATCTTTCTGAGTTGTAATCTCTTCTCCTGTTAAGTTGTCATCTTGACTCATCACTTCTTCTTGACAACGGCGAATCTTTTCCAGCAATTCTGGTTGGAAAGTCATAGCGTAGATAGTTTCTGCAGATTCATTGGGAATACGAATTTCGATTTCCAATTTGTCGAATTCCTTGGCCAATTCTTCGCATGAAGTTAACCAATTCAATCTTTCTTTTCTGCTTAGCGCATCTGCTACAACATTTGCTTTTCCTGGATGATAACTGATTGTAACATCGTAATCTTTAATCAATTCCAGCCATCGACGTTGTCGCATGTTTAGTTCCTTTTGCGTGAAGATATACTTCAGACTTTTATGATCCGTGTAGATTTCACATTTTTCACCGTACAGATAATGTCTCCAAAGCATCAATGCAAATACAATTGCTGCCAATTCCAGATCATGCGTAGGATATTTCTGCTCATGAGGTTTAAGTTGTCTCGACGCATATGCAATGACGTTACCATGTTGCATCAACACACATCCTAAACCACGATATGAAGCGTCACTGTAAATAACAAAATTTCCTTGCTCGTCTGGCAGTACTAATACTGGTGCCGTCACCAACCGATTCTTCAACTCTTGAAAACTTTCTTCACACTTACTATTCCATTCGAACTTTTCACTTTGTCGAGTTAACTTGGTCAGCGGTGTTGCTATCTTCGCAAAATCTTTGACAAATCTTCGATAATATCCTGCCAAACCTAAGAAACTTCGAACCTCTGTCGGCGTCTTTGGTCTTTCTCAATTCAACACAGCTTCAATCTTTGCTGGATCAACTTGAATGCCTTCTCTGCTGATGATGTGCCCTAGAAACTGCACTTCTTTCAACCAAAATTCGCATTTGGAAAATTTTGCATAAAGCTGCTCCTTCCGTAATATCTCCAATGTCGTTCTTAAATGCGCTGCATGCTCTTCTTCCGTCTTTGAATAGATCAAGATGTCATCAATAAATATAATGATAAACTTATCCAAATACTTCTTGAATATTCGATTCATCAAATCCATAAACGCTGCAGGTGCATTCGTCAATCCAAAAGCCATTACAAGAAATTCATAGTGTCCGTACCTTGTTCTAAACGCTGTCTTTGGAATATCTTCGGCCTTGATCTTTAACTGATGATAGCCTGATCGTAAGTCGATTTTCGAAAACCATGCTGCTCCTTTTAGTTGATCAAATAAATCATCAATGCGAGGTAAAGGATATTTATTCTTGATAGTTAACTTGTTCAGCTCACGATAATCAATACACAGTCGCATACTACCATCCTTCTTTTTCACGAACAATACTGGCGCACCCCATGGGGATACACTTGGCCTTATAATTCCTTTGTCAAGAAGTTCTTGCAACTGCTTTGCTAATTCCCTCATTTCAACAGGTGCCATTCGATATGGAGCTTTCGAAATTGGTTCAGTCCCTGGCGTCAAGTCAATAGTGAATTCGATTTCTCGATCTGGTGGAAGTCCTGGTAATTCGTCTGGAAAAACATCAAGAAATTCACAAACTACAGGAATATCTTCAATCTTCAAATTTCCCTTTTCAACATCCCGTACATAGGCTAAATAAGCTTGACATCCTTGACGTAGCAATTTTCTCGTCTGCATTATTGATAGGAATTTCTGCTTTTGCTTCTCACCTTTAAATATTACCGTTTCATTTTCTTCAGTTTGCAATTTCACTCTCTTATTCGCACAATCAATTTGAGCATTATTACTAGACAGCCAATCCATTCCTAAAATAATATCAAACTCCCCTAACCTAAAAGGTATCAAATCAACTGAAAAATGACATCTCCCTATCTCAATATCACAGCTCGGACATACTCGATCTACTGCAATCTGATCATTATTCGCTAATTTTATGACTAACACTTCATCCAACCACTGAATCTCACAATCTATCTTAGAGATAAAAGCTTCAGAAATAAAAGATCTAGTAGCTCCTGAATCAATCAATACCAAAGCATTTACGGAATTTACAGGGAGTGTACCTGCAACCACATTCGGACTCTGTACCGCTTCCTTCATTGACATGTTGAAAGTCCTTGCTCTGGGCTGATTTTGCTGTGGTAGTGGAGGTGGAGGTAATGCTAAAATTCTTGGAATACTGGCAGCCATTGCAATTCCTCTGCAGTCTTTGGCGATATGTCCTTTTCTCCCACATTGGAAACAAGTAACTTCTGCCTTTCCCATTGGACATTCTCCAGAATAGTGTCCCCTTTGCTTGCACTTGAAACACGTAACATTTAGCTTGTTACAAACTCCTGTATGGTTTCTACCATACGTTCTGCAGTCAGGTATAAGCGGTCGGATAAGTCTCTGCTGAATTGGGGCTGGAAGTCGATTTCCCATCCTCTGATTGTTCTGCTCTGGCCTTTTGAAATTTACTTTTCCCCGAGCTTAAAATCCCGGCCTTTTGTTGAAACGATTCTGAAAATTCCCTGGTCCTTTCTCTTTCTGAGCTGCTTCGCTTTCTCCTTCAATAATCATAGCCTTCTGAACAACAGCCATATAAGTTGTCAATTCAAACACAGCTACCCTGCTACGAATCCATGGTTTCAGTCCTTGCTGAAATCTCTTGGCCCGCTTCTCGTCCGTATCCACCTGCTCTGGAACAAACCTTGCCAATTCAGTAAACTTGGTCTCATAATCCGCAACCGATAAGTTGTCTTGTTTCAGCTCCAGGAACTTGATCTCCATCTGGTTCTTCATAAAACGAGGAAAATATTTCTCCAAGAAAAGATCAGTGAATCTGTTCCAGGTCACCACACCTTCTTCCAAAGCTTTCTTTGATTCCCACCAGTAATTAGCTTCGCCTTTTAGAAAATAGCTAGCGAAATCTGTCTTCTGCTCTTCCTCAACCTTTACCAACGAAAAAGCCTTTTCCATCTCTTTCAGCCAAGCTCTCGCTTTTGTGGGATCTGTGGAACCCATAAATTCCGGTGGCTTCACCGACTGAAATTGCTTGAAAGTAGTCGTAGGTGCTGCTGGTGGTATTTGATGTCCTGGATGAGCGGCTTGCTGTAACATCTGTTGCTGGAACTGCTGTTGCTGCTGCTGCATTTGTTGTTGCATCATCAACATCTGCTGTTGCATGAGATTAAACATCTGATCCATCTGTTTATTATTGTTTTGGCCCTCGGTGTTTTCATTCGATGAGTCGGGCTGCGCTTTTCTCTTAGGTGCCATTTTTCTGGTAAATAAATAATGGATCTTATTTAATAACAGTATATTAAACATATATTAAAACAGTCGATTTGAGAAAATAAAATAACTTATTAAATAACTGAATAGATAAAACAGTATGATATGTTTTAAATTTATTTATTTATTTTTTTTTTTACAACATGATCGTGAATAAAACTACATTTGTAAATATGCAATGGTACTGAAATAAATGTAAATGCTTAAATGACTGGGAATAAAATAAAGAAAACGTGCAAAAGATTATCTCATATATATATATAGGTAGCACACCAGCTACAGGTGTCAATGCTTGATACAAAAACCTATGATATAACAGTCGTACTGCTACTACTATCAGTCAGAGTCAGTAGCTACACTCATACAATACTATACTGCCTCTATCTACAAAATATACATAATACAACACTCATCGATCTGCTAATCTCAAAATCCTGGTGGTACGTGGCTCAACTCCTCCTGCAATGCCTCTAGCACTGCCTCGGTAAGTCCTAATGCTCTGCGATATGCTGTCTCCGCGCTAAGATCCTGCTGTCTCAAATCAGTAAGCTGCTGAAAACTATTCTGACAAATCTGATGTAGTCTCTCTCTCAGTATATAATCTGGTCGTAATGCTCTGACAGGACCATCTGTCTGCGTCTCATACAATCCAAGGATCTCTCTACACTGGTTCTTCCATCTAATCCTCTCCTCCCTCTCTGCCTGAAAGCGCTGGTAAGTCACTGTATGATGCTCATGAAGATCAGTGCTGGAACCTCGAGAAGGTAATGGTCCATCTACCACGATCTCATCTATAAACTCCGGCTGAGGAAACTGATAAACTCCCGGAACAGGTGCATAAATGGCTAATGGGGCAGGAAATAAGACAGGCTGCTCCATAGGCGCATACACGGGCGGCTCTGCCTCTGGCTCCATCGGTGGCATCTCTGGAATCTCGACTGGTGGCATATGAATCTGAGGCTCTACATCCTCCCACTGCGGAAGATCAACCATATCAGGAATATCAAACATCGGAAACTCTAATGGTGGAATATCTGGTATTTCTGGCTCAACGTATGGAAAATAATCTGCAAAACCTGGTACCTCCGGGGGAAGTGGTATCTCTGGTGCTGGCTCAGGTGGCAATGGAGGTAAGATCTGCCCTGACACTGGGGCTACTACCTGTGCATCCACTGGATCTGTCTCGGTCCTCTCCGTAGATGATGATAAAGAAGCCATCTAATATACATAAAAATAATAACACAAAAATAATCAAATCACAATTCTATAACTCATAACTTCTAATCACATAGACAAACAGTCCTAACACTCTTACTCTCATCCTATCTTATTTTCCTATCTTATCTTAACCCTAACATTCTTGTTTTCCAAAGGTCAATCCTAAGCTCTGATGCCAACTATAACACCCTCCAAATCCGGGGTATAGATTTGGGGCATTATTAACAACAATTACCAACTATACCTGCACAAGCGGAATATAAATATAATAATTACCCCGAACTATCACTACTCAGGATCTTTTAAGGGTTGAGTTTGAAAACAAGAATCATGCACTACACTTTATTACAAATCCAACTAAATAAAACCTGTCTCAATAACTCTCTTTATTACAAAACTTTATTCTATCTACAGTTTCACTACACAATCTTTTATTCAAACTACACAAAACTTTTATTCAACCCAACATTACTACTTATCCTGCTACACCTGATCTGGCAATTCAAAACTCTCTTCGGGAATAGGAAGGAACACTCTTGGTATAAGAGGGTCCCGCTGCTTGACTCGCTTCTTGACTATGCGGGTCCTGATGAGTTTCATTCTCTACCTTAACTGTAAAACAATAGGAGTGACAATAAAAGAAATGAGCCAAAATTGCTCAACAAGCCTGCAACAATATATATATATATATTATAAAGAGAGAGAAATAAATGAACCAATAAGCTGCTGGTTTGAACAACCATCTGTATCTGTATATGATAATAATTTGCCAACACTGGCGAGTGCCAAATGAACAAGACTGGAACAAGAGCCAACATATGCACTATAACCTGCTGATCAGTCAGAATATAGTGCGGATCTATACCCAACTGCATAGACCCAACCAACATTAGGAGTACTCAGGCAACTATGGCCTATTAAATAATGGTCTGGGTAAAACCCAGTCCGTAAAGTAACCATCCAGTCCAAGGCTTAGCATCCGGAATAATCGGAATGCTATTGATATATCCCAACACCAGGATATACCAGACTATATGTAACAAGGGTAAAGGAATTGAAATATGAACAGGGAATTCAATAAATTGGGTAAATCAAGAATTGAAATGAAATGGAACAAGTGATAATAAATGGGTAACAGTGTATATGAACAATGACTATCAAAGAGAATTGATACGATGGAAAAGAAATATAAATCACTATTCTGAATTTAGAATAGGGGAAAAACTTGCATAATATAATTCGAAATGAACATCACTTGAACGATAAGTGAAGTTAGGGGTACTTGCCTTGCGCGTACTTAACCTGGTTTAACTCACTGTCTTCTGACCCTAGCTAGCTCTGCCTTGCTAACACTGAACAAATCATGGAAAGATAGGTGTTTAGATAATTTACTATATACGCGTATCTTGAATTGATATCACGCAACCTTATCAGTCTACCCATGCGTTTCTATCTGACTCGCATATATATATATATATACATTTATACAGCACATCTATTCACATAATCACATAAAGCACGTAGCACGTAAAGCACCTAATTAATTTCTAGATTTATAATTATTTTTAGAATCAATTCTGGGCTTATACCTGCATTACTAGTCGTATCTGATTTTATTATAATTTTTCGGGATTTATTCAACTCAGTTATACCCCTATTAGGGCCTACGAACTATTAATTATCACAAGATCACTCTCTTCCAGGAGAATTTATGACTCACAATTATTTTTATTGGATTCGTCTCATTTTTCTGAGTCTAGGGGTCTTCGTTTTACTCAAATCGGACTAACGGTTTGATTATTATGAATTAAACAAGATTTAATTAATTAATAACTAATTATAAATAATTAATTATAATTAAATAATCCTTAATTATATTTTTAGATAATTATTTAATAATTATTGCATTTTAAAATAATTAATCCCTAATTATTAGGATTAATTACAATTTACTACACTAATTTACTAATTATTAACGCTTACCCGATCAGATCGATTATTTACAAATAATCAATCGATACAATTAACTGATACGTTATTTACCGAATAACTACGAATTACTTGAATTATAAATCACTTAACGATTAATTACTCGTATAACTATGAGCTACTCGCGATTCTTGCCTTATTATCGAACCATTACATTATTATTGTAACCTATACGATTCGTGAATTAATTATCGATATTTAATTATACAATACGAATAATTATTACGATATTCTTCGAATAACTATCGCTCGAATAATAATTCTAATTATCGAATCCCTACTCGCATAAATACGAGTTACTCATAATATTAACTAGTTATCGGATTATTAATCAAATTATTTAATCCTTATTTATTAATTAATTACCTAATTATTAATTAATTACCTAATTATTAATTAATTAGATAACTAATAAATAATTAGATAAATAATTAAATAATTAATTAATAACTAATTTCGAATTTCTAAACTAATAAAATAATTTAGAAATTATTCATACTAATTTTCAGAATTTAAATCTAATTTTTATTATATTTTTAGAATTACTAAAACTGATTTTTAAATTAATAAAATATAAATAAAATAATAGAAAATCCAGAAACAGAAATCTGGAAATGGATTCCGGGTTGAAGGGATCAAACCCGGGTTGATTTTCGGGTCAATAACCGGGTCGGCGGGTCGCGGAAGAACAGCCGCCGTGCTGCCCAGAAACCGGCACCGGCGAGCTGTTTCCGGCGAACCCAATTCGAACGTACAGATCATTGTTTCTGCAAGGTTTTTATCCCGTTCGATTCCATGTGACTGCAAAAACACAACTCCGTCATCCTCTTCCATCCCTGTCATCCCAGTCGTCTTCTCCGGCGAAAAACAGAGCACCGGCCGGCGAACTGCTGCAGATTCCGACGAGCTCGGTTTCTAAGGTCAAAACACAACCGTTTGATTCGTTTCTTGGTGGGTTTTCATTCAAAATCACTCCAGGAACACAATCATATCAGTAACATCATCTAATAACCCCTGGAACAATTTCTCCGGCCAAACCAAGCAATTTTCCGGCCAAAACCTAAACTAACGATTTCGTACATCAAAAATTACAAATAAAATACCAAAATAAAGCTTAACACTTGTATAATCTAACCCCTATAATCATATTAACCTCAGGTTCATACAAAATTAAAAACGAACTAAAATAGAATTATATAAACTTGAAACTAAGAACTAACACTTAGAACAATTGTTTGTTCAAATAAATAGCATAAATCGATTGTAAACAAGTACAGGAAACTATACCAAGCATCAGAATCAACCCATAACCCCATAATTAAAAACCCCCAATTTCAGTCCAAGAACCCTAAAATACGAATTGAAAATCTAAACATCAAAACATGAAATTGATGGTATGAATAGAAAGTAGAGATCAAAAGCTTTGTTTTGGTTACTCACATGATCGATTTGGATAACAGAATCACTCTCAAATCTGCAGTTTAATTCCCTGGTTGTTCTTCACCCCCACTTTCTAATTTTTTTATTTTCTGATTTTTAACAATTAATTAATGAATAATTAATAATAAAACAGGTATTTATACTAATGAAAATAATACCCCTAAATAAAATTAAGGGTCTAATTCTACATCTAATAAAAATATTTGGCCCCAATTTTTATAATTTTTGGGTATTAATATTGAATTTTTAAATATCCAATAAATACAAAATAAATGCTAAAAATTCCCAAAAATTGTGAATATTACAAAAATGCAAAGAAAAATGATATATGATAATTTCATGATCATATAAAAATAAAAATGTGATTTTTGTGGGGTTTTTTGGTACCCGAAGGGGTCCGGAAAAGTCATTTTTCATGAAAAAGGTCAATTGGTAAAACGTCTAGGGGTTCAGAATAGCGATACGGTATAGGGCATTTTTGGCAAAATAGGGCTAATGATTTTGTTTGAAATACGGGTTTTTAAAACATAGTTTTGAGCTGTACAGGTTTTGATATAATATATATAACTGACGATAGAACACTCAATAAATATCCAAAACACGTTTGGATCAGAACAAACAACACGTAATACATAGCAGTTAGGGTTTAATGATTTAACACATTTAATCACATAATAATACACATAATTTATCATTATTATCATATAATACAAGCGTAATTCCTCGGTCGTTACAGCATCCATGGAAATGGAATCCATAACAGCTTGATATTCTTGCTGAAATAGCCTTTTCCTTTCTGCATCATTGACACTCATTGACTCACTTGCAATGGTTTCCACCCTTATCACTCCTGTACCTGCATTTCTCTCTTGATCTCTCTTTTGTTGCATCAAGGTCTCACCTTGGCTCCCAACCCTCACACCCTCACCTTCACCGTCGAAGGTGGAACTCCTCACACTCACTTTTGCCAATCCTCAAGAAATGGATTGCAGTTGGTCACTCTTTTCCTCTCCTTTTTCCTGGGAGCAACCCGGACTCTCACTCATTTCACTCCCTTCCCTCAATCCTAGGAGTGATTACACTACCACTAAGTCTTTTGCACTTGTGATGATTGATGAAATTTGAATCTGTGCAGAGATACTCGACAGATAAGGGATATCCGTCGGGTTAGTGGTTTGACTATCCGACGGATAACTGCTGTTAAGCTTATCCGTTGGGATACAATCACTACTCTACGGATGAACAATATCCATCAAGTGAGTAGAAATGAATGTGTTTAGAGTGGAAACTATTGTGGACTCTGTGCAGATTGAAGAGAATTTTAGTACAGATGTCTCAACAGTTTCAGAAAGGAATGGCAAGTGAGCCAACAAATCATCTAAAAGATGATGCTCACTTGCTTGGATTTTTGGCTTCTCCAAGAGAGTTAAAGATGGAGAATTTGGAAGTGATGTCTTTATCATGTCAACATCCAAGGAGTGTGTGAGAGAGTTTAGTGTTTCAGGGGCTTCAATTGTTAGAGATTTTGGCTATGACTCCACATTTGTTGGATCCCCATCAAACTGAATTTGAGAAGGTGTAGTGACTGTGTCTTTCACACCAGTTTGCACAGTGTGTGAGCCCTGTGTATCCCCAAGGGTCTTTGGTTTCTTCTTTCCAGTATAAGTTTGGGGTGAGCTTGTGTCCCTTAACCTTTTGGCCTGTGCTCTTGGTTGAGAGCTTTGTTCAGTAGTCACATCATTTTGGGAGGATGCAACTAGCAATGAGCTTATATCCTTATTAAGCACTGCAATTTGTTGGGAAACTGCAGTGTGGCTAGGCTGGGAAACACTTGTTGGGGTTAAACCCAATAGGTAGTATGGTCTTGGTGATAGAAAACATAATTGAATTGGGTAATAATTGTATGGGTAGACAATTATTATCATAATTGAGTTGGGTAATAATTGTATGTGTTGACAATTATTATTATAATAGGAATGGGTAATAATTGTATGGGTAGACAATTATTATTGTAATCAGATTAGGTATGTCTTGTTGGCTAAGTTTGTGATGGCTATATATACATAGTCATTTTATTATTTTGATGTATGCTTGATTATTGTTTGACTTAAGTATGACTTGAGTATATACCGTTTGGTGAGATTGATTGTATTATTGATAATTGTTTTGATTAATAATACAAGTTGGGACGTGGGTTTTTCTGCATCATATATTGAGTGTGTGTTTTGCATTGTTTGTTTGGTTCTATACTTGTGTGTGTTCCCCCTAACAATTGGTATCAGAGCCAAGGTTCATAATGTAGAAGGTTGGGGGATTTGAAATTGAATTGTTTAATGGAAGAAAGAATTTTACCTTGTGGCAAAGTACGGTAAAAGATCTGTTAATTCAACGAGGGTTATATGCGACTCTCGGAGGGAAGAAGCCTACTGAAGTTGATGATACAAAGTGGGGAGATATGAAGTTACGTGCGGCATCAACGATCCGGTTGGCCCTTGCACCGGAAATCAAGTATGATGTTCTTGAAGAGGACAATCCCAAGAATTTATGGGAGAAGTTAACGAAGACTTATCGCTCAAAGTCTTTGGACAACAAACTATTTCACAAGAAAGATTTGTTTGGGCTCAAGATGGAAGAAGACGGAGATTTAAGAGATCATCTGAATCGTTTTAATGGCTTAATCAACCAGCTAAATAATTTGGATGAAAAATTAAAGGATGAGGACAAAGTTGTTCTACTACTAGTGTCTCTACCGAAGAAGTATAATACTGTGATGACTTCTTTATTGGTTGGGAAAATGAAGTTAGATTTGGATGAGACTATTGTTGTTCTTCTGGAGCCCAAAAGATTGATGAAACAAAAATTGAGTGACACATCTGATGGAAGTGCATTTGTGGTACGTTCGCGTGACACGGAAAAGAAGTATGCTAAGAAACATGACCCTAATATCAGGTGTTTTTATTGTGAGGAATTGGGTCATATACAATTTATGTGTCCAAAGGTAAGAGAAGACTTGAGAGAGTTAAAGAAAAATCGAGGGGGTAGTGTTTCGCTCGTAGAAGCTGATGAAGATGTTCTTTTGGTTCAAGAAGAGAAAGGATCAAAAGAAGAATGGGTGCTTGACTCAGGATGTTCTCATCACATATGTGGTAGAAGGGAGTGGTTCTCGTCCTATAAAAAGTGTGAGGGAAAGATTGTAACTTTACCGAACGGTAAAACGGTAAAGGTTGCTGGCATTGGTGAGGTAACAATGAAACGTCACAACGGTCGTGTTCAGAAGTTAACTCAAGTAAGATACATACCGGAGTTAAATCGAAATCTGATTTCGTTGGGTAAATTAGTTGATTTGGGATATACTGTTATGATGAAGAACAGTATGTTAAAAGTCACTAAAGAAGATTTAGAGATACTCAAAGGTCGAAAAGATAAGAGAAATCTTTTTGTACTAGAAGGAGGGGTTATTGTTCGATGGGAGGTATTGGGTGATCGACGTCGATGGCTTGATGGTGACCGTTAATTTGGTTGTGCATGAAATCATATTGGGTTGAAGGGGAGGATTGTTGGGGTTAAACCCAATAGGTAGTATGGTCTTGGTGATAGAAAACATAATTGAATTGGATAATAATTGTATGGGTAGACAATTATTATCATAATTGAGTTGGGTAATAATTGTATGTGTTGACAATTATTATTATAATGGGAATGGGTAATAATTGTATGGGTAGACAATTATTATTGTAATCAGAGGTATGTCTTGTTGGCTAAGTTTGTGATGGCTATATATACATAGTCATGTTATTGTTTTGATGTATGCTTGAGTATTATTTAACTTAAGTATCTCTTGAGTGAATACCGTTTGGTGAGATTGATTGTATTATTGATAATTGTTTTGATTAATAATACAAGTTGGGACGTGGGTTTTTCCGCGTCATATATTGAGTGTGTGTTTTGCATTGTTTGTTTGGTTCTATACTTGTGTGTGTTCCCCCTAACAACACTCACATCTCCAGCCTTATCCTTAGGGTTTTTTTGATGTTCACCCTGTCCCTCACCTTTCTTACCCACCTTCACACTCCCCTCTTTTGGTTTGGTGGATTTTACAACTGGCATCTTTTGAGAGACACCAGAGGGGGGCTTTCTTTGTCTTTCTCATAGATAAATCAAGTTTGAGACATTATCTTGACAACTAGTGCCATTGTTAGAGTGTAAAAACTTGCAGAGAGAGAGTAAGTGCTTTTTGAGAAAGAGACAAGTTAGAGCAGATGATTTGAGAATGATAAAAGAAAAGCAATGAAAATGAATTATGCTTTTATACTATCTCAAAAATAACTGTAAAAAATAATAAAGTAAAATTAATGACAATAAGAATTTCCCAAAATAGCCGTTAAAAAAATAAACTGTAAAAATTCCATCAATTATCCGTCGTGTTATGCTTACAAACTGTAAGTATACTCGATGGATAATGTTCAGAGAATCAATGGCTAAAAATAAGGCAATTCAACAGATGAGGATAAATCAGTTATCCGTCGAGGCATAAAATATTCCAGAAAAATAATTGATTTTATTAACAAAATGTATACCGACGGATGATCAAACTCGATGGATAATGATCATCCGTCGAGATGTAAATTTTGACTTAGCCAAAATTTCATCCAAGACTGAAAAATCAATTAGATTTCTGGCTTCATTACAACTTGCAAATTATCTGTAAAGATTCAAGAGTAATTGAGCATACCTAACTCACTTACCAACCTTGAAAAGGTGGATTCATCCAGTGGCTTGGTAAATATATCTGCAAGCTGCTTTTCACTTGGAACAAAATATAGTTCCACAGGACCATTCATTACATGTTCCCTTAAGAAGTGGTACTTGATGTCTATGTGCTTTATTCTTGAATGCTGTACTGGATTTTCAGTGATGGCAATTGCACTTGTGTTATCACAGAAAATAGGAATCCTTTTAACTTGCAAACCATAGTCTAGCAATTGGTTTCTCATCCACAAAATCCGTGCACAACAATTTCCAGCAGCAATATACTCAGCTTCAGCTGTAGAAGTAGAAACTGAATTTTGCTTTTTACTGAACCAGGACACAAGCTTGTTTCCCAAAAATTGACAGGTTCTTGTTGTACTTTTTCTATAAATTCTACAACCAGGCTCTAGGTGCTTACTTCAGTCCATAAAGTATTTTCAAAAGATAGTAGACATATTCTGGAAAGTTTGGATCTTCAAAACTAGGAGGCTGACTGACATAGACTTCCTCCTCCAAATCTCCATTCAGAAAGGCACTTTTGACATCCATTTGATAGACCTTGAAATTGGCATGGGCTGCATAGGCTAAGAAGATTCTGATGGCTTCAAGTCTAGCAACAGGAGCAAATGTTTCATCAAAATCTATTCCTTCTTGTTGATAATAGCCCTTAGCAACCAATCTAGCTTTGTTCTTAACTACTATGCCATTTTCATCCATCTTGTTTCTGAATACCCATTTGGTATCTATTGGATTCTTCCCTTTAGGCTTGGGCACCAGCTTCCATACCTAATTCCTTTCAAATTGGTTTAGCTCCTCCTGCATAGCTAAAATCCAATCAGGATCCAATAAAGCTTCTTCTACTTTCTTTGGTTCTTCCTTAGAGATGAAGCTGCTATATAAACATTCTTCCTGAGTTGCTCTCCTTGTTTGAACTCTAGAAGATACATCACCAATGATGAGCTCAAATGGGTGATCTTTTTCCATTTCCTTTGTTGAGGTAGATTAGCTCTAGATGAAGAGGCCTCATTGTTGTCTTGATGTGTGATAGAGTTTGGATTATTAGAAACTCCCCCTGAGTTTATGGATCTTTGTTTTGAGAAAGGAGAACTTTCTGTAAGTGATCTATTCTGACTTCCAGCTTCTTTTGATGACCTGACGGATGGTGAATTTTGAGTACCGACGGATGAAGCTGGTTGTCTCCCGATGGATAAAGCAGATTGTCTCCCGACGGATGAAGCATTTTGTAACTCGAAAGATGTTGAATTTTATGCTCATTGGTAGTGGATTTTTCTGCATTATCCTTTGAAATTGTTTCTTGATCACTTTCATCATCACTAACCATCTCCACATTGTCAAATTTGAGGCTCTCATGGTAATCTCCATCTTGAAGTCGTTCAATCTTTTTATCATCAAACACAACATGTATTGATTCCACAACAATGTTAGTTCTTAGATTGTAGACTCTATATGCTTTACCAACAACATATCCAACAAAATTCCTTCATCTGCTTTAGCATCAAACTTCCCATTCTGATCAGTTTCATTTCTCAAGATATAACATTTGCACCCAAAGACATGAAGAAAATTTAGAGTTGGTTTCTTGTTCTTGAACAATTGATAGGGAGTCATGTATTTTGCTTGATTAACCAGAGAAATATTCTGAGTGTAGCATGCAGTATTTACAGCTTCAGTCCAGAAATATGTTGGTAACTTAGACTCTTCAAACATTGTCCTTGCAGCTTCAATAAGTGATCTGTTTTTTCTTTCTACTAATCCATTTTATTGTGGAGTTCTTGCTGCTGAAAATTCATGCAAAATCCCATTTTCTTCACAAAATACTCTCATGATAGAATTCTTGAACTCAGTTCTATTGTCACTCTTGATTCTTCTAACTTTGAAATCAGGATGATTGTTGACTTGCCTTATGTGATTGATGATGATTTCACTAGCCTCATCTTTGGACTTAAGGAAATATGTCCAAGAGAACTTTGAGAAATCATCTACAATTACTAGGAAAAATCTTTTCCTTGAGATGGATAACACATTGACTGGTCCAAACAAATCCATGTATAGTAGTTGTAAAGGTTCTTCAATTGTTGAATCAAGCTTCTTCCTGAATGATGCTTTAATTTGCTTTCCCTTTTGGCAAGCATCATACAGTCCATCCTTAGAAAACTCCACTTGAGAAATGCCTCTAACCAGTTCTTTCTTTACAAGTTCATTCATGGTCTTGAAGTTTAGATGGGATAGCTTCTTATGCCATAGCCAACTTTCATCTTGACTTGCTTTACTGAGAAGACGAGTAACAGATTATGCATTTGATGAGTTGAAGTCAGCTAAGTACACATTTCCTTTTCTCACACCAGTGAGAACCACTTTGTTGCTTTTCTTGTTTGTTACAACGTAGGCTTCTGATGTGAAGGTTACTGAATTGCCTTTATCACACAGATGGCTGATACTCAACAAATTATGCTTGAGATCATCCACTAAGGCAACCTCCTCAATGATGACATTGTCTTTTGAAATCAAGCCATATCCCACAGTATAACCCTTGCTGTCATCTCCAAAAGTAATACTTGGGCCATCTCTCTCCTTAAACTCTGTGAGCAGGGTAGAATCACCAGTCATGTGTCTTGAACAACCACTATCCAAGTACCATAGATTCTTTCTATTTTTCTGCACACATTAAAATCAAATCAATTTGATTTTGGTACCCAAGTTTCCTTGGGTCCTGCCTTGTTAGCCTTCTTTTTATGTTTCTTAGGCTTTATCTCATTTGACTTGGGGATATCAGATTCATCCTTAGTAATTTGAGTTGAACCTTTGAAACCATTGATTACAACAGAATTATCATGCACATTTTGATTAACAGGAAATGGAATGCTATTAGTAAACATGTTATTCCAGTAGGGCATGCTAAATGGCATTTGAGGCATACTACATGCAGTATAATAAGGATTAGGTACAAATCGCATATTAGAAAATTGTGCATTCATATTATGTGCAAACATATCATTCCTAGGCATAGAAGGCATGACATTCATGTTGGGAAAAGGAGGTGGCACATATATGGAAGTAGGCATGGCAGTTTTGCAATTAACAAAAAGATGATTTACACTACCACACTTAACATAGATTTTTCTTGGAGCATACTTATCAAGTATGTAGTTGTTATGCTTGTTAATCCCTACTTTACCATTTCTATTGTTTTTCCTTTTAGCCTCTATTTTAACCTCAATCTTTTCTAGTCTGTCATTCAATTGTTTGATAGACAGATGACCAACATTTACTATCTTTTCCTTCTTCACTTGACTAGATTCTCTTGAAATGAAGTTTTTGGAAACTGACCCATACTTATCATTTAACTTGGCAAGTTTGGCTTTACTCACAGGTTTGCTCACAGCCGACGGATTAGGATTTATGTCACTCGACGGATAATCCTTTTGGTTATCCGACGGAAGACTCTCATCATCCGTCGAGTCCACATCTATTAGCAATCCCTCAACCAAGTTGGATTCCAGCTTCTCCTTATTCTTCTTCCAGGCTGCATCACAAAAGGACTCAATACCTTGAACTTTGGTGATTTGAGCATGAACATCTCTAGATGTTTTCCATGCCTTAATCACCTCTGGTTCTCGTTCAAGCTGCTTCTTCAAGATCTCTTCTTTCTTTAAGGACTCAGTTAATTCATCCTTAGCAATTTTACACTCAATTCTCAATTTTTCAAATTCAATTAACTCAGATTCTAGCACATTATTCCTCTCACTTAAAAACAAATTATTTTATTTGATTTTAGCATTTTCCTTAGTAAGAAACTTAAGTGTAACACGCAAGTGATATAATTCTATAGACATGTCATTTATTGCATCATTACACTCAGCTTTAGATAAATGTGCTAGGTTAGTGGTGATTACCTGATTACTTGAGGAACTTATCTCTGTTTCATCAGACTTGGCCATTAGGGCTAGATTGACATAGCTGATATCCTCATCCTCATCTAGACCATCTGCTGCCCAGTCATTTTCTTGTGTTATGAAAGCCCTTTCCTTTTGTTTGAGCAACTCAAAATATTTCTGTTTATAATCCACAGGCTCAAACTTCTTCTTGCTAGAATCTGACTTTCTACACTCACTGGAAAAGTGCCATGCCAAGCCATATTTGAAACATTTAAATTTTGATTTATCCACCATGTTTCTATTTGGGTTAGCTGCTCCAAAGTTCTTCTTGAACTTGAGCTTGGTAAATCATCTGGAAATAAATGCTAGATGTTCATCAATATCTTCCATGTCATCTTGTCTCAAAGAATCTTCATTTTCTGCTACCATCCCCTCGCCCTTGTTTTTATAGACCTTTGAAGTAGACTCAACAACTTCTATTTTCACTTCTTTCTCTTTCTCTAACTCAGCAACAAGTGCAATGGACCCTCCTTTCTTTCTCCCTTTCTTCATTCTTTCATCTTACTCTATTTCAAGCTCATAAGTCTTTAGAATGCCATACAGTCTCTCTAGTGTAAACTCCTTGTATTCTTGTGAGTTTCTCAAGGAGACTATCATTGGTTTCAATTCTTTTGGTAGGGATCTCAGAAATTTGAGATTAGAATCTTTGGTTTGGTAGACTCTTCCATGCAGCTTTAGAGCATTTAGTAGTTTTTGAAATATACTAAAGATATTAGTGAGAGGTTCACCTTCTTCAAAGTGGAAATGCTCATATTGCTGAATTAGTAGCCGCATCTTGTTTTCTCTAACTTGTTCAGTGCCATCACAGATGATCTGTATTGTATCCCAAACTTCCTTGGCAGTTTTGCAATTGATGATGTTGTCAAACATGTCACCATCAACTCCATTAAATAGAATATTCATGGCCTTCTTATCCTTCCTGACTTGTTCAATATCAGGATCTGACCATTCATGCCTCGGCTTGGGAACTGATGGCTCATTTCCAGTTACAGCTCTCATTGGTATATAAGGGCCTCTCTCTATGCAATCTACATAGGCCTCATCTTGAGAAAGTAGATGAAGATGCATCTTTACCTTCCAGTGATGGTAATTATCTTTGTCCAGAAAAGGAATCTTGACTCCAACATCCTTCTTGTTCATTTTGTTGTTTGTTGTGATCTTTAAACTCTTTGTTCTTTAAGAGCTTGCTCCGATACCAATTGTTAGTCCCTAACAATGCAACAAAAATTACAGAAGGGGGGTTGAATGGAATTCTTGAACCTTTTTCAGAAATATAAAATGTTCTAACTTAATATATATATATATATATATGATAGTGTTTTGATTTGCAAAGTGTGGAATAACAAATTAAATATGAATCAAAACACAGAGTAATAAAAACACAAGTCTTTAAAACTTTCTGGTGGATTAGAAAGTATCCACCAGATATATATATATATATATATATCGAGAAAACTTTGTGAAGCTTGAATAGCTCACAGCTGCTTATAAAATGAGAACAACTAAACTTACAGAGAAATGCTATGAATACAGCTTACAAATGTTTCTCTGAGAATTTACCTGCTTAGTCTTCTTGTTGTTCTAATTGCTACTCTTGGTTTATATATCACCAAGATTACACAATAATAAGACAAGATAATAAAACAAAACCTATCAAGTCTAATACTATGTTGTTTCATTACTCTATTCCAGCATCTTTGAATATCTTCATAATAGCATGGAAATGGTAATACTTCTTTGTTCTCAAAAACCCAGTTGAATTAGCTTCCACATTCCTTTTGCATACACTCGACGCATGTAACTGTGTTGTCACTGTCAACAGATGTTTGAATTGATTATTCGTCGGGTACATGATCATCCGTCGAGTAGCCTTGTTGATCATCCGTCGAGTAGCTTTGTTGATCATCCGTCGAGTAGCTATATGGCCCTTGACTTCATTTCATTTATGCAGAATTACAAGACATCATCTATGTACAATTAATCAGCCTATTCTGCATATCTACTTAAAGTCAACATGACTTATATGCTACTACAGAATCTAAACAAAGGTGTTTGCAGAAATATGCTACATGACTTATTGTTACATAAGCTACTCACTCGATGGATAATAAATCATCATCCGTCGAGACTATATTGAGTCAACCGTCGAATCTATATTCCTTATCCGTCGAGTGCTACATTTTTCACTAAGTTAAATCTACTAAGATATTTTGTTAATAAAATCATCAAGTTCACAACATATTCACAACAAAAAGCTTAAAAATAGTAAAACACATTCACCCCCTTCTGTGTATTATTCATTTCCTAACAAGTGGTATCAGAGCAAAATCTGAAAGAAAACAGATTCAAGATCTTAGAAGAATGAATACACCGAAAATCAGTAGCATCAAAATTCCTACCTTTAACAAAGCTAACTACACTCTTTGGAAAAAGAAAATATTACTGTTTATCAGGATGGCCAATCCACTCTCTATTCAGATTCGTAAAAATGGGCCCTTTACTCCTATGGTTAGAGTTGAAGAATCAACAGATGGTGATATGGTCATTCCATCTCACTATGCTCCAAAAGATCCTTCTGAGTATTCTGAGCCTGAAAAGGAGAAAGTTTCCCTGGATAATGGCTTGCAGTTAATATTGATTGAGTCACTTGACAATGTGATGTACAAAAACATTATCAACTGTGACACTGCCAAGAAAATATGGGAAAAGATTGAAATACTCTGTTAGGGTACTGAAGAAGTTAGATCTAATCAAAGAAGGATACTAATTTCACAGTATGAGGGTTTTATGGCGAAGCCAAAGGAAAGTATAATATATGTGTTTGAAAGGTTCAACAAGCTGATAAATGACTTGCAACTTCATGACAATAACTATGAAGCTGAAGAGGTGAACTTGAAGTTCTTGCTTACTCTCCCTGATCATTTGGAACAGAAAATCTCAGCAATCAGGGAAGGGAGAGACTTGAGCAGAATAACACTGGAAGTTCTATATGGAATTCTCAAAACATATGAACTAGAAATGATTCAAAGGAAATCATTGAGATCTGGTCAAGGACATGTTGTAGATGGCTCAAGTGCTTTAATTGTCAATGAAAGCCAAACATCAAATGATGAGCCAAGATCTCAAACTCCAGTTTCCTCATCAAGTAAGCAAAGAATAAATGATTCACAAGAACAAGTCATTCTGGAATTGGAAGAAGATGAGTTCTACACTCTTGATGAACTGGATGACCTAGATTAATCAATGACCTATTTAGCTAGAAATTTATCTAACATTAGAGTAAAGAAGCCAAGATACTTCAAGGGTAAAGGACAGTTTTTCAACAAAGACAGCAGCTGGAAAGGAAAAGGAAGTACACTTCTGAAAGCAAAACTGGCTACAAAACTGGATCTGTTGACAGATCTAAGATAAGGTTCTACAACTGTGATGAGTTGGTCCATTTTGCTACCGAATGCAGGAAACCCAAGAAAGCAAAGAAGGATAAAGCTTATCTTAAATTGGAAGCAAAGTATGAAGCTCTTCTAAAGAAACAGCAAAGCAAAGCTTATATCTTGCAGAGGGTAAAAGTTGGGATGACTCTGAATATGATGAAGATGAAGAATTTGGAAATTATGCACCCATGGCCTTGGAGAAAGGATAATCATCCTCATCTAAATCACAGGTACCAACTCTTACCATCATTGATTTAAATGTGAGTCAATATAAGGAAACTGTAGAGAAGATGAGCACAAAAATATTTCACATTCACACAAGCATGGTTACTGCTAATGAAGAAGTTAGCAGATTAACAAAGATAAATGAGAAGCTTGAAAGTGAGAAGCAAGAAACTGAATTGTTGTTGGTAGAGCTTGAAGCTGTAAAGCAAGAGAATGCTTATATGAAGAACAAACTTAAGTTTGCAAATGAAATTGAAGCAGTGCTAAGGGAGAAGCTGGAAAAGAATGAGGTGAAGTTGAAGTCTTTCAGAAATGCATCTGAGCTGGTTGGACAATATCATGAGAAAAACAAATCATGTGCAAATATTGCTATTGGTCTTGACTATGATTCCTTGAACAGCAAGAAGAAAGTGACATTTGACAAAGAAAAGGAAACAGTTAATGAAAATGTTCCAGCTATGCTGAAAAAGGTTGCATCACCTATATTCAAGGCATGTGAAGTCAACTTCAGTGAAGAAGAATTGATTATCAAGCAAGAAATTGTTGATAAGAACAAAGAGAAGAAAACTGCAGAATCAACTCAGTCTTCCAATACTGAAGAGAAGCTCATGGACAAACAAATTCCCAAGACACCTGTTAAAGAAACCAAAACTAAATATGCAAGAAAGAAAAAGAAAAATAGAAATGGGAAAATTGGGATAAACAAAAGCAATAACTTTTCTTATGTTGCAGATGCTCCAAGAAAGAAATGTGAAAAATGTGGCTCTGTGAATCACCTAACTCAGCTTTATAAAAAGGCAGTTAGCAAGCCAACTGAAGGAGCATGAAAATACAATGAAGCAAATGCAAATGATCCCTACTCCTTTTATGACAAGTTTGACTGCATTCCTTGCAACTTGAAAGTGATGAAAAGTTGCCACAAACAGAGAGTAGACCTCAAAAAAACAAGAATTGGGTCTACAACATAAAGGGAAAATGCTCAACAGTCAATGAACTCTATTTTATCTGAAACTACTCATTCTACTTCTGCTAAATCAGTTAACAAGAAGAAAGTACCCAACACTGCTTGGGTTGATAAACACACTTAAAACTCATTGTGTGCAGGGCAAAGTGAAGAAAGTCATCTGGATCATAGACAGTGGATGTTCCAGGCATATGACAGGTGATAAAGCACTACTATCACAGTTTGAGGAGAAAGTTGGCCCTTTGGTGGCCTTTGGAGACAACAGCAAAGGATTCACAATGGGATATGGCAAGATTGTTTCTGAAAATGTTGTCATTGATGATGTAGCACTGATAGCTGGTCTTGAAGTGAATCTTCTCAGTGTTAGCCAATTTGCAGATAAAGGCTTTGAAGTTTTATTCAACAAAGAAGAATGCATTTTTATCAGCAAGAAAACTGGTGAAGTTGCTCTGAAAGGAGCAAGGAAAGAAAGCTTCTTTGTTGCAGATTTGGACTCAATAAATAAGGATGGTATTTGTTGCTTCTACACCAAGGCATCAGAAGAACAAAGCAAGCTTTGGCATAAAAAGCTGTTTCACTTGAATTTCAAGGCAATTAACACCTTGGTCAAAAAGGAGTTAGTAAGAAACATGCCTAAACTGGAGTTTGCTCAAGTTGAAGTTTGTGAAGCTTGTCAGAAAGGAAAAATAAAAAGATCAAGTCACAAGTCAAAAACTTTGAATTCTATCAGTATACCTTTGCAACTAATTCATATGGACTTGTTTGGACCAGTAAATGTCTTATCTATTTCAAGAAACAAATATGCACTTGTGATGGTGCATGATTTCTCAAGATACACTTGGGTAGAGTTCATGCACTCTAAAGATGAAACCCCACACATCATAATTGAGCACATCAAGAAGATAGAAAAACAGGCTGAAGATTACAATTGTGTAAAAAGATTGAGAAGTGATAATGGAATAGAATTCATAAATGCTACATTGAGTGAATTCTGTAAAAGTAAAGGCCTTTTTCCAGAATTCTCAGCTGCTAGAACACCTCAACAAAATGGAGTAGTTGAAAGAAAGAATAGAACATTAGTTGAAGCTGCTAGAACAATATTGCAAGATGCCAAGTTGCCAACAAATTTTTGGGAAGAGGCTGTTAACATTGCATGTTACACTCAGAACAGATATCTCACTAACAAGGCACATGGAAAATCACCTTACTCAATCATGTCTAAAAGAAAGCCTACTGTAAAGCATCTTCATGTGTTTGGAAGCAAGTGTTACATTTTGAAAGACAACTCTGAATATGTGGGAAAATTTGACTCAAAGGTCTTTGAAGCAATTTTTCTGGGATATTCATTGAAAAGAACAGCCTACAAAGTTTATGTGATTGATCAAAAGAAGATTATGGAAAACACAGATGTGACTTTTAATGATGAAAAGTATCCATGCGTGGAATGCCTTGATGATAATGAAGTTGAAGTCCTTGTATTTGAAAACCTCAACATTGATAGTGATTCTGATGGGGAAGATGAAATTGATGCACAACAGATGATAAATGAAGAGACTACTCAACTGGAAAATCATGGAAGTGGAAGCTCATCTCAAACACCTGAATTTGATAGCACAAACTCAGGGGGAGAAAGAGAAGAAGGATCTAACAGTCATACCAATAATGAAGAAAATGATGAAGGCATAAGTCAATAAATTCATACAAGGAAGTGGGATAAAAGTCACACTAGAGAAGCAATTATTGGTGATCCTACTGCTGGTGTGAGGACTAGAAGTGCAACTGCTATTGAGTGCCTACATGCATGTTTTCTGTCTCAAGTAGAGCCTAAGAAAATTGATGAAGCTTTACTGGATCCTGATTGGATATTTGCCATGCAGGAAGAGATGAATCAGTTTGAAAGAAACAAAGTTTGGGAATTGGTTCCTGCATCAAAGAATAGAAGCATATTTGGAACAAAATGGGTCCTTAGGAACAAGATGGATGAAAATGTTATAGTTACCAGAAACAAAGCAAGGCTGGTTGCAAAATGTTACTCACAAGAAGAAGGAATTGATTATGATGAAACTTTTGCTCCAGTTGCAAGACTTGAAGTAATAAGGATTTTTCTAGCATTTACTGCACATTCAAATTGGAAAGTATATCAAATGGATGCCAAGAGTGCCTTCCTGAATGGTGAGCGAGTAGAAGAAGTTTATGTGCAACAGCCACTTGGCTTTAAAGATCCAGAATTTCCAAATTTTTTGTACACGTTACTCAAGGCTCTATATGGACTAAAACATGCACTTAGAGCTTGGTATGACACATTGTCAGAATTCCTACTAAAGCATGGTTTTACTAGAGATACCATAGACAAGACTCTCTTCTACAAGAAATATGGTGAGGATATGATCCTAGTTCAGATCTATGTGGATGATATCATCTTTGGTTCTACAAATGAGAAGCTTTGCCAAAGATTCTCCAAGCTTATACAAAGTGAATATGAAATGAATACGATGGGGGAACTGAGTTACTTTCTTGGGCTTCAAGTCAGTCAAAGAAGTGATGGTATCTTCATCATCCAAATTAAGTATGTCAAGGATTTATTGAAAAGGTTTGGTATGGTTGATTGTTCACCTGCATCTACACCTATGTCTACTACAACAAAGTTAGATGAAGATAAAAAGGGCAAGAGTGTAGATATCTCAAGCTATAGAGGAATGATTGGTTCATTGCTTTACTTAACTGCTAGTAGACCAGACATCATATTTGCTACATGTCTGTGTGTAAGATCTGAAGCTAATCCTAAAGAATCACATTTAATGGTTGTAAAGAGGATTTTCAGATATTTGAAGGGAACTCCAAACTTGGTATTATGGTATCCTAAGTGAACTGGTTTTGAAGCTGTTGGTCACACAGATGCAGATTTTGCTGGATGTAGGGTTGACAGGAAAAGTACTAGTGGAAGCTGTCAATTTCTTGGACAAAGACTTGTATCCTGGTATAGCAAGTAACAACAATCCATTTCAACTTCTACAGCTGAGGCTGAATACATAGCTGTAGGAAGTTGTTGTGCTCAAGTGCTTTGGATTAGAAATCAGCTAATGGATTATGGCCTAGTTTTACACAAAATTCCTATCATATGTGACAATACTAGTGCTATATCTATAGTGGCTAATCCAGTTATTCATTCTAGAACAAAGCACATTGATGTAAGGTACCATTTTATTAGGGAACATACTACAAATGCTACCATTGAGCTCATTTTTGTTCCAACATAAAAACAATTAGCTGAAATGAAGCAACTTTCACTAGACTTGTAGGTGAAATTGGAATGCTTAATTCTTCATTCTAAGATAAGAACTCAACTAATGTTTTACAGCAAATTAATTTCTAATAAATCAATCTTTATTTGATTTAAATTAGAAATTAACTGAAATATGAATTATATATATTTCAGAAATCTCTGCATTTTTTTTAAATTCAACTTGGAATTTTTCAAATTCTAAGTAAACTGCTCAGCTGTTAATTTACATCCTTAATATGTAAAATTAACACAAGGCATAATTATATTGGTCAAAAGTATATAGAGAACTGAGTTTTCGATAAGTCTAACTGACTTATCGACAAGCGATTTTAAGACTTCTCGAGTGAGTTCTCGACAAGTCAATTTATTGACTTCTAGAGTGACTTCTCGATAAGCTTAATTATGACTTATCGATAAGTCCTTGTAGAGTTCTCTAGTACTGTTAATTCACAGAGTTCTCTACAAGTATAATTGTTGACTTATCAATAACTCAGAACTGAAATAATTTAATTTAGTAAATTATTTTGGTAAAATACTTTTGGAAAATTTATTCTAATTTTATTTTAAATTTATTCAAATAAAGTTGGAATTAATTCAGTCCATTTTTGGACAAACTGGGTATTTATTTGACATGTCGATAAGTCAATTTTTTAGTTCTCTATAAGAGCAATTTAAAATGACTTCTCGATATTTTCTTCATTTCTTAAAATGACTTCTCAATAGACAAATTCCAAACATCTATTTTTGAGTTCTCGACAAGTCATTTGCTTTTACTATAAATACCCAGACTTCTCGATACATATACATACTTACACTTTTCAAGATCTCAAGTGACCTAGCCTTTCAAGCAAAAACCGATTTCTCTCTTAGTTTTACTCCTTTCTCAAAAAAAATTCTTACCCACTCATTCTCATCAATCAACAATGGCCTAAAATGTTGCAAGAGCCTCTATTCCAGAGAAAGGAACCAACTATCTCGCTTTTACTGATGCTAACCAAGCTCCTGACAATTTCAAGGGGTTTGTGAAACTTTTGGCTGAGTCTTATCTTGCAGGAGCTTTGACTGCAAATCCAGTTCTGTACCTAGATGTGCTGCATGAATTCTGGACTACAGCAGTAGTGAGAACTGATATGAATGACAACTCTCTTTCTATGGTGGTGACATGCACAATTGGAGGCCAACTGATAGAATTCAATGACCAAGATGTGAATAGAACTTTGGGGCTGCCAACTAAAAATCTGGTGGAGGTGCCAACTCCTGATGAGCTGACTGAGTTTATCGACTTCATCAATTATGGTGGAAGAATCAATTTGTCAAGTTTAAACATGACCAATTTAAGGAAGGAGTGGTCTTTCATCTTTGATTCAGTGGTGAGGGCATTTACATGCAGGAAGACAGGATATGACAACATTTCAAGTATTTTGCAAAAGCTGGTGTATTCAATTGCGCATAACAGACACATAAATGTTGGTCTGTTGATCCTGGAAGAACTTGCAACCAGGCTGACAATGCCCCTGACAGCTAGAGGTAAGGAAATTTTCTTTCCTAGATTTATTACGTCCATTTTAAATCATAAAGTAGCAGACATACACCTATTGAATGGTATATATAGCACAAAAATAGGCAATTATAAGCAAGTGTCTAAAATAATATTTGGCTCATTTACTACAAAGAATAAGGTAAATGTAAGTCTAAAAATCACTCCATTTATGTTGGAGAGGTTTAGGACTTACCCTTACCCTATGCCTGACATGAGATTTAATATACAATCTAGCATAGCTATGATCCCTGAAACTACGGAAGTACAAGCACACGAACACCAATAGGGATCTTCCCAAGTTGCAACCATTCTTTCAAAACCTTTAGAAGCTAGGAAACCAACACCTCATCTTTTCAAAAGGATGAGGTGAGTAAAAAGAAGATAAAGGGGGCAACCTTAACTGTTGTAACTGAGAGTGGTGAGGACCGGGCTGAAAAAGAATCACCTTTGGTCAAGAGATCTAAAAGGAGTAAGAAAACTGAGCTGACCACTCAAGTCACCTATACATCCTCCCAACAGGATGCAGTTGTAAAAGCACGCAGTAGTGAGTCTGCACAGCCTGCACAAAAAGCAATTCAAGTATATGGTAGGAGAAATAAGGAACGCACACACTGTGAGGACACATCTCTTGAAGCTCCCTCATCTATTTAGGGGGAGCTGCCAACACTCACAACTGAGCAACAATCTCTTATATCTAAAATTTCTTCTCTTCCAATTGCACTTGAATCTACTTCTCAAGTGCAACAAAAATCAAGTGACTTGGTTCTAGAAACCTTTCTCACCACCTAAACACCTCATTTAGATGGTGAGAGGCTACTAGCTGTGGTAGACCTTGATGAACCATCACAAATATGGGGGATTCATCAGTTTTCACTGAAGACCCCATGGAAACTCAAAATGCACCTTCATATGCAAATCAGTCTTCACAGACTGTTAGGTTTGAGGCTAATACTCCTGAGGGGGAGACTCCTAAATCCTCTGCAATTCAATTGGAGGTTCCTCATGTAGGGACAACTCCCCTCACAACCCTAACATAAATTGCTTTGGCAGTTGATGCTAGGAGTACAATTGCCAATGATCCTGTCATAGGAGAGGCAAGTATAGCCCATTCAAGTGCCAGTGTATTGCAAGACACAAAAGGGTTTGAGAATGGTGCACATGGCTGTAACCCAGTCAAATCCCCTCCAATTCAATTGGAGGTTCCCACAATAAATGTGGAACAACAACTAGCCATAACCACACAACAATTAATGAGAAAAACTGTGACCTCAGTCACAGGTGTTTCTGAACCATCAACTTCACAACCATCAACTTTTCAACCTCACCTTGTCTCTACCTGGCTCCATGAAGCTGTACCACAATCACATCTTGCAGAGTTCAGGGTAGATCAGCTTGCAGGCCTAGCACAAATTTCTCAACAATTGTTGACCTCTGACATTTCTAACCAGGATTACCAGGAATTCATGCTCTCCTATCAATCAGATGTCCAAGAACAACAAGATAAAATTGTTAATGAATCTGAACAGGATGGCAACTGTGATGCTTGGATGAACAAGGACTATAGTCTGGAAATGGAGGATGTGTTAGCTAAGTTCAGGGAAGATTACTTGACAATTCTGGGTAGCAAATCCAAGGCATTGACACCTAGTGAAATCTATGATGCAGTCAATGAAGTTTCAAAAGCTTAACTAAAAGCTTTCCATCTCTTTGGGAAAGCACTAGAACTGAGATTGACTGGTCATGAAGACAGACTCAGGAAAATAGTAAGGGAAAAGATGGATGAAATCATTTCCTCTTAAACTGAGATCAAAAAGTAATTCAAACCTTCTCAGAACAAATGTCTAGGTATGATCTCACTGGGATTGATAAGAGTGTGAATTAACTCAAGGACTCTTTTGTAGCCTTGCACAATCAAGTTCAAAATCATATCACAAATTCCAATGACACAAGGTTGAAGTCGGATCAGATGCACACTGTAAGATACACTCCTTCTCCCTTGGTCATGGATGAGATTCAAAAATTTGTGTAAGCTAACTTTGGCCAATCTATTGTAATTTCTGCTCCAAACTCTTCCTCCTCAAACACTCAAGCACTCCAAGATCAAGTAGCTTCTTTGGCAACCTGAAATGCTTCTCTCAGTGCACAAGTTCAGGCCTTGGCTTCTCTTGTCAAAAGTTAACAAACTGACATCCAGACCCTGGTGGACTCTCATAAGCATCTCCAAATGCAAAACTCAGTTGCTTTGGGAGCCATCATGGGAACGCTCAATATAGCATTGCCTGCCTTACCTGAACAAATTAGGCCAGAAATTCCAATTCCCCTGAAAATGCCTGTCTCCAAGACTAAGGGGGAGATTGAGGCTAGGATTGCACAATCCAGGGATGCTAGGGCACAATCTAAAAAGCCTGTTCAGATAAGGCAAAGCTCAAACACTCAAGTTGATGTTTATTAGGAAAGACTACTGAGAGCTGCAGAAGGACCTAGTCAAGACTAGTAATTCAAAGATCTTTTTGCAGCCCTAAGAGTGTCTCTTCAACACAACTACATGAATTGCAAGAAAGCTTTAGGCAAGAATATCAATTTTGTAAGAGTAGTGGTGGTAAAGATTGACAACTTTCTAGAGAAGAGGATTGTGATGAATATCAATGATGGTGGGGTAGACAGATTTTTTCAGATTATTTTGGAATATCTTCAGACATTGAGAGCATCTGAATTGGATGTTATGATTGACAAAGTCCACCAAGTAATTCCTGAAGACACTCAACTTTTACATGAGCTTAAAAAGGCACATGTAGCAGCTTTTCCAGAAGCCTATCTATCTCCACAAAAGGGAATTATTTATGTCTGCCCTTCCACCAAGCAAGCCAAACATCTCTATATTCCTAAGCATTATGTCAGATCAAACCTAAGGCTGCTCATGACTCTACAATCTGATTTAAATATCAAGAAGAGCAAGATAGATGAGGATGTGGAGAGGATCAAGATCTTGGAAAGATACCTTGTAGATTATAAAAATATGTTGCCAGCTACTAAGTACAATCTAAGGAAAGATGGGGATGATGATGAGCATAAAGATGATCAAAAACCTTCTGGCTCAAATCCAAGTCAACCCAAGGCAACTAGAAGCAAGGACAAGAAGCAAGATTGAGAAGAAGAATGATAAGAAGAAGAAGGGTAGTGAAAGGAGAACTAAAAAGACTCATGATGGCTCAGAACCACACCAATCCCTAAAAATCCAAACACAACTAGCTCAAACCTCAGCTCAACCTTTAACATTAACTATCTCAAACATCAAACCACCTCAAACCTCAAAGCCAAAATTTCTGTACAAATAAACAACCAACTCTTTCCTAAAAATTCCGATCACCACAAGCCAGAAAAATCTCAAGAAAATGACAACTCTACCTTTAGCCAAACCCTCACTGAAAATCAAGTACAAATCTGTTGGGAGAAAGCCTAAGAAAATTAAGCCTACAAAAAAGAAGAAGTCACTGAAAGGGCCATCTGGAATTGTTGTAAAGAGTCTGACTTTCTACCTCTAAATTAGTGCACCTCGGATGAAGATTATTTCCAACATCTAGCTGAAGAAGTAGTCAGAGTCTGGGTTGTATCCCTGAGAGAAGTTAGAATTTATTTTGAAGATGGCTCCTTCACTTTTCTTGGCAATGACTTAATGGATTCTCTGTCTCCCACTGAAATTAAGAGAGTGATACGTTTGCTAAAGGACAAGGATACTTCTACAAGGACATGGAGATCAGTTCTAGATGAATGGTTGATTGAAAGGGAGGAAACAAAGAAAAAAAATGAGGCTGAAGCTGAAGAGAGAAGGAGGAAGTATGATGAAGAAATAGAGATGTACATAAAAAGATCAGAAGAGCTTAAGGAAAAAGGAACGAGCAGAATTTCTAAAGATGGGAAGTTTCTAAACATTAAAGCTGGTGGATTCTCAAGATTTAGAATAGATTTGCTAGATAGTGATTATCCCAAGGTAGCAAGACAAAAACTTGTAGAAGCTCTAAGTGGAACACCTATTATAAAAGAACTGGAAATTCTTGATCACTTGAAGGATGTTCTTAAGGAAGAAGCAGATACACAAATTGTCTTTACCTGATACTTGTAACCATTGAACCTTGTAAATCTTATGTTGTACAAAAGTTGTAATTCTATCAAGCTTTGTGTATTAATTTTACTTTCCATCATTTTAAACTTGAGGTTAGTCTATTTAACAGGCATGAATTTGTGTTAAGCAATCTTCTCACAAATTGGGGGAGATTGTTGTGCAAAACATGCATGTACTTTAACAAGACTAAGACAATTTGTCAACCCTGAGTAAGTTGTATTGTTATCTTAATTTGTATTTTGTACTGTAACACTTAAAGTATGTAAAACTGTCAAAGGAGCAGACTGGAGTCTTTTTCTATAAACAGTGTCAAGCCTAAGAATTTTATCTAGAAGAAGATCAAGAAGATCATGCCTCAGAAGAATTATAAAGAAGTTTGGAGTTGAATAAATCTGTTCTAAGAAAAATATTCTAAGTCAAGATCTCTAGAAGTCACAGATTTAGTATTATATAGAAGTCATTCGAGAACTCAAAATGACTTATCGAGAAGTCAAAAAAGGCATTAGAGAACTCATAGAGATATCGACAAGCCAAATTGAAGACGTGGAGTTTGGAGATATCGACAAGTCATTTCTTCACTAGAAAACTCAGATTTATCGACAAGTCAACATTCATTAGAGAACTCTGAGTTATCGATAAGCCAAATTTCACTAGAGAACTCAGAGATATCGATAAGCCAAAATTCACTAGAGAACTCTGAGTTGTTGACAAGTCAAATTTGACTAGAGAACTCCGAGTTATCAATAAGTCAATAAGCCATTAGAGAACTCAGAGATATCGATAAGTCAAAGTGAAGATATGAAGACTAGAGATCTCTACAAGCCAAATTCTCTTATAGAGAACTCAGAGACCTCTACAAGTCAAATTTGCTATGGAGTATTAGAGGTCTCAATAAGCCAATATAGTTATCAAGATGTGAAGTTATCTATAGACCAAATGGAGATCTCGAGGTAAAATCTCAAAGTACAAAATTGCATATCAGTTCAATATCCAAGATTAACAATCAACAAACAATCCAAACAGCTGGATTGACAAGTGCACAAAAAGCAGCTTAAAGGATGTGCAAGATCAATAGTGAAGATTAACTAAAAAGGAAAGATCAAGATAATCACATGATGCTAAAGATATGTTAAGCCAGAAATAGAAAATATACTTTTCTATAAATGGAAATGACAAGTGAATGTTTACTAAAGCTAATAGCATGTCTGATTGTACACTGTATAAATCAACAGTTAACTGAATTATAAAGTTAACGCTGGTCCTTTAGTCAGTTGTAACAATTTAGATAGAAAATCTTGTAATACTCTCAAGAAGAAGCTAAGATATTTATCAACAAAGAGCCTAGAAATTTTGTAGCAAAACATTCTTAATTTTAATATAAAATTGAGTGAGTTTTGAAGATCTGTGTTCTTTATTCTTGCAAGTTTAATTTCTGCATGAATACACTTTCACTACAAGATTTAATTTACTTTGTTCAACCATAAAAGATTCAAGAAAAGCTTACAAACAGTAAAACACATTCACCCCCCCCTCTGTGTGTATTCATTTCCTAACACTTACCATTCCTATTCTTCTTAGCATTAACCTTAACACTCTTACCAATCATAGGATCATCTATGGTGTGTGGTTTCTTAAGTGTGTCAGATGTTTTCTTATCCACCTTAGTACCTAGGTCATCTTTGGGTTTTGATTTACTAGCTGGAGCCTTATAAGTCTTAGGGGATTCTTCTACCTTCTCTCTCTCTTTGTCCTCAACAATAAATTCCTCATTGATTAGCAAACTTACTTCATCCAAATGTTCAGAAACAGACTCAGTGAACAATGGAGATACAGCATCCTTAATAATATATGGTACCTTTTCTGAGACAAACATGTTTATCTCTGATGCACCACTATGTTTCTTACTGGTTAGCTTAGAATAGTCAAGTCCTATTGAAGTCTTAGATTTAAATCTTTGACCATCTATTATCTCCTTCTGAGTCAAAGCTGCATTCTTAAACACCTATAACTTCTTTTCCAAAACAGCAATTTGGGTTCTAAGAATGGCTTCTATGTCTGTGTTGCACTTAACCTTATTCTTTAAGTATTCATTCTTTTTCTTAAGATCTTCTAAGCCAACTACAAATAATTCCAGTTCTTCATTTCTAGAGGTCAAACTCTCATTTCTAAGAACTAACTTATCATTTTCAAGTTTATATGCAAGCATGATTGTATGAACATTGTACAATTCTAAAGTAAGTTCATGCACATTAGATTTGTATTCAGATACACACATATCAATAGTGGTAAGTTCAGAAACCTGAGATGATTGTGGTGATCCTTCTGTAGAGTCTCCCATAAGAGCTAGATTCACATACTCTTCCTCTTCATCCGAATCAGTATCATCCCAGCTTTTTCCTTCAGCAGTGTACGCTCTCCCCTTTTCCTTAACCACATAAGCATTTAGCTTATGTTTCAGCTTTTCATTCTTCCTCTTCAGATCTTCATAAGTTTCTTTCTTTTCATAGGAATCTTTTCCTTTTGCTGCCTTAGGCTTTCTGCAATCAGATGCAAAGTGCCCCAACTCATTGCAGTTGTAACATCTTGTTTTGCTCTTGTCTACCCAGCTTCACATGTAGCCTCTTTTGGAGCTTGACCCTGATGAGTAGCTTCCCTTCTGAAATCTCCTAGATGAACCCCTTGGTTTCTAGTTGGGTTTTCTTCTGAATCTAACATGACTAAATTTTACAGCCATATATGCCATAGATTTATCCTCCAACTGTTCAAGTTCTTCCTGAGTGTAAAACTCACTTTTATCCTTTGTCTCACCATGAGCAATTTTAGCTACAACAATTTCCTTGATTGTTGAGGAGGGTGCAACCTTGACTTCTTGAGTTTCAGGTTCACGAGCTACAAGTGCAGTGGTTTTTGCAAGTATCGTATTCTTACTGTCAACAGAACCAGGTCCATAGATAATAACTCTCTATTTTGTTCCAATTCATGGGTTCTCAGCTTTCCATAAATCACATCTAGGGACATGGTAATAAAATTAGTTCTTTCCCTGATTGATGTGTTCTTTTTTTCCAAGTGAACTGGCAGAATCAGCATGAACTTTCTGGTTAAACTCTCGTATCGGATAAAATTTCCCTTGTAGTTTTAGTTCACTTAACAATCTTATATATCTCTCAAATAGTAAAGACAGTGTTTCTCTGGGTTGAAGTTTAAATGCTTCATACTGAGTCATCAAAATATCCATCTTGTTTTCTTTGACTTCTTATGTACCTTCCATCAACAGCTCAATAGTTTCCCATATATCTTTAGCACTATTACTTCCTAGAAGTTGATGACTCATATTACAATAACATAAAAGTCTCTGATGTTGAGTTGAAAGCTTGTGTCCATATTTATTAACTCCTTGTAAGTGTCCGTATATTTAGACGGATCCCTTGGAGTGGATGAGGAAGAAATTCTTAAACCAGTTGCAGTAGTGGATTCAACAACTACTTCCATCAAGACATATGGGTCATTCAATAATATCCCTATATACAATGGGTTCGAAGCTTTTATAAACAACATCATCTGTTCTTCCATAGGTTGTAATTATCTCTGTCGAATGGGGAAACCTTGATACATCCAATTTTTTGGTTGTTCATCATCTTGGCAGAATTAAAAATATTTAAAATTAAAAAATTTCAAGAAATGAGAATTTTTGAAAATTAACAAATTTCAAGAAAATTTTCAAGAACTTGTTTCTTTCTCCGGATCTTGATTTGTATGTCAATCAACAAGCACTGATACCAATTGTTAGTCCCAAAGTATCGTTGAATGGGTGTTGAATAAGATACCTACAATATTTTTCGATTCATTTCAAGTTCTTCATTATATATACAGAATCAAAATAGACATGAAACAATTCGAAGAATATATCATTTTATTAATATAAACCTTGAGTTTGATACAATCTAATCAAAAAATGATTAGCTACAATAAATTTGATAGCACAACTTTCTGTTTAAAAGCTTAATAAATGAAGTCTCTAATGAAGCTCTCGTAGAAACACTTCTGTTGCTGAGGAAGATAACCAAATGAAAATATATTTATTTACCACTTTTGTAGACTTCAATTTCTTTGGACATGTGGCATAATTGTATCCACACAAATCCTTTGAATTGCTGCATGATTAATTAATAAAAATAACCAAAGAATTTATTGGCGACCACATGGAAATTCCCTTATAATTCTAACTCTTACTTGCGATCACAGGAAAATAAACAGTCCTTGTTTCCTTCTAACTTGCGAGTACAGGGAATCATCCATGCCTTAGAATATATTCCTTACTGGAAACAAGAAGGTATTAGGTATCCCTCTTGTTACTCGTGACTTCAGGGCAGTTGATTGCCTTAGACAGATTTCTGTCTTGCGACCACAAGGAAGGAAGAGTAACTTGCGACCTCTCTTCTTCCAGTTGCCTTAGAATATTTTACATCCACATTCTAACTTATGGCCCTAGTTCAAGTGTGACTTGTGGCCATATAATTTAAATTCAGTTAGTCACATTTCTGACTTGTGACCTTAGAAAGGAAGTGCACTCTCCTGACTTGCGAGCACTAGCAAGTATTTGCCTTAGACAATTTTGTATTCCTTGAATTCATGTAATTGTATCAGTAATACCTCTTCTGTAAAACTAAATTAAACTCTTTTTGATATGCTAATGTTTGGTACACTGGTCTGTTCATAAATAATTAATATGAGTTGATTTAATTCAATTTCCTTGACAATTCTGAACTGATACATCTTGGTTGATTATTCATTGCTTCAGTCACTGAAACCCTGATCTTTTATACTTCAAATCAAATCATTTTACTGACACTGGAAGTCCTTTGACATCTTATTCTTCATGGAGGCTTGAACATATTAATGAACTTTCTCCCATAACCTGGTTACAGACTTAGAGCATTCATTCTATCTTTTGATTCTTTGTATTTATACAGTCTTCATCTTCAAGGTTTATGTGCTTCATAGTTTAATATTATTTATTTTTTCTGTTTCATGTTGAGTTATAATTTATCAATTACATATTACGTTATATTATGCTTTACAGTCTCAATCTTCTCATTTGTTTTTGATAGTCTATTAACTTCCTCAATAGCTTCCACCATGCTTGTATGGATATGAAACATCTCTACACTCATCTTTCCAACAATTTCTTTATATTTACTTGTATCTAAATCAATAATGGTTAGAGTTGGTACCTCTGATTTTGAAGAGGATGTTTTCCATGCTCAAGAGCCATGAGTGCATTATTTCCAAATTCTTTATTGTCATCATCTTCATCAGTGTCATCCCAACTTTTACTTTCAGCTATATAATTCTTTCCCTGTTGTTTCTTCAAGAGGGATTCATACTTTGCTTCCAATTCCTAATAGGCTTTATCCTTCTTCACTTTCTTTGGCTTCCTGCACTCAATAGCAAAGTGGCCCAACTCATCACAGTTAAAGCACCTCATCTTTGATCTGTCAATAGATCCATTTTTGTAACAACCTTTGCTAGCTGAGTTAAACTGAGATTTTGATTTCCAGTTGTTGCTATTTGAGGATTGTCCCTCATTCTTGAAAAGTTTTGTCTTTTTGACCCTGATGTTAAAGAATTTTCTAGCCAGGTAAGCCATAGATTGATCTATCTCATCAAGTTCATCAAGGGTGTAGTATTCATCTTCCTCTAGCTCCAAAATAACTTGTTTCTGAGGTCACTTATTCTTTTTATCAACGACATGAGTGACTGGAGCTGCTTCACTGTCATTGACAACTAAGACACTGGATCCATCAACTACATGTCCTTGGTTTGCCCTTAATGACTTTCTTTGTAATATTTGAAGTTCATATATCTTCAAGATCCTCCAGTGTCATTCTGCTCAAGTGTCTTACTTCTCTTATGACTGATATTTTCTATTCAAGGTGGTCAGGAAAAGCTAGCAAAAACTTTCAGTTAACCTCCCCTGCTTCATAATATTTATCATGAAGTTGCAAGTCATTTACCAGTTTGTTGAACCTTTCAAAAACTTCAGTAATTCCTGTTAGGCTTGGCCATGAAACCCTCATACTGAGACACCGGTATTTTCCTTTGATTATACCTTACTTCCTCTGTACCCTCACACAAAATCTCTATCTTCTCCCAAATCTATTTAGATGTGTCACATTTGACAATATTTTTGTACATAACTTTGTCAAGTGACTCTATCAGAATTAGTTACAGGCCATTATCCAGAGAAACTTTCTCTTTTTTCGATTCAGTGTATTTTGAGGGGTCTTTAGGGGCAAAGTGAGCTGGAATGGCCTTATCTCCATCAGTAGATTCATCAACCCTTTCCAAGAGAATAAAAGGGCCATTCTTGAGAATCTGGATGTACATGAGATTGGTCATCCTTATAAACAACATCATCTTTATTTTCCACATTGTGTAGTTGGCTTTGTCAAATGCTGGTATCTTGATGCTACTTAACTTTTATGCACTCATACTTCCAAGATCTTTATCTTTTTACTTTCAGATTTTCCTCTGATACCATTTGTTAGATATTGAATGCAACACAGGGGTGGTGAATGTGTTTCTTGGAATTTTAGCCTTTTAAAAACTTGTTTGGATATTGTGTGAACAAAGCAGTTTATAGTTGCAGAGATATTGTGTTAGAGAAATAAATCAACAAGCACAGTATTTCAAAACTCGCTTAATTTGCATTCACTTATTTTTTCTTGCTACAAATTCTAGGTTCTTAAGACAATAAGAATCCAGTTTTTATCTTGAGAGAATACAAAAAAAATTGGTATGTTTGTTACAAACTAAACTAAGGACCAGTGCATGCTTTATACACTAGCAACACGATTTTACAAAACTTGCACTAAAATATACTAAACTACTTTCTAAAGCAACCTTTTTCTATTTCCATTACTAGCTTAGCAAATCTTGTGCAGAATCTTGCAGGTCTGTGACCATCCTTTGTGCAGTTAATCTTGGCCCTTAATCTTGCATTCTTCTAACTACTTTGTAGACTTTTCAATCTAGTTGATAGATCATTTATTGATTGATAATCTTGGATATTTAACTTATCTGCATTCTGTATTTGAGAGGCATATTGAGATCTCCAGTTTGTTCTATAAAAAAGTGACATCTCGATAAGTATAATGACTTATCGAGATCTATGAGTTCTCTATAAGTATACTTGACTTGTCGAGGTCTCTAGATCCTTGCATTTGAAATGACTTGTCGATATGTCTGAGATCTATACATGTAAAAAATGACTTGTCGATATTTCCGAGATCTCTATGTGTATTTTGACTTGTCGATATCTCTGAGTTCTCTAAATACAGAAATTACTTGTCGATATCTCCAGTTATCTACATCTTCATTTGACTTGTTGATGTCTCTGAGACTTCTCTATAAGCCATTTTGGACTTCTCGATGAGTCATTCTGGACTTCTCGAATGACTTCTCGATATGACTTGATCTGTGATTTGTTGATATCTTGACTTAGAACATTTTTCGTAGAACAGTTTTATTCAAATCTAAGTTTCTACACTTTTCTTTGAGGCATGACCATAGATTGATCTTCTTCCAGAGTTTATTCCTTAGCTTGAATCAGTTCACAGAAAAAATACCACAGTCTAATCTTCTAACCTTTTTATAGACTCAAGAAATACAATACAAAATACAAAATTGATTATCAAACATCTAAATCTCAGGGTTGTTAATGTGACGTAGTCTTGTTATAGTACAGGCATGTCTTGTACAACAACTTCTTCTTTCAACTCACCATTAAGGAATGCACCTTTTACATCCATTTGATACACTTTAAAATTTGAGGGTGAAGCAAATGCAAGAAAGATCCTTATTGCTTCAAGTCTTGCAACTAGAGAAAAAGTTTAATTATAATCAGTTCCTTCTTCCTGTGAGTAGCCTTTTACAACCAACCTTGCTTTGTTTCTTGTTACAATTCCATTTTCATCCATTTTGTTCCTGTACACCCACTTTCTTCAAATTATGCTTTTATTGTTTGGTGCAGGAACCAACTTTGAAACTTTGTTTCTTTCAAACTGATTTAGCTCTTCTTGATTAGCAGATATCCAGTTAGGATCAAGAAGAGCTTCCTCAGTTTTCTTGGGCTCAATTTGAGACAGAAAGAATGCATGTAGACATTTATTTGCAGTTACACTTCTAGTCCTCACTCCAGCATTTGGATCACCAATAATTGCATATCTTATGTGACTCCTATCCCATTTCCTGGTGTGATTTTGTTGACTTGAATTTTCTGCATTTTCTTCACCATTGGCATGACTTGCGGGACTTTCTCATCTTTCTCCCCCTAAGTTCGTGCTATCAAATTTAGGTGTATGAGATGAGTTTTCATTCTTATTATTCACTTGCTCAGTTGACTCTTCATTTATTCTATTGCTTGAGTTGATCTCAGGTTCATCTTCAGAATCATATCAATGTTGAGATTTTCAAACTTAAGGACTTCAGCTTAATTCTCATCAAGGCATTCCAAGCCAAGACACTTGTCATCATCAAAAGTCACATATGTGCTTTCCATAATTTTCTTTCGTTCAAGCACATAAACTTTGTAGGTAGTTATTTTCAATGAATATTCCTGAAAAATTACTTCAAAAACTTTAGAGTCAAATTTTCCCACATATTCAGAGTTGTCTTTTAGACAAAACACTTGCTTCCATGCACATGTAGATTTTTCACAGTAGGCTTCCTTTTTGACAGAATTTAGTAGGGTGACTTGCCAAGATTTTTGTTGATGAGATATCTGTTTTGAGTGTAGCATGCAGTATTGACAACTTCTTCCCAAAAACTTATTGGCGAATTGGCATCTTGTAGCATTGTTCTAGCAGGTTCAACTAGAGTTCTATTCTTCATTTCCACTACCCCATTTTGATGAGGTGTCCTTGCAGCTGCGAACTCTTGAACAATGCCATTGTCTTTGCAGAATTCAGTTAAGATTGCATTTCTGAATTCAGTGTAATTGTCACTCTTTAATCTTTTCACACAGTTTTAATCTTCAGCCTGCTTCTCAATCTTCTTGATGTGTTCAATGATGATGTGTGGAGTTTCATCCTTTGAATGCATAAACTCTACCCATGTGTAACTTGAGTAGTCATCCACCATCAAAAGTGCATATTTCTTTCTATAATTAGATAAGACATTAACTGATCCAAATAGATCCATGTGAATAAGTTGCAGAGGTGCACTTATGGAATTCACAACTTTGCTTTTGTGATTGGACCTTTTTATTTTGCCTTTTTGACAAGCCACACAAACTTCATCTTGAGCTAATTCTAAATTTGGCATGTCTCTCACTAATTCCTTTTTAACCAAGTTATTAATTGTTTTATAGTTCAGGTGAGAGAGTTTCTTGTGCCATAACTTGTTTTGCTCAATAGATGCCTTGGTGTAGAAGCACCATATACCATCCTTATTTGCTGAGTATAAATTTGCAACAAACAAGCTTCCCTTTCTTGCTCCTTTCAAAGCAAATTCACTAGACTTTTTGTTGATAATTGAGCATTCTCCTTTATAAAATGAAACTTTGAATCCTCTATCTATGAATTGACTGACACTAAGGAGATTCACCTCAAGACCAGCTTCCAATGTTACATCTTCAATGACAACGTTTCTAGAAATTAACTTGCCATATTTTATTGTGAACCCTTTGCTGTTGTCTCCAAAAGTCACCAATGGGCAACCATCTCCTCAAACTGTGATAGCAGAGCTTTATCACCTTTCATATGTCTGGAGTGTCCACTGTCTATGATCCATATGGCTTTTTTCACTTTTCCCCGCACATAATGAGGATTAAGTATGTTTAGCTACCCAAGCAGTATTGGGTACTTTCTTCTTGTTAACAGAAGTTGCAGAAGTAGAATTTGATGATTCAGAAAGAAGAGTGTTCAATGATTGATTTGATTTTTTCCTTTATATTGTAGATTCAAGGTTAACTTATTTGAGATATACTCTCAGTTTATGACAGCTTTTCATCACTTTCATATTGCAAGGAATGCAATCAAATTTATCACAGAATGAGTAGGGATCTTCAGCCTTTGCTTCATTGTATTTGCATGTTCCCACCTTTGGCTCAATAACAGCTTTTTAACAAAGGTGAGTTAGGTGATTTGTAGAGCCACACTTCTCACATTGTTTTATGGGAGCATCTGTAAGAAATGCAAAGTTATTGCTCTTGTTCACTCTAATTTTCCCATTTCTGTTCTTCTTCTTCTTTCCCGCATTCTCATTCTTGATCTCCTTGAATGATCTCTTAGAAACTTGGTTGACCAAGGGCTTCTTCTTAATTTTAGCAGTAGGAGTGGTTTTTTTCATTTTTCTTCTCATTGTCTTCATCTGCAAGTTCTTGCTTGATGACCAACTCAACTTCACTAAAATTAACTTCACATGCCTTGAACATAGATGCATCAAATTTCCTCAGTATTACTGGGACATATTGATCAACAATTGCTTTACCTTTGTCACTTTCACTTTTCTCGTTGTTGTTCAAGGCATCATAGTCCAAACCAATAGCTATATTAGCACATGGTTAGTTCTTCTCATGGTACTGTCCAACCAACTGAGATGCATTTATGAAAGACTTCAGTTTCACCTCATTCTTCTCCAACTTTTCCCTTAACACAGCTTCAAATTCACTTGCACACTTAAGTTTGTTTTTCAGATATTCATTTTCTTGCTTGACTATTTCAAGCTCAACAAGCTGCAGTTCCAATTCTTGCTTTTCAGTCTCAAGCTTCTCATTTGTTTTTGATAGTCTACAAACTTCCTCAGTAGCTGCCACCATATTTATGTGGATATGAAACATCTCTACATTCATCTTTTCAACAATTTTTTTTATTGACTTGTATCTGAATCAATAGTGGTTAGAATTGGTACCTCGAATTTTGAAGAGGATGATTCTCCATGCTCAAGAGCCATGAGTGCATTATTTCTAAATTCTTCTTTGGCATCATCTTCATCAGTGTTGTAAGAACCCAAATTTTTGACATCGATAAAAGACCTTTAGGAATAGTAACCTTGCGGTTTAATAAAAACTTTTGTGACCACACTATATACGAGTTTTTAATTTAAGATTCCAAGTTGATATTGTGATTATACGTACCAAATGAGTGTATGTAAATGCTATTAGTTTACGAAGAAAAAAAACTTTGAAAAATGACTATATCTATGAACTATCAAGAATTACGGGAATCACAATATAATTAAAAATTTAAAATCATAAGGATTTATATCCAAGAGCGATATTTCAAAACATAAAGAATGTATACGAAAGGATTTACACCGCGAACCATTTACGAGAAATTATTACGAAAACGAATAAGCGACCAAGCAAACGCGAAAACGAATAAATAAACGTATCGAACCAAGCTAACTAAACTAACTAACCATGGTAAGAAACTAACTGTGGTTAAATTATTAAATAGTAACCTAAACTAGATATAGCATGATGACCTAAAGGCTAAAATAGTAAACCTAGAATCTAAACTACATAGATTAGCTTATAAACCTAATAAGATAGCTAAGATATGCAAAGATATACTAGTAATAGGTTATATACTAAATTATATCTTCAAAATCTTCCAAGAGAAGCATTGAAGAAAGCACAAAATTCTCTCTTTCTCTCTCTCTCTCTCTCTCTCTTTTCAAAATATAATGCTGATTTCAAGAACACCATGGAAAGAAAAATTCATATCTCATCTTCTAATCATTCACAAATCACCAATTTTTTTACCAAACCTCTTCCATATCATGGGTAAGTGACTCACAAAATTTCATGCCCGTCCATGAAGTTTTCAATTTTATAAAAATGTTTGAAATTGAGGGTGAATAGTAACTCCGAAAATCACTAACTTATTTTCTAGATTTTTCATGAAAGTTTAAAGCTCTTAAAGCTAGACCAAGGCTTCATCAAGGATATTAGGACTTTATTAAGTATTAAAAAGCTTCAAGGAAGGTATAAACATTCATCCAAACTTTTTTTTAGTTTAAGTTTCAAGAAAAATAAGGATCTTGGATATAAGTATGGTTTTGATGATTAATTTGATATTATCTTGATGTTTAGTTAATTATTTTTAAGGTTTATGATTGTTGCCTCAATAACATGATGTTATTGAGAGGAGTTAGTGTTGAGATGATGATTTGATGATTTTTGATAGTTGGTTGATGATTTCGAATGTAAACGAAACTCAGATCGTAATCGTAACCTCGTTAAAATGAATAAATCACAACTTAAGTTTCTGCAGAAGTTCCCGAATTTATAAACTATAGTTTCTTGAAAAGTGAGACTTGATTATGATATACAGTGTTATGAGAATCGTTTAGGCGCTTGAATCGCTTGATTTCAATTTACGGATCAAAAGTTATGACCGTTTTAGTAAAAGTGATTTACGCGACAAAACTGCTACAAATTACGAAATTTGTAATTATGAATGATCGGCTTAAAAATATTTCAAAATCATGAAATTTTTATAAAGGTTAAGAAATATAGTTTACTAACTTCCATAAAAATTTTAAGTAAAAATGTTTATTTTTCTATTTTATAAAAATATCGGAGCCAAGGTCGCGCGGAGTACGAACGTCAAAAACAGCCCCCTGTTAGGAAACTGCCACTTCAGGATTTTTACCCCGGTTACCAGAAAACCATTTTCAAAATATGTGTTCTAAATTTTATCTAAATCGTGCACGCGAAAACGGTGTGTCAATTGAGTTAACGGTTTAATAAATATCAACGTTTTAGTGAAAGCGGTTTGAATAGTCCGTAGTTGACCGAACTTTTGAAATGATTTTTACCTAATTAAATTCATTTTATCAAAATGAAACTATTAGGGTAAATATTAAAAGCATTCAAGAAGCTCCTTGAGGTGGTTTCGTATTAAAATATTAATACAGTGCGAGTTACATAATAGTAATATTCGGTAAAGTCAAATCTAGAAGACCACTTTGACCGTCCGGTTCGAACAAGGATTGATACTTATTTCGAGTCGGTCGAATATTGAAAATTATGAAGTATTGAACTTACTAGAAATATAAGTTGGTGATGAGAGTAGGAATACTGATTAAGATTATTATGTTTGTTGATTAGAAAACCCGGAATGAGAGGAAGTCGGGAAACGTATCTTGGACTCCAGGCAAGTTTTCAAACCCTACATTTTTAGAACTGTTGTGTTGTGATTGCTTTTAAATACTGCAATATATGCATGATAAATGTTTTGCGGAGATTTATAAATTGTTATATATTGAATCATAAGATATGATGATTTTGGTATAATAAAAGTACCGGATTCGAAACGATATATTTAGACCGAGGATTGGTCGGTGTAAGTTTATAAAAACCCGGAAGTATTCCGGAGTTGTTATATTTGAGAAATGTTAACGCTAGAGAGTAGCGTGACATGTATATTATAAATCGAGAGTTGGTCGGTATGTATAATATATTAAAAACCCGGGAATCATCTCGGTGTTGTTTTGGACGATCAAAAGTCTGCACTTATTTTATTCCAAGGGACTCGATGTCGATTTGCGAAATATTAAATACCTCGAACTTTTATTGAAACGATTTCCAAAGATCATATTCCCTCAACTAGATTTAATTACTCGAATAATGGATATTATTTCATTGTTCATTTATTATAGGATAAGTATTCTCCAACGATTATTTATTTCAAACCCGATTTATTATTAAAGATTACTTTAAATTACTTAAACATAAATCAGTTGAGGAATATTATTTCAAATATTCTTTTAAAGTATAATTATTTGAGGTTTAATTATTTAACGATTAATATTTAATTATTAATTATTTATTAAATGATTTATTATAATTTAAAGATCATAAAACCTGATTTAAAATACTTTCTGATTTTCAGAAAATCATTCCAATAATTTTAGATCATCGGAGAATATTATCTCAACTTATTTTAAATATTTTGAATATAGTTTCAAAAGAAACTCCCCCTTATTTACTTATCTGTTGACAACGGTCAACTCACATCCTTAGTACTTCCTCCGAAAACTTTCGGAATTACATATATATATGAGGTAAAGCTGTGCCTGTCAACAAGAAAAACGCTTGGGGAACTTCGATATAGTTCGATGATTCAAAGTATATGATAGGATTCTTAAAAGGACAACGAGGGGTAGAGATCCAGTACTTCATGGACTGGGGAGACTGCCATATTTATTTTCCGTATGAGTAGGTACCATGTGAACTGAAGGACATACGAAATATGCAAAATATACCCGGGTGGAATGGGAAAGCATATAAAGCCCGAATGCGGCTTGGGTGACAACCATGATGTTAGGAAGTCGTCCCTCTATATGTAGAAAAGGTTATTGTTACCATTATACGACTGATCATCGTATCTTGGAGGCTCCAGTGAATGTCCTAAATTCTTCCAATTGGAATCTTGATGCAATACTGTAACCCAAGCCTAGGTGCTAGGTTTACCATGAAGGTATTTACAGGATAATAAATCCACTAAAGAATTGGTTTCGAAAGAAGGTGTGTATCACCAAGAAAACTACTTTGAGTAAATACATATCCTTATACGGATTAATATAATTTCTTTAACAGTCTTTTTACACTGTTGATTATTATGGCTGAGCATTATTGCTCATTCTTACTTTCTTTTAAATTTCACAACACAACAGATTACCAATATGCCGGCGTGGGACTTAGTCACTTGAAATCATGGGGAGAATCCCTTACAGCTTTGTCTCAGGTGGACAAGAGTATCCAGATAGGTATAAAACATTAGTAGTACTTATTGTAACTTCATGTAGAGGTTACGAATATTTGCTTAAGATCCTGTAAAGTACATTTGAGTGTAATAAAAGAAGATTACATCTTGTACATCATTTCTAAGCTATAACTTATGTGTATATGTGCGTGAGATTGAGGTCTGTTGGATTATTAAATCAATACAGGTTACACATGAGTGAACGATGGCGTGACGACCCAGATTCCTGACCCCAGATTTGGGGGCTTTACAGAAATGGTATCAGAGCATTAAGTTATAGTACTCAGAGACGAGAGTGTTAGGAGTCTGTCTATATTTGAGATTACGCAAGAGCTCATATAGAGTTCATCATTGGACTACCGGATGTAGGCCCAATGTGTAGGTTAGGATAAGGTGTATATTTGAGGTATTAAAGCATGACTAATAGGACCATTGGAGATTATCAGAATGATGAGAAGAAAAATTAGAATCATATATGATTTGGCAAGTATGTGGTTGTAGAACTCGGAGTTAAGTCTCCAGGGCATTTGGGGTAAAGACGATATTACCAACGCCATATGTTCATTTTGATAACACGAGCCTTGTTAGTCGTAGTTATTTATAGGTTGCCTATGAGGGGGTATCACATGTGAGAACCATGAAGTCTAATTATTAATATACAGTTGAGGTTATTGACCCAAACTAGTTGAAGGTGTCATTTTACCAATAAGGGTGAGAATATCGTATTAATAACGAATTCAACAGAGATATTATCCGATATACCCTTGAGGATTTTAATTCCCATTAAGGAAGATTTGAATATAATATACATATATCATCATAAGAAAAGTACACTACATGTTACTACTAGTATGCTTAACATGTAAGGTTATGCTGGTTTAGATTAAAAATTAAGAGCATCGAGAATCGATGGCATGGCTAAAATTAAATGGCGTAAGATTACAACGGGCGATGGTTCGACCTTAGAACCTTTTAAAAGGGATAGACCAGTTAGTCTAGAGCGGAATTCTTCGGTAGATATGATGTCAGAGGCTTTGTATATATACTCATAGACCTATAATATATTCGGTAACGTATGTTCAATTACACGCACATGCCTCCGAACTTATGGACTGCATTGAGATCCCTGAGAGATCTCTTTCATCTATTTCTAGGGGGAACTGGCCACTTGTAGTTAGTAACAGATGCGTGTAGCAGGCCCCTATAGGCTTAGCAGATGCTTTTGGAATAATTATGAGTAAGGTCTTTGAGGTAAAATACCGGAATGACAAATATACTTGTGAAAGTCAAGTTAGTAAATGACTTTAAAATGATGATTGAGGGAGACACTAGTAGAAACATGGAATTGAGAAAATAAAGAGATAAGATCATCCTCAGACGGATGATGATGAGGGTTAGGATAATCAGTGAATTATTTTGGCATGTACTCACCGTCACACTACTCCCTCAAAACTGTTGATCATTCGTATTGCCTTGATAAGTCATATCAGGCAATCCTTTTCATTTCCTACTTTAAACTTCTGATTTGACCATCTTGAATAGACTTTCTCCACATCAGGACTTGTTCAATTCTTTTATTTGATCAATGAACTTTCATTCATAGATTATGATCTTCTTGTTCGGCTCAGAGCTATTTATACTTTATTTCAATTATCCAAGAATTTTTTTTCTCCTCAATTCAATTACGAATAGTAATAATGAATATCTTCATTTGATTCTTCTTTCATACTTACTCTTCTCAGTTGAGATTGTAAATATTTAACAAATTATTAAAAATATGGATGATCTAATATCCATAGATTCCTCGGGAATCCTTTTCTTCTAATCGGGATGAAATTGTATATTGAACTTTAAAATCATAGTAAGGGTATCAATTTGATATTGGTATTCCGAATTCAATTCTATTTGAGAATCTGATAAAGTATGTGAAAGAGGACACCTCTGAGTGTACCCTTTTATTGGCAAGAAATATTTGATAAGAGGTTATCGATTTTTCCGATGCCAAGAACACTCGATTCAGAGTTATAATTGTCTTTCTCGGCCAAAATTGGAAAACTCTTTATTTTGAAATCATCATCCAGGTAGCCAAAAATTCTTTGGTGGTTACGATATTGAGATTTTCTTTTTTGAACAAACTAAAATATGCTTAGTTGTATATGTTCTCATGAACGAATAGTTAATGTCCTAACTAGTCGAAATTTTTAATTAATACGATGAAAGTCTAGCTAATCGTCCTAGCTAGTTGCTATAGGCCAAACCAATTGTGCTGGCCATTTTCTTAGCCGGTTGATAATATTGCTTGATATGGACTAGTTATTATTTTTCTAGTTCCACTTCCAATCAAATTTTCATTATTCCATAGTGCATTATATATGCAAAATTTAATTGATGATGAAATTTTCAAAAAATGATTTAATTAAGACCTAACTAGGTCGCCCACTCAAACGAGAATTCATATTCAGTTTTATGAAATATTTTGTTCATGAAATATTCTATTCTTTTGTTTATATAAAGAATATCCAATTAAAATCATTAAGTGATTGAAGAACAATATACTTCCCTATTTGTTAATCATTGAGTAAAACTCCTTCTCTCAAAATAACATCATTTTGAAACCTCAATGGTAAACCTTTGGTTGAGAATGTTATTTCAAATTACCTTCATTATTCGAAAAGAAAAGTATTCTTTCAATGGGAAAATCTTACAAGTATCATTCATATGATGTTATTATTCAGCAATCATTGCTTTCAATGGATATTCTCTAAAGTATCACAATATAAAATTCTAAGGACATGGAAGGATAATCCTTGTTGTATTCTTCCTTCGAAGTTATAAATCTTCTGAGTGCTGCGACTCTTTTATTCAGAGCTCATTATTTGTTTAGATGTTAGATTTTGAAATCTTATTAAGATTGTCTAAATTTTATCGATATCATGAAAATCATTTTTCCCAAGGCTAATTGCCTTCCCAACAAAGAGAGGTATAGTTGAGAACCGATTGTTGTAATATGAAACCGAAAGCTCAGTGCTATAATGGTGCAATCGGAGCATCGTGATGAGTAAGTTGTTTTAAAAAGGGAATACCATATTTAGTTATTATCATAAGGATCTTTAATATGGTCATAGAAGAACGATAATAGAGATATAACGTGATCAGTGAGGTACACTTCTATGAAACATTATCGGAATAGGTACTAATAAATTTGGGAAAGACCAAGCATGTATGAATTCGAGGAATAAGATTTTCAAAAAGTGAAGGTAAGGTTAGTAGCAACCCCGTGTTAGAAATACTCGACGATAAAAATTGTGTGAAGTCTAATGATACGTCTACGCAGCTTAAGGACCGTGATATAAGGCGTCCTAATAATGATCTAGAATAATCGCGATAAGGTTCACATTAAAAGGGACAAGGAGTTTACTTCTGAGGAAATTTTGTAACTTTTTTTTCTTTCTTACACTGAACACAAGATAAAGGCTATAGTCAAATTGATCAAAGGCTATGATTGAGAAATCTATTATCATCAAGAAAAGGCAAATGTGGTGGCTGACACTTTAAGTAGGAAAAGATTTACTGAGGATGACAAATCTCAGAATAACTGATGAGAAGGATCACATGAAAAGAACCCTTTATTACTTGACATGAAGACTTAAAGATTCCTAAAAATGTAAAATGATATTAGTCATGACAGAATATGAAAAGGGATGTCATTGAGTAGGTAAGTAAGTATTCGACATGGTTGAAAATGAAATCAAAAAGGCGAGGATTAAAATTTTGGCGATTACGACTTGTAGATGACCCAAATGGGAGTAAGAGTTAATTATAATAAATTTTGAAGGAGGATTATCAAGAACCAAGTTAGCCGTCGTGCTATTTGAGGATTTTGAGTGATAGATTAAATTAGACCGCTTATTTTATTATACAAACGATAGATGTCCACTCTACAAAATTGTTATGAATGCAGAAAAGATAATTGGTGACAGAGAGACCCCGTGACGACTGCGCCGCGCAAGGACCCAAGATTTAATTTCACAACGGGACTATTTCCCAAGGTATTTTATGAAAAAGGACGGACAGAGGCACGACTTAGAGTTCTTAAATCGACAAGTAGGATGGGAGGACTATCCAGACCATTGAAGATACGTCTATCGGCTTACCTTTTATTTGGAACGGTTTGGGGTGTCGCCTATTGTTGACAGATAATTCGTTTAGATGTACTTACCACTCTAGCATACGAAAAATAGTCATTGATATCCCTTATGAAGGACAACGTGGAAGAATGAAGGATGTCTTTGTCGGAGCTGATAGAAGGCAAATAAGATCGTACACGCCTTATAAAGGCCACTGGTAGTAGATACCAATAAACGCGAATACGTCTAAGGCGCTAGCGAGAATAACAAGTATGACCCAGAAGGTATTGTAGTATTATAGATATTGTATGGGGAATGACTAAAGAAGTCCGACCGATAACGGAAGCTGAGCACTCCATGACTCTAAAAGCGTATCAATCAAGTACGTATGAAATGGTGCTTTCTTCAAAATGGCAACAGGACCCGACGTGCCTTACGTTACTATGGGAAGAAATGTTAAATCTGGCGCTAAGCGTGTAGCAGGAGACGAGCGTGTAGAAATGCAATGAGAACTTCTTACATGACTTAATCGACAGAGAGGATGCGCCAAAATGGGAAAATGTTAAGGAATAAAACTCTAGCACTAGTAGAAGCGATGTAGGGGAGACGAATAAGTTGGAGGATGATTCCAAACACTAGAAGATGCGCTAATCGTCCATATTATCGATTTTTAAGGGAAATGAAGTGACCAGCTGATGTTAATCGAATTACCGACAATAACGAGTTATCATTCGGGCATTGGAACGGCTACCAAGCTTTGTACGGAAGAAAGAAGTGTTTTCCCTTAGATTGGGAAGAAGTTGGTAAGCGGAGGATACTTGGACCATAATTGAGTCAACGGACCAAAGGAATTCCTAAAACTTATCAGAACCGGTTGATGGCAACTCATGATGAACACTAGAGATATGCGGACCAGAACTATAAGGACAAAGAGTACGACGTAACAGACCAAGTATTATTGAGAGTGCCTCCCGGGGAGGGAGTGATGAGATTCAAAAGGTAAAGAAATGTCGAACCCAAGGTTTATTGGACCAGTTGAAATCTTTAAAGGACTAAAGAAAGTTGGCTTATAAATTAGCACCATCGTCGAACACTCACCAAGTTTATAACGAGTACCACGAATCGAAGTTAGGAAATTTAACCGTCAATGCCAAACATATTATTGAAAACGAGCTAATAAACTTGCAGTCAGGTTTAGCGTATGTGCAGTAACGTGTAGAGGTCATAGGTCTACAAGAACGAGTACCCGAAAATATATTTGATGGATGGCTGGAAATTTTATGAAGAGATCCAATACGGCGAAGTCAATGTGAGAACTCAAGGTGGTCATGTGAGAAACGTATCCCCGCCTATTTCTATACTGATTCCGGGACGGAATCCTTTTAAGGTGGGAAGACTGTAAGAACCCAAATTTTTGACATCGGTAAAAGACCTTTATGAATAGTAACCTTGCGGTTTAATAAAAACTTTTGCGACCACACCATATACGAGTTTATAATTTAAGATTCTGAGTTGATATTGTGATTATACGTACCAAATGAGTGTATGTAAATGCTATTAGTTTTCGAAGAAAACGAACTTTGAAAAATGACTGTATCTATAAACTATCAAGAATTATGGGAGCCACAATATAATTACAATTTTAAAATCATAAGGATTTATATCCAAGAACTATATTTTAAAACATAAAGAATGTATACAAAAGAATTTACACCGCGAACCATTTACGAGAAATTGTTACAAAAATGAATAAGCGACCAAACAAACACGTAAGTGAATAAATAAACGTATCAAACCAAGCTAAGTAAACTAACTAACCAAGGTAAGAAACTAACCATGGTTAAATTATTAAATAGTAACCTAAACTAGATAGCATGATGACCTAAAGGCTAGAATAGTAAACCTAGAATCTAAACTAGATAGATTAGCTTGTAAACCTAATAAGCTAGCTAAGATATACAAAGATATACTAGTATTAGGTTATATACTAAATTATATCTTCAAAATCTTCCAAGAGAAGCATTCAAGAAAGCACAAAACTCTCTCTTTCTCTCTCTCTCTCTCTCTTCAGAATACAATGCTGATTTCAATAATACCATGAAAGGAAAAATTTATATCACATGTTCTACTCATTCACAAATCACCAAATTTTTACCAAACCTCTTTCATATCATGGTTAAGTCACGAAGCAAATTTCATGCCCATCCATGAAGTTTTCAATTTTATAAAAATATTTGAAGTTGAGGGTGAATAGTAACTCTGAAATCACTAACTTGTTTTCTTAATTTTTCATGAAAGTGTAAGTCTCCTAAATCTAGACCAAGGCTTCATCAAGGATCTTAGGACTTTATTAAGTATTAAAAAGCTTCAAGGAAGGTATAAACATTCATCCAAACATTTTTTTAGTTTATGTTTCAAGAAAAGTAAGGATCTTGGATATAAGTATGGTTTTGATGATTAATTTGATATTATATTGATGTTTAGTTAATTATTTTTAAGTTTGATTATTTTTGTCTCAAGTACATGATATTCTTGAGAGGATTTAGTGTTGAGATGATGATTGTTGATAGTTGGTTGATGATTTAGAACGTAAACGAAACTCGGATCGTAATCGTAACCTCGTTAAAACAAATAAATCATAACTTAAATTTCTACAGAAGTTCCTGAATTTATAAACTGTAGTTTCTTGAAAAGTGAGACTTGAGTATGATATAAAATGTTATGAGGATCGTTTAGGCACTTGAATCGCTTGATTTCAGTTTACGGATCAAAAGTTATGACCGTTTTAGTAAAAGTGATTTACGCGACAAAACTGCTACAAATTACGAACTTTGTAATTATGAGTGATCGACTTAAAAATATTTAAAAATCATGAAATTTATATAAAGATGAATAAATAGAGTTTACTAACTTCCATAAATATTTCAAGTAAAAATGTTGATTTTTCTATTTTATAAAAATATCGGAGTCGAGGTCACACGGAGTATGAACATCAAAAACAATTCTCTGTTAGGAAACTGCCGCTTCGGGATTTTCACCCCTTTTACCAGAAAACCATTTTAAATGATGTGTTCTAAATTTTTTCTATATCGCGTACGTGAAAACGGTGCTTCAATTGAGTTAATGATTTAAGAGATATCAATGTTTTAGTGAAAGCGGTTCGAATAGTAAAACTCCGTAGTTGACCGAACTATTGAAATACTTTTCACCTAATTAAATTCATTATATCAAAATGAAACTTTTAGGATAAATATTAAAAGTAGTCAAGAAACTCCTCGAGGTAGTTTCTTATTAAAATATTAATTTTACAATTTATTAAAAATAATAGAGTGCGAGTCGCATAATAGTAATATTCGGTGAAGTCAAATCTAGAAGACCACTTTGACCGTCCGTTTCGACCAAGGATTGATACTTATTTCGAGTCGGTCGAATATTTAAAATTATGAAGTATTGAACTTATTAGAAATATAAGTTGGTGATGAGAGTAGGAATACTGATTAAGATTATGATGTTTGTTGATTAGAAAACCCGGAATGAGAGGAAGTCGGGAAACATATCTTGGACTCCCGGCAAGTTTTCAAACCCTACCTTTTTAGAACTGTTGTGTTGTGATTGCTTTTAAATACTGCAATATATGCATGATAAATGGTTTACGGAGATTTATAAATTGTTATATATTGAATCAAAAGATATGATGATTTTGGTATAATAAAAGTACCGGATTTGAAACGATATATTTAGACCGAGGATTGGTCGGTGTAAGTTTATAAAAACCCGGATGTATTCCGGAATTGTTATATTTGAGAAATTTTAACGCTAGAGAGTAGCATGACATGTATATTATAGACCGAGAGTCGGTCGGTATGTATAATATAGTAAAAACCCGGGAATCAACTCGGTGATGTCTTGGACGATCAAAAGTCTGCACTTATTTTATTCCAAAGGACTCGATGTCCACTTGCGAAATATTAAATACCTCGAACTTTTATTGAAACAATTTCCAATGATCGTATTCCCTCAAATAGATTTAACTACTCGATATAATGGATATTATTTCATTGTTCATTTATTATAGGATAAGTATTCTCCAACGATTATTTATTTCAAACCCGATTTATTATTAAAGATTACTTTAAATTACTTAAACATAAATTAGTTGAGAATATTATTTCAAATATTCTTTTAAAGTATAATTATTCGAGGTTTAATTATTTAATGATTAATATTTAATTATTAATTATTTATTAAATAATTTATTTTGATTTAAAGATCATAAAACCTGATTTAAATTACTTTTCTGATTTTCGGAAAATCATTCCAATAATTTCAGATCGTCAAAGAATATTATCTCTACTTATTTTAGATATTTTGAATATAGTTTCAAAAGAAACTCCCCCTTATTTACTTATCTGTTGACAACGGTCAACTCACATCCTTAGTACTTCCTTCGAAAACTTTCAAAAGTACATATATATATATATATGAGGTAAAGTTGTGCCTATCAACAAGCAAAACGCTTGGGGAACTTCGATATAGTTCGATGATTGCAAGTATATGATAGGATTCTTAGAAGGACAAGAAGGGGTAGAGATCCTGTACTTCGTGGATTGGGAGACTGCCATATTAATTTTCCGTATGAGAAGGTACCATGTGTACTGAAGGACATACGAAGTATGTAAAATATACCCGGGTGGAATGGGAAAGCATAAAAAGCCCGAATGCGGCTTGGGTGACAACCAGGATGTTAGGAAGTCATCCCTCTACATGTAGAAAAGGTTACTGTTACCATTATACGACTGATCATCGTATCTCGGGGGCTCCAGTGAATGTACTAAATTCTTCCAATTGGAATCTTGATGCAATACCGTAACCCAAACCTAGGTGCTGGATTTACCATTAAGGTATTTGAATGATAATAAATCCACTAAAGAATTGTTTTTGAAAGAAGGTGTGTATCACCAAGAAAACTACTTTGAGTAAATACATATCCTTATACGGATTAATACAATTTCTTTAACAGTCTTTTTATACTATTGATTATTATGGCTGAGCATTATTGCTCATTCTTGCTTTCTTTTAAATGTCATAACACAACGGATTACCAGTATGCCGGCGTGGGACTTAATCACTTGAAATCATGAGGAAAATCCCTTACAGCTTTGTCTCAGATGGACCAGAGTATCCAGATAGGTATAAAATATTAGTAGTACTTATTGTAACTTCATTTAGATGTTACGAATAATTGCTTAAGATCCTGTAAAGTACATTTGAGTGTAATAAAAGAAGATTACATCTTGTACATCATTTCTAAGGCTATAACTTGTGTGTATGTGTGCATGAGATTGAGGTCTATTGGATTATTGAATCAATACAGGTTACATATGAGTGAAGGCTGGCGTGACGACCCAGGTTCCTGACCCCGGATTTGGGGCTTTACAAGTGTCATCCCAACTTTTAGCTTTTTTAGATATATTTGAGATATCATGTCTAATCTAATTTGTGTTTAGTTTTCAGAACTTAACAACAGGACTTATCAGGACTTACTGGAAATCAGAACTTACTGAAGTCAGAACTTAATATCAGAACTTAAGGCGTTAGAAGATATATATCAGGACTTAAGTGCGGGAAGACTTCAGATAAGAAATGCGGCTGATTTGCAGGAGAAGATCTGGACTAATACAAAAGAAGATATGTATGAAGAGTTAGAGAACTAGAAGACATGTAGAAGATATCTGATTGATATATTTTAGGAGACTGAATTATATTTCATATCAATTAGAAGATATCTTGTAACTGTGTACTATATAAACACAGCTTAGGGTTTACACTATATATGTTATCATTATCGAGAAGATTATACATTGTAACCTAGTAGCTCTTAGTGATATTGTTCATCACTGAGAGAGAACAACAGTTCTATTGTAACAGAGTTTATTTGAATATACTTGATCTTTGTTACATACTTGTGTTGAAATCGATTTGATTGTATAAACACTATATTCAACCCCCTTCTATAGTGTTGTGTGACCTAACAAGTGGTATCTGAGCCTTTCTATTAACACACATAAAGTAAGATCCAAACAAACAATCATGTCTGAAGAAACACAAACTCCAACTAAGCTCAAGAAACTCAAAACACTCAAACCCACAGTCGATATGAGACTATTAGGATTCCCATACTAAGAGAATCTGAGTATCCTATATGGAAAGTAAAGATGGCTATGTTTCTGGAAGCTACAGATCCAGAGTACCTTGACAGAATTAATGAAGGACAATATAAGCCTACCAAGCTCTCTGTTGCAGTTGTTGATCAACCAACAAAGACCATACCAAAGGAGAGAGGTGAATACACACCTGGAGATATCTCATTTATTGCCAAGGATGCAAGGGTAAGGCATTTTTTGTATAGTGCAATTAATAATGTCATGTCAAATAGGGTAATTGGATTCAAGACTGCAAAGGAGAAATCGGATGCTTTGGAGACAAGATGCCAGGGAACTGATGCAATCAAAAAGAACAGGAGGACTATACTCACTCAAGAGTATGAGCACTTTGACTCAAAAGCTGATGAGTCATTAACTGATTTATATGACAGGTTTACCAAACTCTGGAATGATCTGTCACTGGTGGACAAGGAATATGATCTGGAAGATTCAAATCTAATATTACTTTTAGCTCTTCCTGAAAATTGGGATTTGAAGTCTACTACCATAAGAGACAACTATGACCTTACTAAAACTACTCTTGAAGAAATTTATGGTATGCTCAAGACTCATGAACTTGAGATGGATCAAATGAGCAAGATGCATGGAAGAAATTCAAGGATAGGTGCTCTTAAAGCTGAGGAGGAATCTCCTAAAGTGGTTGTCTCAAAGAGGGGCAAAGGAAAGGCTCTCATCATAAAGTCTGATTCAGAGTCATCATAATCCTGATGATGATGATTCAGAAACTGAAAGTTTATCTGAAGTTTATGTTGATGCAGAGATGATGCAACTGTGTGCTCTTATGGTGAAGGGTATCACAAAGATAGCCTACAAGAAATTCAGAAAGGGCAAAAAGATTTCCAAGAAAGGTGGAAGTTCTGATAAGAAAGGGTTCAAAAAGTCTGAAGGCAAAGGAGGAAAGTTTGACACAGGAAACAACTCAAATGTCAAATGCTACAATTATGGTGAAAGAGGCCACATATCTCCTGACTGTAAAAAGGAAAAAGTGATAAAAGGCAAGGCACTTGTCACAAAGAAGAAAAGCTGGACAGACACTTCAGATTCTGAAGATGAGGTGAACTATGCCTTGATGGCAAATGCTGATAGCAGTACTGACACTACTGAATTGAAGGTACCTCAAACAACCTTTGCTTTTCATACTGATGATATTACTGAGTTGAGATTATACCTTAAAACCATGTTCATTAGTTTTAGAGATCAGACTTTAACATGTAAAAGATTAACATCTGAAAGTCTTGCTCTTAAAAATAGAAATGACTATTTAGAAAAGAAGTTAGTTTTTCTTCATCAAACTAAGAAAGAAAGAGACGAGGCTTTGTATGTTAGAGATGAAGTGCTAAAATTGAATGAATCTCTAAAAACTGATTTAGAAAAGGAAAGAGAGATCATCAGAACTTGGACTAACTCTGGCAGAACAACTCAGAATATACTAAGTAGTGGAAATTGGAAAGAGGGCTTAGGTTATGGAGATGATAAAAGTGAGAAAGGAACTGTGCAAATTGAGCCAATTTGTGTTAAACAGACTGCTAAGCCAAAGGTAAATCCTGTTAAATTTGTAGCAAAAACTGTTATGTCTGATTCTGAAAAGATGAAAGATTCCAAGACAGAAGTAAAAGAAAAGTCAACTTCTGACAAATTAAAACAGGATAAATCAGCTGAAGTAAATATAGGCATAATGACTAAGAAGCAGCTTAAGCATAAGCTGAAAGAGATTAGAAATGTGAACAAGGTAAAGGAAGTTAGGAAAAATAGGAACGGAAAGGAAGGTATGAATAAAAGCAATAATTATATGCATGTTCCTAATGCTCCTAGAAAGAAATGTTACAACTGTGGAAACTCTAACCATCTTGCTTTATTTTGCAGGAAAAATAAAGATATAAACTCTTTACCTCTTAAATCAGGAGTTAAGAGTCAGTCTGTTAGGTTTAAACCACAAAATACTTGTTTTTATTGTGGTAGTTTATGGCATTCCATTAATACTTGTAAGGAATATCATAGTTTGTACTATGATTATTATCAAATAAAACCTTCTTTGAAGAAAGTTAGTGTAATTACTTCTAGTGTAAATTCTTACACAAACTCTAATATAAAGTCTAATAAACAACATATTAGCATAAACTCTGAAATTAAATCCGCTTCAAATGATAACAAACTTAAAAAGGCCAAAGGATCCAAGAAAGTCTGGGTCCTTAAAACTTACCAATAGTGGTCTTTGTGATTGCAGGGCAACTGGAAAAACATCCTAGTTCTAGACAGTGGATGTTCAGGACATATGACTAGAAATAAAACCCTGCTATCAGACTTTGTGGAGAAAGCTGGCCCAGGAGTTTCTTATGGAGATGACAACATGGGAAAAACTCTGGGATATGGCAATATCAATCTTGGGAATGTCATCATTGAACAAGTAGCTCTTGTCTCAGGACTTAAACACAATCTGCTAAGTATTAGTCAAATCTGTGACAGAGGTTATCATGTGGATTTCTTTGAAGAACACTGTGAAGTTGTAAGAAATACTACAGGCAAAATGGTTATGAAAGGTTACAGACATGGTAACATTTATGAAGCTAGACTTTCAACAAACTCTGATGGCTCTGTAATCTGTCTGTTAAGTAGAGTATCAATTGAAGAAAGCTGGAATTAGCACAAGAGACTCTCTCATTTAAATTTCAACAACATAAATGAGCTAGTAAAGAAAGATCTTATGAGAGGACTGCCAAAATCAGTATTTGCTCCTGATGGCCTTTGTGATTCATGTCAAAAGGCAAAACAAAGAAAATCTTCATTCAAGAGCAAAACTGAATCCTCAATTCTTGAGCCTTATCACTCACTACATATTGATCTATTTGGTCCAGTCAATGTCATGTCAAATGCAAAGAAGAAATATGATATGGTTATAGTGGATGAGTTCACAAGATACACTTGGGTGTATTTCTTGCACAAGAAGAATGAAACTGCATCTACTCTAACTGATCATGTCAGACAACTGGATAAGTTGGTCAAAGATTCTGTAAAAATAATAAAAAGTGATAATGGCACTGAGTTCCAGAATTCAATCATGGAAGAGTTCTGCAAAAAGCATGGAATTAAGCAGGAATTTTCTGTACCTAGAACTCCACAGCAAAATGGAGTTGTAGAAAGAAAGAACATGACTCTCATTGAAGCTGCACAAACTATGTTTGATGAAGCAAAGCTGCCAACCTACTTTTGGGCTGAAGATGTGTAGACTGCTTGTTTTACACAGAATGCTACACTCATAAACAAGCATGGAAAAACACCATATGAGATGGTGAAGAAAAAGAAGCCAAATCTGAAATACTTTCATGTATTTGGATGTAACTGTTTTGTTCTTAAGACTCATCCTGAACAGCTATCAAAATTTGATCTAAAAGCTGATGAAGGAATTTGTGTTGGATATCCACTTTCCACAAAAGCCTTCAGAGTCTACAATTTAAGAACAAGGGTTGTCATGGAATCTATCAATGTATCTTTTAATGATAGAAAAGATTGGACTTGAAGATTTCAATGATCATGATCAACTGAGATTTGAAAATGAAGATTTAAATTTTGATTCTGTAAATTCTGATGGCTTAAATCCTGATCCTGTAAGTTCTGACGGGTTAAATTCTGATGTCATTGAAACTGTGGTAACTACTCCAAGGGAAAATGCACCTGTTCAGGTGGAGCAAGCTGAAGATCCTACCACAACTCAAGACTCTCAAGAAGAATCAGATCTGTCACTGGCTCTTCAAGTTCTGATTCATCAATTTCTGATGAGCCAAATTCTGATAATTCTGAAAACTCTGATTCTTCAATTCCTAAAGGATCCAACTCAAATTCTGAAATTTCAGAGAGCATAACTTCAGGGGGAACATCAGAAAATGCTGATGGAGATAACATGGATCATGGGGGAGGATCCAGTTCTAGAGATCAACTTCCATCTGCAAGGATGTGGACTAAAGCACATACACCTGACTTAATAATTGGAGATCCTGAAGCAGGTGTCAGAACTAGAATAGTAACATCAAATGTGTGTTCAGAAACAAAACTGATAGTGATGGCATAATTACAAGGAACAAAGCAAGGCTAGTTGCTAAAGGTTACTCTCAACAGGAGGGTATTGACTATGATAAAACATTTGCTCCAGTTGCTAGATTGGAAGCCATAATAATCTTTTTGACTTATGGTGCTCACAAAAAGTTTAAAGTCTTTCAAATGGATGTGAAAAGTGCTTTTCTCAATGGAGAATTGGAAGAAGAGGTATATGTTGAACAACCTTCAGGGTTTGTAGATCCAAAATACCACGAACTTTTATTGAAACGATTTCCAAAGATCGTATTCCCTCAAATAGATTTAATTACTCGATATAATGGATATTATTTCATTGTTCATTTATTATAGGATAAGTATTCTCCAACGATTATTTATTTCAAACCCGATTTATTATTAAAGATTACTTTAAATTACTTAAACATAAATTAGTTGAGAATATTATTTCAAATATTCTTTTAAAGTATAATTATTTGAGGTTTAATTATTTAACGATTAATATTTAATTATTAAATAATTTATTATGATTTAAAGATCATAAAACCTGATTTAAATTACTTTCTGATTTTCGGAAAAACATTCCAATAATTTCAGATCGTCGGAGAATATTATCTCTACTTATTTTAAATATTTTGAATATAGTTTCAAAGAAACTCCCCCTTATTTACTTATCTGTTGACAACGGTCAACTCACATCCTTAGTACTTCCTTCGAAAACTTTAAAAAGTACATATATATATGAGGTAAAGCTGTGCCTATCAACAAGCAAAATGCTTGGGGAACTTTGATATAGTTTGATGATTCCAAGTATATGATAGGATTCTTAAAAGGACAAGAAGGGGTAGAGATCCTGTACTTCGTGGATTGGGAGACTGCCATATTAATTTTCTGTATGAGAAGGTACCATGTGTACTGAAGGACATACGAAGTATGTAAAATATACCCGGGTGGAATGGGAAAGCATATAAAGCCCGAATGCGGCTTGGGTGACAACCAGGATGTTAGGAAGTCGTCCCTCTACATGTAGAAAAGGTTATTGTTACCATTATACGACTGATCATCGTATCTCGGGGGCTCCAGTGAATGTACTAAATTCTTCCAATTGGAATCTTGATGCAATACCATAACCCAAACCTAGGTGCTGGGTTTACCATTAAGGTATTTGAAGGATAATAAATCCACTAAATAATTGTTTTTGAAAGAAGGTGTGTATCACCAAGAAAACTACTTTGAGTAAATACATATCCTTATACGGATTAATACAATTTCTTTAACAGTCTTTTTATACTATTGATTATTATGGCTAAGCATTATTGCTCATTCTTGCTTTCTTTTAAATGTCATAACACAACGGATTACCAGTATGCCGGCGTGGGATTTAATCACTTGAAATCGTGAGGAAAATCCCTTACAGCTTTGTCTCAGGTGGACCAGAGTATCCAGATAGGTATAAAATATTAGTAGTACTTATTGTAACTTCATTTAGATGTTACGAATAATTGTTTAAGATCCTGTAAAGTACATTTGAGTGTAATAAAAGAAGATTACATCTTGTACATCATTTCTAAGGCTATAACTTGTGTGTATGTGTGCATGAGATTGAGGTCTGTTGGATTATTAAATCAATACAGGTTACACATGAGTGAAGGCTGGCGTGACGACCCAGGTTCCTGACCCCGAATTTGGGGCTTTACAAGTGTCATCCCAACTTTTAGCTTTGTTAGAATTATTTGAGATATCATGTCTAATCTAATTTGTGTTTAGTTTTCAGAACTTAACAACAGGACTTATCAGGACTTACTGTAAATCAGAACTTACTGAAGTCAGAACTTAATATCAGAACTTAAGGCGTCAGAAGATATATATCAGGACTTAAGTGCGGGAAGACTTCAGATAAGGAATGCGGCTGATTTACAGGAGAAGATTTGGACTAATACAAAAGAAGATATGTATGAAGAGTTAGAGAACTAGAAGACATGTAGAAGATATCTGATTGATATATTTTAGGAGACTGAATTATATTTCATATCAATTAGAAGATATCTTGTAACTGTGTACTATATAAACATAGCTTAGGGTTTACACTATATATGTTATCATTATCGAGAAGATTATACATTGTAACCTAGTAGCTCTTAGTGATATTGTTCATCACTAAGAGAGAACAACAGTTCCATTGTAACAGAGTTTATTTGAATATACTTGATATTTGTTACATACTTGTGTTGAAATTGATTTGATTGTATAAACACTATATTCAACCCCCTTCTATAGTGTTGTGTGACCTAACAAGTGGTATCTGAGCCTTTCTATTAACACACATAAAGTAAGATCCAAACAAACAATTATGTCTGAAGAAACACAAACTCCAACTAAGCCCACCAAAACTCAAGAAACTCAAAACACTCAAACCCACAGTCGATATGAGACTATTAGGGTTCCCATACTGAGAGAATTTGAGTATCCTATATGGAAAGTGAAGATGGCTATGTTTCTGGAAGCTACAGATCCAGAGTACCTTGATAGAATTAATGAAGGACCATATAAGCCTACCAAGCTCTCTGTTGCAGTTGTTGATCAACCAACAAAGACCATACCAAAGGAGAGAGGTGAATACACACCTGGAGATATCTCATCTATTGCCAAGGATGCAAGGGTAAGGCATTTTTTGTATAGTGCAATTAATAATGTCATGTCAAATAGGGTAATTGGATTCAAGACTGCAAAGGAGAAATCAGATGCTTTGGAGACAAGATGCCAGGGAACTGATGCAATCAAAAAGAACAGGAGGACTATACTCACTCAAGAGTATGAGCACTTTGACTCAAAAGCTGATGAGTCATTAACTGATTTATATGACAGGTTTACCAAACTCTTGAATGATCTGTCAGTGGTGGACAAGGAATATGATCTTGAAGATTCAAATCTAATATTCCTTTTAGCTCTTCCTGAAAATTGGGATTTGAAGTCTACTACCATAAGAGACAACTATGACCTTACTAAAACTACTCTTGAAGAAATTTATGGTATGCTCAAGACTCATGAACTTGAGATGGATCAAATGAGCAAGAGGCATGGAAGAAAGTCAAGGATAGTTGCTCTTAAAGCTGAGGAGGAATCTCCTAAAGTGGTTGTCTCAAAGAGGGGCAAAGGAAAGGCTCTCATCATAAAGTCTGATTCAGAGTCATCATAATCCTGATGATGATGATTCAGAAACTGAAAGTTTATCTGAAGTTGATGTTGATGCAGAGATGATGCAACTGTGAGCTCTTATGGTGAAGGTATCACAAAGATAGCCTACAAGAATTTCAGAAAGGGCAAAAAGATTTCCAAGAAAGGTGGAAGTTCTGATAAGAAAGGGTTCAAAAAGTCTGAAGGCAAAGGAGGAAAGTCTGACAGAGGAAACAACTCAAATGTCAAATGCTACAATTATGGTGAAAGAGGCCACATATCTCCTGACTGCAAGAAAGGAAAAAGTGATAAAAGGCAAGGCACTTGTGACAAAGAAGAAAAGCTGGACAGACACTTCAGATTCTGAAGATGAGGTGAACTATGCCTTGATGGCAAATGCTGATAGCAGTACTGACACTACTGAATTGAAGGTACCTCAAACAACCTTTGCTTTTCATACTGATGATATTACTGAGTTGAGATTATACCTTAAAACCATGTTCATTAGTTTTAGAGATCAGACTTTAACATGTGAAAGATTAACATCTGAAGGTCTTGCTCTTAAAAATAGAAATGACTATTTAGAAAAAAAGTTAGTTTTTCTTCATCAAACTAAGAAAGAAAGAGACGAGGCTTTGTATGTTAGAGATGAAGTGCTAAAATTGAATGAATCTCTAAAAACTGATTTAGAAAAGGAAAGAGAGATCATCAGAACTTGGACTAACTCTGGCAGAACAACTCAGAATATACTAAGTAGTGGAAATTGGAAAGAGGGCTTAGGTTATGGAGATGATAAAAGTGAGAAAGGAACTGTGCAAATTGAGCCAATTTGTGTTAAACAGACTGCTAAGCCAAAGGTAAATCCTGTTAAATTTGTAGCAAAAACTGTTATGTCTGATTCTGAAAAAATGAAAGATTCCAAGACAGAAGTAAAAGAAAAGTCAACTTCTGACAAATTAAAACAGGATAAATCAGCTGAAGTAAACATAGGCATAATGACTAAGAAGCAGCTTAAGCATAAGCTGAAAGAGATTAGAAATGTGAACAAGGTAAAGGAAGTTAGGAAAAATAGGAACGGAAAGGAAGGTGTGAATAAAAGCAATAATTATATGCATGTTCCTAATGCTCCTAGAAAGAAATGTTACAACTGTGGAAACTCTAACCATCTTGCTTCATTTTGCAGGAAAAATAAAGATATAAACTCTTTACCTCTTAAATAAGGAGTTAAGAGTCAGTTTGTTAGGTTTAAACCACAAAATACTTGTTTTTATTATGGTAGTTTATGGCATTCCATTAATACTTGTAAGGAATATCATAGTTTGTACTGTGATTATTATCAAATAAAACCTTCTTTGAAGAAAGTTAGTGTAATTACTTCTAGTGTCAATTCTTACACAAACTCTAATATAAAGTCTGATAAACAACATGTTAGCATAAACTCTGAAATTAAATCCGCTTCAAATGCTAACAAACTTAAAAAGGCCAAAGGATCCAAGAAAGTCTGGGTCCTTAAAACTTACCAATAGTGGTCTTTGTGATTGCAGGGCAACTGGAAAAACATCCTAGTTCTAGACAGTGGATGTTCAAGACATATGACTAGAAATAAAACCCTGCTATCAGACTTTGTGGAGAAAGCTGGCCCAGGAGTTTCTTATGGAGATGACAACATGGGAAAAACTCTGGGATATGGCAATATCAATCTTGGGAATGTCATCATTGAACAAGTAGCTCTTGTCTCAGGACTTAAACACAATCTGCTAAGTATTAGTCAAATCTGTGACAGAGGTTATCATGTGGATTTCTTTGAAGAACACTGTGAAGTTGTAAGTAATACTACAGGCAAAATGGTTATGAAAGGTTACAGACATGGTAACATTTATGAAGCTAGACTTTCAACAAATTCTGATGGCTCTGTAATCTGTCTGTTAAGTAGAGTATCAATTGAAGAAAGCTGGAATTAGCACAAGAGACTCTCTCATTTAAATTTCAACAACATAAATGAGCTAGTAAAGAAAGATCTTATGAGAGGACTGCCAAAATCAGTATTTGCTCCTGATGGCCTTTGTGATTCATGTCAAAAGGCAAAACAAAGAAAATCTTCATTCAAGAGCAAAACTGAATCCTCAATTCTTGAGCCTTATCACTCACTGCATATTGATCTATTTGGTCCAGTCAATGTCATGTCAAATGCAAAGAAGAAATATGATATGGTTATAGTGGATGAGTTCACAAGATACACTTGGGTGTATTTCTTGCACAAGAAGAATGAAACTGCATCTACTCTAACTGATCATGTCAGACAACTGGATAAGTTGGTCAAAGATTCTGTAAAAATAATAAAAAGTGATAATGGCACTGAGTTCCAGAATTCAATCATGGAAGAGTTCTGCAAAAAGCATGGAATTAAGCAGGAATTTTCTGTACCTAGAACTCCACAGCAAAATGGAGTTGTAGAAAGAAAGAACATGACTCTCATTGAAGCTGCACGAACTATGTTTGATGAAGCAAAGCTGCCAACCTACTTTTGGGCTGAAGATGTGTAGACTGCTTGTTTTACACAGAATGCTACACTCATAAACAAGCATGGAAAAACACCATATGAGATGGTGAAGAAAAAGAAGCCAAATCTGAAATACTTTCATGTATTTGGATGTAACTGTTTTGTTCTTAAGACTCATCCTGAACAGCTATCAAAATTTGATCTAAAAGCTGATGAAGGAATTTGTGTTGGATATCCACTTTCCACAAAAGCCTTCAGAGTCTACAATTTAAGAACAAGGGTTGTCATAGAATCTATCAATGTATCTTTTAATGATAGAAAAGATTGGACTTGAAGATTTCAATGATCATGATCAACTGAGATTTGAAAATGAAGATTTAAATTTTGATTCTGTAAATTCTGATGGCTTAAATCCTGATCCTGTAAGTTCTGACGGGTTAAATTCTGATGTCATTGAAACTGTGGTAACTACTCCAAGGGAAAATGCACCTGTTCAGGTGGAGCAAGCTGAAGATCCTACCACAACTCAAGACTCTCAAGAAGAATCAGATCTGTCACTGGCTCTTCAAGTTCTGATTCATCAATTTCTGATGAGCCAAATTCTGATAATTCTGAAAACTCTGATTCTTCAATTCCTAAAGGATCCAACTCAAATTCTGAAATTTCAGAGAGCATAACTTCAGGGGGAGCATCAGAAAATGCTGATGGAGATAACATGGATCATGGGGGAGGATCCAGTTCTAGAGATCAACTTCCATCTGCAAGGATGTGGACTAAAGCACATACACCTGACTTAATAATTGGAGATCCTGAAGCAGGTGTCAGAACTAGAATAGTAACATCAAATGTGTGTTCAGAAACAAAACTGATAGTGATGGCATAATTACAAGGAACAAAGCAAGGCTAGTTGCTAAAGGTTACTCTCAACAGGAGGGTATTGACTATGATAAAACATTTGCTCCAGTTGCTAGATTGGAAGCCATAATAATCTTTTTGACTTATGGTGCTCACAAAAAGTTTAAAGTCTTTCAAATGGATGTGAAAAGTGCTTTTCTCAATGGAGAATTGGAAGAAGAGGTATATGTTGAACAACCTTCAGGGTTTGTAGATCCAAAATACCACGAACTTTTATTGAAACGATTTCCAAAGATCGTATTCCCTCAAATAGATTTAATTACTCGATATAATGGATATTATTTCATTGTTCATTTATTATAGGATAAGTATTCTCCAACGATTATTTATTTCAAACCCGATTTATTATTAAAGATTACTTTAAATTACTTAAACATAAATTAGTTGAGAATATTATTTCAAATATTCTTTTAAAGTATAATTATTCGAGGTTTAATTATTTAACGATTAATATTTAATTATTAAATAATTTATTATGATTTAAAGATCATAAAACCTGATTTAAATTACTTTCTGATTTTCGGAAAATCATTCCAATAATTTCAGATCGTCGGAGAATATTATCTCTACTTATTTTAAATATTTTGAATATAGTTTCAAAGAAACTCCCCCTTATTTACTTATCTGTTGACAACGGTCAACTCACATCCTTAGTACTTTCTTCGAAAACTTTAAAAAGTACATATATATATGAGGTAAAGCTGTGCCTATCAACAAGCAAAATGCTTGGGGAACTTTGATATAGTTCGATGATTCCAAGTATATGATAGGATTCTTAAAAGGACAAGAAGGGGTAGAGATCCTGTACTTCGTGGATTGGGAGACTGCCATATTAATTTTCTGTATGAGAAGGTACCATGTGTACTGAAGGACATACGAAATATGTAAAATATACCCGGGTGGAATGGGAAAGCATATAAAGCCCGAATGCGGCTTGGGTGACAACCAGGATGTTAGGAAGTCGTCCCTCTACATGTAGAAAAGGTTATTGTTACCGTTATACGACTGATCATCGTATCTCGGGGGCTCCAGTGAATGTACTAAATTCTTCCAATTGGAATCTTGATGCAATACCATAACCCAAACCTAGGTGCTGGGTTTACCATTAAGGTATTTGAAGGATAATAAATCCACTAAATAATTGTTTTTGAAAGAAGGTGTGTATCACCAAGAAAACTACTTTGAGTAAATACATATCCTTATACGGATTAATACAATTTCTTTAACAGTCTTTTTATACTATTGATTATTATGGCTGAGCATTATTGCTCATTCTTGCTTTCTTTTAAATGTCATAACACAACGGATTACCAGTATGCCGGCGTGGGATTTAATCACTTGAAATCGTGAGGAAAATCCCTTACAGCTTTGTCTCAGGTGGACCAGAGTATCCAGATAGGTATAAAATATTAGTAGTACTTATTGTAACTTCATTTAGATGTTACGAATAATTGTTTAAGATCCTGTAAAGTACATTTGAGTGTAATAAAAGAAGATTACATCTTGTACATCATTTCTAAGGCTATAACTTGTGTGTATGTGTGCATGAGATTGAGGTCTGTTGGATTATTGAATCAATACAGGTTATACATGAGTGAAGGCTGGCGTGACGACCCAGGTTCCTGACCCCGGATTTGGGGATTTACAAGTGTCATCCCAACTTTTAGCTTTGTTAGAATTATTTGAGATATCATGTCTAATCTAATTTGTGTTTAGTTTTCAGAACTTAACAACAGGACTTATCAGGACTTACTGGAAATCAGAACTTACTGAAGTCAGAACTTAATATCAGAACTTAAGGCGTCAGAAGATATATATCAGGACTTAAGTGCGGGAAGACTTCAGATAAGGAATGCGGCTGATTTACAGGAGAAGATTTAGACTAATACAAAAGAAGATATGTATGAAGAGTTAGAGAACTAGAAGACATGTAGAAGATATCTGATTGATATATTTTAGGAGACTGAATTATATTTCATATCAATTAGAAGATATCTTGTAACTGTGTACTATATAAACATAGCTTAGGGTTTACACTATATATGTTATCATTATCGAGAAGATTATACATTGTAACCTAGTAGCTCTTAGTGATATTGTTCATCACTAAGAGAGAACAACAGTTCTATTGTAACAGAGTTTATTTGAATATACTTGATATTTGTTACATACTTGTGTTGAAATTGATTTGATTGTATAAACACTATATTCAACCCCCTTCTATAGTGTTGTGTGACCTAACAAGTGGTATCTGAGCCTTTCTATTAACACACATAAAGTAAGATCCAAACAAACAATCATGTCTGAAGAAACACAAACTCCAACTAAGCCCACCAAAACTCAAGAAACTCAAAACACTCAAACCCACAGTCGATATGAGACTATTAGGGTTCCCATACTGAGAGAATCTGAGTATCCTATATGGAAAGTGAAGATGGCTATGTTTCTGGAAGCTACAGATCCAGAGTACCTTGATAGAATTAATGAAGGACCATATAAGCCTACCAAGCTCTCTGTTGCAGTTGTTGATCAACCAACAAAGACCATACCAAAGGAGAGAGGTGAATACACACCTGGAGATATATCATCTATTGCCAAGGATGCAAGGGTAAGGCATTTTTTGTATAGTGCAATTAATAATGTCATGTCAAATAGGGTAATTGGATTCAAGACTGCAAAGGAGAAATTGGATGCTTTGGAGACAAGATGCCAGGGAACTGATGCAATCAAAAAGAACAGGAGGACTATACTCACTCAAGAGTATGAGCAATTTGACTCAAAAGCTGATGAGTCATTAACTGATTTATATGACAGGTTTACCAAACTCTTGAATGATCTGTCACTGGTGGACAAGGAATATGATCTTGAAGATTCAAATCTAATATTCCTTTTAGCTCTTCCTGAAAATTGGGATTTGAAGTCTACTACCATAAGAGACAACTATGACCTTACTAAAACTACTCTTGAAGAAATTTATGGTATGCTCAAGACTCATGAACTTGAGATGGATCAAATGAGCAAGAGGCATGGAAGAAAGTCAAGGATAGTTGCTCTTAAAGCTGAGGATGAATCTCCTAAAGTGGTTGTCTCAAAGAGGGGCAAAGGAAAGGCTCTCATCATAAAGTCTGATTCAGAGTCATCATAATCCTGATGATGATGATTCAGAAACTGAAAGTTTATCTGAAGTTGATGTTGATGCAGAGATGATGCAACTGTGAGCTCTTATGGTGAAGGTATCACAAAGATAGCCTACAAGAATTTCAGAAAGGGCAAAAAGATTTCCAAGAAAGGTGGAAGTTCTGATAAGAAAGGGTTCAAAAAGTCTGAAGGCAAAGGAGGAAAGTCTGACAGAGGAAATAACTCAAATGTCAAATGCTACAATTATGGTGAAAGAGGCCACATATCTCCTGACCGCAAGAAAGGAAAAAGTGATAAAAGGCAAGGCAATTGTGACAAAGAAGAAAAGCTGGACAGACACTTCAGATTCTGAAGATGAGGTGAACTATGCCTTGATGGCAAATGCTGATAGCAGTACTGACACTACTGAATTGAAGGTACCTCAAACAACCTTTGCTTTTCATACTGATGATATTACTGAGTTGAGATTATACCTTAAAACCATGTTCATTAGTTTTAGAGATCAGACTTTAACATGTGAAAGATTAGCATCTGAAAGTCTTGCTCTTAAAAATAGAAATGACTATTTAGAAAAGAAGTTAGTTTTTCTTCATCAAACTAAGAAAGAAAGAGACGAGGCTTTGTATGTTAGAGATGAAGTGCTAAAATTGAATGAATCTCTAAAAACTGATTTAGAAAAGGAAAGAGAGATCATCAGAACTTGGACTAACTCTGGTAGAACAACTCAGAATATACTAAGTAGTGGAAATTGGAAAGAGGGCTTAGGTTATGGAGATGATAAAAGTGAGAAAGGAACTGTGCAAATTGAGCCAATTTGTGTTAAACAGACTGCTAAGCCAAAGGTAAATCCTGTTAAATTTGTAGCAAAAACTGTTATGTCTGATTCTGAAAAGATGAAAGATTCCAAGACAGAAGTAAAAGAAAAGTCAACTTCTGACAAATTAAAACAGGATAAATCAGCTGAAGTAAACATAGGCATAATGACTAAGAAGCAGCTTAAACATAAGCTGAAAGAGATTAGAAATGTGAACAAGATAAAGGAAGTTAGGAAAAATAGGAACGGAAAGGAAGGTATGAATAAAAGCAATAATTATATGCATGTTCCTAATGCTCCTAGAAAGAAATGTTACAACTGTGGAAACTCTAACCATCTTGCTTCATTTTGCAGGAAAAATAAAGATATAAACTCTTTACCTCTTAAATCAGGAGTTAAGAGTCAGTCTGTTAGGTTTAAACCACAAAATACTTGTTTTTATTGTGGTAGTTTATGGCATTCCATTAATACTTGTAAGGAATATCATAGTTTGTACTATGATTATTATCAAATAAAACCTTCTTTGAAGAAAGTTAGTGTAATTCCTTCTAGTGTAAATTCTTACACAAACTCTAATATAAAGTCTGATAAACAACATGTTAGCATAAACTCTGAAATTAAATCCGCTTCAAATGCTAACAAACTTAAAAAGGCCAAAGGATCCAAGAAAGTCTGGGTCATTAAAACTAACCAATAGTGGTCTTTGTGATTGCAGGGCAACTGGAAAAACATCCTAGTTCTAGACAGTGGATGTTCAGGACATATGACTAGAAATAAAACCCTGCTATCAGACTTTGTGGAGAAAGCTGGCCCAGGAGTTTCTTATGGAGATGACAACATGGGAAAACTCTGGGATATGGCAATATCAATCTTGGGAATGTCATCATTGAACAAGTAGCTCTTGTCTCAGGACTTAAACACAATCTGCTAAGTGTGAGTCAAATCTGTGACAAAGGTTATCATGTGGATTTCTTTGAAGAACACTGTGAAGTTGTAAGTAATACTACAGGCAAAGTGGTTCTGAAAGGTTACAGACATGGTAACATTTATGAAGCTAGACTTTTAACAAACTTTGATGGCTCTGTAATCTGTCTGTTAAGTAGAGTATCAATTGAAGAAAGCTAGAATTAGCACAAGAGACTCTCTCATTTAAATTTCAACAACATAAATGAGCTAGTAAAGAAAGATCTTATGAGAGGACTGCCAAAATCATTATTTGCTCCTGATGGCCTTTGTGATTCATGTCAAAAGGCAAAACAAAGAAAATCTTCATTCAAGAGCAAAACTGAATCCTTAATTCTTGAGCCTTATCACTCACTGCATATTGATCTATTTGGTCCAGTCAATGTCATGTCAATTGCAAAGAAGAAATATGATATGGTTATAGTGGATGAGTTCACAAGATACACTTGGGTGTATTTCTTGCACAAGAAGAATGAAACTGCATCTACTCTAACTGATCATGTCAGACAACTGGATAAGTTGGTCAAAGATTCTATAAAAATAATAAAAAGTGATAATGGCACTGAGTTCCAGAATTCAATCATGGAAGAGTTCTGCAAAAAGCATGGAATTAAGCAGGAATTTTCTGTACCTAGAACTCCACATCAAAATGGAGTTGTAGAAAGAAAGAACATGACTCTCATTGAAGCTGCACGAACTATGCTTGATGAAGCAAAGCTGCCAACCTACTTTTGGGCTGAAGATGTGCAGACTGCTTGTTTTACACAGAATGCTACACTCATAAACAAGCATGGAAAAACACCATATGAGATGGTGAAGAAAAAGAAGCCAAATCTGAAATACTTTCATGTATTTGGATGTAACTGTTTTGTTCTTAAGACTCATCCTGAACAGCTGTCAAAATTTGATCTAAAAGCTGATAAAGGAATTTTTGTTGGATATCCACTTTCCATAAAAGCCTTCAGAGTCTACAATTTAAGAACAAGGGTTGTCATGGAATCTATCAATGTATCTTTTGATGATAAAAAAGATTGGACTTGAAGATTTCAATGACCATGATCAGCTGAGATTTGAAAATGAAGATTTAAATTTTGATTCTGTAAATTCTGATGGCTTAAATCCTGATCCTGTAAGTTCTGACGGGTTAAATTCTGATGTCATTGAAACTGTGGTAACTACTCCAAGGGAAAATGCACCTGTTCAGGTGGAGCAAGCTGAAGATCCTACCACAACTCAAGACTCTCAAGAAGCATCAGAACCTGTCACTGGCTCTTCAAGTTCTGATTCATCAATTTCTGATGAGCCAAATTCTGATAATTCTGAAAACTCTGATTCTTCAATTCCTAAAGGATCCAACTGAAATTCTGAAATTTCAGAGAGCATAACTTCAGGGGGAGCATCAGAAAGTGCTGATGGAGACAACATGGATCATGGGGGAGGATCCAGTTCTAGAGATCAACTTCCATCTGCAAGGATGTGGACTAAAGCACATACACCTGACTTAATAATTGGAGATCCTGAAGCAGGTGTCAGAACTAGAATAGTAACATCAAATGGGTGTTCAGAAACAAAACTGATAGTGATGGCATAACTACAAGGAACAAAGCAAGGCTAGTTGCTAAAGGTTACTCTCAACAGGAGGGTATTGACTATGATAAAACATTTGCTCCAGTTGCTAGATTGGAAGCCATATTAATCTTTTTGGCTTATGGTGCTCACAAAAAGTTTAAAGTCTTTCAAATGGATGTGAAAAGTGCTTTTCTCAATGGAGAATTAGAAGAAGAGGTATATGTTGAACAACCTCCAGGGTTTATAGATCCAAAATTTCCTAATCATGCCTACAGGCTTGATAAAGTACTTTATGGCCTTATGCAAGCTCCAAGAGCATGGTATGAGACATTAACTCAATTCCATCTGGAAAGTAGATTTAACATAGTCACAATTGATAAAACATTGTTCTACCTTAACCATGGAAAGGACTTACTTTTTGTACAGATATATGTTGATGATATAATCTTTGGTTCTACAAATGCCAAACTATGTGAAACGTTTGCAAAGCTAATGCAGTCAAGATATCAAATGAGTATGATGGGAGAACTTAACTAATTTATGGGACTTTAAGTCAAGCAAAATGAAGAAGGTACTTTCATAAATCAATCCAAGTACGCCAGAAATTTACTCAAGAAATTTGGAAAGCAAGACTGTTCAACTGCATCCACTCCCATGGCCACTGCAACCAAGTTAGATAAAGATACTGGAGCATCAGTAGATATTACTAACTACAGAGGTATGATTGGTTTTTTACTCTATTTAACTGCAAGTAGACCTGATATCATGTATGCTACCTGACTTTGTGCAAGATTTCAGGCTGATCCAAAAGAACCTCATCTAATAGCTGTGAAAAGAATTTTCAAGTACCTCAAGGGTACAACTGATCTGGGATTGTGGTATCCTAGATAATCATATTTTAAACTAATTGGTTACTCAAATGCAGATTTTACAGGATGCAAAATAGACAGGAAGAGCACTAGTGGAAGCTGCCAATTTCTTAGAGGCAGATTGGTTTCTTGGTTTAGCAAGAAACATAAATCAATTTCCACATCAACTGCAGAAGCAGAATATATTGTTGCAGGAAGCTGTTGTGCACAGATTCTTTGGATGAAGAATCAGTTACTAGACTATAGGTTAGAATTTTCTAAAATACCCATTTACTATGATAATCAAAGTGCTATTGCTGTGACAGGTAATCCAGTTCAACACTCAATGACAAAGCACATCAGCATTAGGTACCATTTCATAAGGGAACATTGATGGAAGGTACAGTGGAATTGCATTTTGTTCCAACAGATCAACAACTAGCAGATATCTTCACCAAACCACTATGTGAAGCTACTTTTACAAGACTGGTAAATGAACTTGGAATGGTTTCAGGTTCTTTCTCAAAATCTGCTTAGTTTTTGTTCTCATGCATCAGACTTTATGATCAGTGTTTACAGATTATCTTATCTTCATGTAATCTATGCTTAAACTGTAATATAATAAATACTGATTGTTACCTGATATGATTCTATATACTCTGATAGTGTTTTGAATGTTTTGTGACTATTCAATCCAATGAGGATTACTATGCTAGATTTTGACCTAGTAGTCTTTAACATACTAGAAATCCCATGTTTGAATTAGTTGTTTATGTGGAAATCAATTACACAAGCAAATTCTGATTTTGAGCTTAGTCAAATTTACTTTGTGTATCTTATTACTAAGTCACAAACTAGATTCTTGCTTTTTATCTGTCAAATTCGGATGTCAGTAAACCTTAAGGATAAACTACATGCTTGATATGCCTCACTTATCTGAAGAAAAAAAAAGCAAAGAAAATTGAAGTCAGGTACTCCTTTGAGATCTAGAGTAAATATGTGAAAGGGAAGACCCAAGTGCATTACTGGAATTAAGTAATACGCATTAAAGAGGCAAATAAATTTTTCTTGGTGACTTTTCACATTCTCTGATTACTGGAGAAATACTCTGATAATAGCATAAATTCTGATAGAAGTTGTGACTCACTTACACTGAGAAGCCACAGTAAAAAGAATGTCAAAAGATGCATAAAATGAGCACAAACAGTTGAGGTGGACTCTTGCATAAATTTATTCTATAGTAGACTTCAAAATTGAAGACAGATTTTAAGCACTTTTCTTAGTTATGCCTTATTTCTAAGATATACTGAAGTTTATCAGACTTTAATCTTTATCTGATCATTTGCAAATGCACACACTCTCACTCCATATGAATGATGAAAATTACTGTGGTGATTAAGTTGTTTTTGACAAACTGTTAAGCATTATTTGCATAATTTCCGAGGATAAGTTCTGATGAAAGTTCTGATGATTAAACTCTGAAGAAACCAGTCAGTATTTGTATGAAGGATCACAGATACAGACATTCACTTTTTGAGTACAGAAGCCATGTTCTGATGACCGTTAAATTCTGATAATAGTCAAGTTCTGATGCAAATCCTGATGGAAACTCTGATGCTTACGTGGCATTATTTATTTACTTGACTTATTTGTGGTATTTACTGTAACGGTCATATTTATTAGAAATTAATTAGGTGCGATAAAACAGTGATAATCATTTGGTTAGTGGAAAACGTGTTTACCTTGACAACTGCATGTGCACAATTATTACTGCTTATTTCTCGTGCCCACTAACTATTGTTCTGACTATTTACTATGTGACAGGTGTCTAATGTCGGTTCTGCTTCAATTATAACCGTTGTCAAATAGAGAGTATATATATGGGAGTTAAAAGATTTTACAATCTATTACCTACTTTTCTAATTCTCTAATCTCTCTTATTTTCTCTCTCTCTAATATTCTCTGAAGCTATTTTCTAACATGCATTTTATCAAACACCTTCTATACACATATTTTCTCACTTGATTTTTCACATAAATGGCACCAAAGGACATCATTTTTAATGGATCCAAGTTCGTCCCCAACAACTATCTGGCCATACTTAGCAAGGACGAAGCTCCATCAGATCTTCACTTCATCCAAGATTTTCTATCTCGAAGTGAGATTGGGTATGCTTTGACCCAACCAGAAGCACTCTCAGAAACTCAAGTACTGGAGTTTTGGAGGAGTGGTGTTTATGATGATGGTGGTGCAAATGGGTCCCCAAGCATCATATTTACAATAGGGGAGGATGAGCATGTGGTGACTTTGTCAACTGTTCGACAAGCACTACATTTTCCAGAAGACTGCACTTTCAGTTCATCAGTTGAGGAGCCAGCCCTTCAACAAATGATGGAAACTCTGGGCTATGAAAAGTCTTTGGCAAAGCTGGGACAATTGAAGAGACCCCACATCAGGAGGGAGTGGAGTTTTTTCTTTGAATGCATTACAAAAGCTTTTGCCAACAAGTGCTCTAACTTTGATGTTATACTCATAATGAGTCAGCAAATCGGGTATGCTATCTTGAATCAAACACATTTTGATTATGCAAGTGATATTTTAGGTTTCATAGGTGATAGGATGACAAAAGATAGAAACACAGTTTATTTTTCTAGATTCTGTCAGCTTATATACAGTTTCTGTTGTTCTGATGCACCTCATAATTTTAGTGAGACAATTGAACCCTTTAAACTTGCAAAAAGGGCTTTCACTGACTTATTATCTACTGATAATAAGAAGACTGTACTAAGACCCCTCCAAATTCCTCAATCAGTCAAATAGGTCTTAGTAAACTCTGATCCAAACACCTATACTGCCATATATCCTGATGTACAACCATCCCAACCTCCATCAGCACCCACAACCTCTACTCAAACAGCTCAAACTTCTCAACCACAACCACAACCTACCATCAGAACATATTTCAAACCAGCACAATCCTCTCACCCACAACCATCTTCTACAATATCAAGACCCAAACCTTCAAGGGAAAAATCAGTTCTAAATCTCCACCAAGGAGAAGAAGGATGATACTTAGGGATGAGTCTGATGAAAAAGAGGAGCAAGTCCAGGTTCATGCATCAGAACCTGTGACAGTAGAAGCTAAAGGGTCAACCCATCAGAAAAAGACTGAAGCTGAGGGTTCAGATATTTTGAAGAGGAAAAGAATTATAAGTTCTGATGTTGCCCAGGAAACTCCTTCACTATCCAGGAGATCAAAGAAACAAAGAGCAGGAAGGCATTTAGCACAACCTCATTCTGAGGATACTCAAGAAACTGAGGAAGGGGATCAGGAATCCCTGATCTCATCAGAGTCTGTAGTAATTGAAGCTTTTCCATCCCCACCTCAAGCTAAAGAACTGTTACAGAAATAATGATTATACCTCCTATCTCTCCAGTTAAAGAAACAACAGCTGAAGATTCAGGATTAAGTCCTGAAATTGACATCCACAGGCTGAACATTCCAACTGTGCTTTATCTGGAAGCTCCAACTGCAGCTCAGCCATCTACTGTTAATTCTCCAATCTTACAAGCTGAGTTACCATCTACACCAATTCTGGATCTGGAACCTGAAGATCGGAATTTAGATGAAGCTGCTACAGCATCTCCTTCAGTCACACAAACTCTTGTGTTATCAGAAGATGAGGATATGTTAGCAAGTTCTGGAGACAGTGCTCCAGTAAATGCTCCCATTCTTGGAAAGGAGGCATTGATTCAAAAGTTTGTTGAAAAAGAAGCTCCTGTTCCTTGGGAAGAAACTCACAAAGGGGTTGAGTGGACCAAGAAGTGGAATGAATCTGATTTCATTCCAAGCTCCAAAGTTCTGTTAGATCATATTGGAAAGGCTGATGAGCTGATGATAAATTCGGATTTCAAGCACCAACTCAAAGTCACAACTCTAAGTACTAAAAACCTTCAAGGTCTGCACTCCACAACTCATGCCAAGGTTAATATACTTCTGGAATCAGCTGAAAAGCTAGATATGACTCTCAAATTTGACAAGTCAAGAATTATCAGACCTATTCATGAGAAAGTTGAAGCTATTGAGAAGGTTCAAGAAAAGCAACATGCCCAAATTACTGAGGTCCTGCAGAATCAAGCCTCTCAACAAGTTCAACTAAATGAAATTCAATCTTCAGTAGAACTTCTTCTCTCTCTCCTACTACCAGATGATGCCAAAAAGGGGGAGAAGGTAGTTAAGTCAAAATGCTCAACTAGTCAAATTCTGAAGAAAAAGGATGACAATGAGGATGACCAGGGAAACCCTAGCAAGGGAAAGGGTCAAGGTCAAGGGCAAAGCAGCAAAGTTTCTTCAAGGAAACTAATTTATGATGCTAGCAAATCTTCTATACAGAAGAAGACAAGTTCTGAAGTTATAGATGCTCAAAATCTGATACCAAGTTCTGATTCAAGGAGGAAGTAAAGACTCTCAGAAGTTTTTGCAAACTCTAAAACTCAAGGGAATGGAGACTTCTGTCTACTACAAAGATCCTAAAATTCAGACTCTTGATGAAGAAATTGCTAGAAGATTATTTCTCAAACATAATCCTGGAATGGATTTAGAGACTTTAAAGGAGGAAGAAGCTAGATTTGCAGCTGAGAAGACAAATCTTAAGTTTAAAGCTTCTGATGCAAAGAAACCTCCAAGGCCTAAGGCAAAAGGCATTGTGATCAAGGAAAAGTCAAATTCTGAGGCTTCAAAGCCCAAGACAAGATCACAAGTTGAAACTGATCCCAAAGATAAGGGGAAAGGAAAAATTGATGAACCAATAAAGCCACAGTATATGAAGATTCCTCAAATCCTGATGAAACCTATATGCAAACTGGTTCAAGTATTTGATGATGTTGCTGCAGTAGATGAAACTGTTCAAACTCTGAAGAGAAGGAAGATAACTAAAGAATCTAAAACAACCTCTGACACAGCTCAAGTTGTTCATAATGAAGAACAGCAAGCTACAGAAAAAACAGCAAATCCTGATCAAGTCATCAAGACATCAACCTCTGACAGTGCTCAAGTTGATTTAAATAAATTGACATTTACTGATAAGAGAAAACTCCTATGGAAGAATGTTAATCCATCAGATCCTAAGAAAATCCAGTTGCTATCTGATTTCATGACTGTAGGATTGAAATCTAGAGAAGCAAGAGACAGAGCTGGATTAGGTTCTGAAGAAGCCAAAATCAAGACAGGAGTTGAAGTGCTTACAAGAGATCCATTTTTATTGACTGACAAACCTCTTGAAGAAGTTACACAGAAACACCTTGACAAGGTTATATTTGTTCAAGTGGTACTGAATGCTCATAATAAGCATAATGTCAAAGAAAATCTGATTTTATTTCTTGAAGATGGAAGAACATATCAAATGTCAGAATCAGATGTATTGAACAAATCTTTGAAAGAACTTCAATTCTTTCATTATCTTTTAAAGATAAATCTGAGATTACTAGGAGATGGTCAAATTTCATAATGAAGACCATAAGGGATAAAGCAAGAATTTCTGGTTCAAGACAGAATTCATTTCTAATATAGTTGAAGATGATGGAAGTGAAATTCCAATGAAGAAGGATTCCGCTAAACTTGAAGTGATTCTGAAAGAGAAATGTATGTGCTACAATGAAGACTCTTCTCATCCAAGGGTGATCAGACTTGGTGATGGTTTGGAAAGAAATCACATCTCAACACTTAGGACTGCAATCTACCAGATTGGAAGTCAGGGTGAAGAATTGAAGCAAGTCAAAGCTACACTAGCTCAAGTCCTGAGGAATAAAGAAGAAAAGCTGATATCAAACTTTGTCAAGAATCACTTTGGATTCAGATTGACTCGGTAAAATTGGTAAAAGCTACAAGGACTGTAAGTTGTAGTTAGTTGTCTAATTAAACTCTCATTGCATTTGTACTTAAATGTTTTTGACATCATCAAATCTATTAACTTGTATATTTTTCATAATTTAATGAAATGATATCTTCAATATATTATTTATTTTGGTATTTGTACGATTAAACATAAAATTAAAGAACACGTAGATCCTCTCCATTAGGACATGAATTTAATTGATCCAAATCAAAGTCAAAAAGTAAAACTAGCAAAATCATGTCTTTCAAACATAAAGAAATATTCCTATTTTACAAAAACTTCAAAACTACATCTTTATGGAATATATCTCTAAGTCAATATGATCAAAGAAGAAACATCAAGATATGATATTTCTTAGATCAATGTTGCAACAGGAATATGGCAACATGAATATGGCAACAAGCTCGAATAAGGAATATTGCAGAAATATTCTTCAGAGGTCTCGTGCTATATCAAAATTATTTAACTCTTCGCTCCAAAATATATCTCTACATATATCAAAAGATTTTTTATTCAAAGTTCATTAATATTCAGGATTGGAATATTAATATCCAGTTTTTCAACTCATTTCTGTATACTTACAGTAATTTTCTCCTATTTCGTAAAATCAACATTTCTTGGAGAAAATTATTCAAAAATACTCAAACACATTTTATATCATCCAAATATATTTTATATATTAGGAAATATATTTTAAGTATTTATACAAGTCAAAACTTTGGTCAAAAGATCCATCTCCTTTATTTCAAGACCAACGATATTTTTATTTGAAAGAAAGGCTGACAGAACAGTCTCATTTTTAGATAAAATACTTTCACATACTAGAATGACTTGAAATTTGGTATGGATCATTTAAATGGTATTTTATAAGTATGGTAAAAATTTTGAAGCATTCAGAGAATTTTTGTCTGGGCACAAAAATCGAGGCAGTTAGTCCCAAAGTTAACCACGTTTGACCTAGTTACCATTGACTAAAGTTGACCAAACTTTGCAAGACATCATTTTATAATATTTAGATAATTATCATATTTTTTAGGATATTTATTTAAGAGTTTTTGGGGTGGTCATAATTAACGGTGCTTAATCCTTAATTAAAGTATTTAAAGAATGATTAAAAGAAAAGGAAAATATATATTTAATATATATATTAGCTGAGATTTGAATGAATACTAGCTTGTGTTTCCTTCCCACTTGCAAAGAAACACAACCTACTTGCCATGTCATCAATCCATGTGATACACTCCATCCACCATTCATTCCTTCTCAAATCTTCACCATTCAATCCACCCAACTTCTCCTATAAATAAACCCCCACCCCAACCCATTTTATTTTAGCTAAAGAGCCACAAAGTTTCTGGGATTTTTTCAAGAAGTGCTTCTATTCATCTCTTTCAAATTTTATACACACACTTCTTCTCAAAAACCATCTCTCTCTTCTATATACTTACATATATACAAGGTTTTTGAAACCCAAGCTTAGCTTCACCCAACCAAGCTTAATCCCAACAAGTGAGCTCATCCACTACCACTTCTCGGCCTCCCGAAGGGCTCCCCAAGTTCGACCAAAGTGCCAAAATCCGGTCGAAACCTCCGGCGAACTTTTTTGACCGTTTTTCAAAAGTGGTTAGTTTTAGCTTCTTATTTAAGTTCTTTGCATTTAAGCTTTGTACTTAACTTCTCTACTTCATCTTAATCTCTAATACAAGCTCTCTTATAAAGGAAGTTCTCGGGGAGAACCTAGATTTGAACTCGGAATTCGAATAAGTACTTGATCTTCATAAAAATCATTCCAACGAGAAGATCTAAAAAGAAAAGTACTTTATCTCCAAGGGGAGATTATATTTGACACAAGTACGAGTTAGCCAATTATTTCTTGCATTTTAATTGGATCTTGGCTAACACTCATTCGTGCTCATAAAATAATTACGAAGTTTAAGTGTAATCCCTTCTAGCATCTTTAGTGCGCTCCGGGAGATTATTACTTGTCTCATATAAACACTTCGTAATTTGTCAAATCTTAAAATGGATCGTACGAGTTGGACAATTACTTAACGCTCTTTAACTGGATCTTGTCTAACTAATAACGTACATATAAAATATTATGATGTAAAAATGTAATCCCTTCTAACATCTTTAGTGTTTCGGGGGATTATAGCTTGTCTCATATAAACTACTTCGTAATCATCCGTTAACATCTTTCAGTGTTCCGTGGGGTTATTATTCGATATATATAAACTACTCATAATTATTCGTCTAAACTTCAAAAGCACGAACTTACGCCAATTACTTGCACTTCTATTATTTGGATCTTGGCTAAGAATCATAAAACATATACAAGTGCTTGAAGTTAAAAGTATACTTTACCACATAAGTGTCAAAACATAAGTATACTAAAATCCTTAAGCCTAAAAGCGTAAAGGATAAGTTAAAATTCTAAGATCGTAACTAAAGTATTCTTCGATTTATAAATAAGTAATCGAAATAAGGAGAATACAAAAGAAGTCATAAGCTATACGTGCTTTATATAAAAGACTTCTCATATTACTCCACAACTTCATTAAATCTATAAAGGAGTAATTATAAAAATACTTGGACTACCATTTATTATCCTAAGTCAAGTATTCTTATTCAGTTTTAATATTCTTATTTGAATATTATATTATTTGTGAGCTAGTACAGTAACATACTAGTTCAAACCATATTTTCTATACTTGTTTTGTTTCGTGGATTGTCTTGTTAGTTTTTTAGTGAGGTGAAGTGACGTGAGGTAATTCTCGTTCTAAGACCCCCTTTCTAGCTAAAAATAGCCCTCTTACGGGACCTTACAATTACAAGTTGGGGGAGATTGTTAGATATATTTGAGATGTCATGTCTAATCTGATTTGTGTTTAGTTTTCAGAACTTAACAACAGGACTTATCAGGACTTACTGGAAATCAGAACTTACTGAAGTCAGAACATAATATCATAACTTAAGGCGTCAGAAGATATATATCAGGACTTAAGTGCGGGAAGACTTAAGATAAGAAATGCGACTGATTTACAGGAGAAGATCTGGACTAAAACAAAAGAAGATATGCATGAAGAGTTAGAGGACTAGAAGACTTGTAAAAGGTATCTGATTGATATATTTTAGGAGACAGAATTATATTTCATATCAATTAGAAGATATCTTGTAATTATGTACTATATAAACACAGCTTAGGGTTTACACTATATGTGTTATCATTATCGAGAAGAATATATATTGTAACCTAGAAGCTTTTAGTGATATTGTTCATCAGTGAGAGAGAACAACAGTTCTATTGTAACAGAGTTTATTTGAATATACTTGATCTTTGCTATATACTTGTGTTGAAAATCGATTTGATTGTATAAACACTATATTCAACCCCCTTCTATAGTGTTGTGTGACCTAACAACCTTCAGCTATATAAGACCCAAGACCGGATCACTAAGATCCAAGACCGATAAAAGCTAAGGAAGCCAAGTCCACACAAAGGCTCTACAACAACTTCGAAGAAATAGCGGGGAGTTATTGTCTAAGATAAGTTGTGTAGGTAATACATTTATTTTGAGGTGGTGACCCTTGTGTTACGCACCAAGACAAATACTTGTAAAGGGTGTAAAGGCTTCTCCGCCTACTAAAGGAGCGAGTTTATTATAAGGGAAAATCCCGAGTCCAGGAGAGGAGCTCGGGGACTGAAGTAGGGGTGAGCGAATCTATTAGAGGTTGCGCCATCGTGAACCAGGATAAAATCACCATGTGGTATTTTCTTTCCTTGCACTTTATCTTCCGCACATATAAACTGCATAACCACTCGGTAAAGTTTTAAAAAGGGATAAAATATTTTTAAAACACCACAACAATTTTTAAATTGGTAATTAAGCTATTCAACCCCCCTTCTAGCTTAAAATAGCCCTCTTACGTGACCTTACAATTGGTATCAGAGTGGTGCTTTTTAACGTGTTTGTTAAGTGATTTGCAGATTTACAGGCACAACAAAAAGTGATCCGGAATGGCGTATATTAATCTCGTTGGATATGGTGAAGGTCTATCTATCTCACGACCTCCTCTATTTGATGGCACCAACTTTGCAACATGGAAAATGAGGTTTCGCATTTATGCTAGATCTCAAGGAGTCAAAGTTTGGATGGCTATCGATGACATCATCATTGAAAAGAAGGTTAGTGAATACAACTTAGAGGAATAAGCCACAATGAATATAGCCGCAAAGGCGGAGATGGTTCTCACAAGTGCACTTGCAGAAAAAGAATATAAAAGAGTAGATAATTACAAGTCAGCACAAGAAATATGGAACAAATTAGTGATAACCTATGAAGGAACCACTGATATAAAAGATTCTCGGATGGATACATTGATCCAAGAATACGAGAACTTTAAACTCCAAGAAGGAGAAAATATCATCGATATGGAAACAAGATTTACTCGTATTATCGATGAGTTATCTCAACTTGGAAAGAATTATACTCAAAATGAAAAGAATAGAAGAGTGCTCAAATCTCTACCTCCTAGTTGGAAGGTTAAAGTCACTACTATAAAAATAGATGCACAACTTAAATGAGTATAAGATTGATAACCTATTCGGAAATCTTCGTGCTTACGAAGAAGATAATATTCTGAAAAAGGTTACCCCAAAAGTGGAGGATAAAAAGAAAAATATGGCTCTAAAGGCCATATTAATTAATGAAAATGACGAGGAGTTAAATGAGGAACTCCAAAATCTCGATGAGAGTGAAATTGCTCTACTCACGAGACAACTTCGTCGTGTGCTTCAAAGCAAAGCTCAAAGATACGGAAAAGGCTTCCTAAAATCAAATAATCAACAAAGAGTTTTTAACTCTAACGGAAGGCCAAATTACTCTCAAAATTATTCTTCCAACTATAAGAGTAATTATCCGTCAACGAGCTACAATAAAAGCAAAGGCAATCAAAATATAAATACCTATAGCAATGCCAATGCCTCCACAAACCATCCGGTTTACACTCCTCCAAAACCTAAAGATCCATCTCTGGAGGAAACACAAGATGTGTGTTTCGAGTGTAAACAACCTGGTCATTATAAAAGAGAATGTCCTAAACTTTCAAAGGGACGAAGTCTCGTGGCCGAAAATGGTTGGGATCTAAGTGAAGATGAAGAAGCTCCAGAAGCTAGTGAAGAAGTGGTGAATCTATGTTTGATGGCTCTCAGAGAAGAAACTACATCTAGGGAAATCTCCTCTATAAATGAAGAGGTAACATCTAACTACGTTACAATTAAATCATTATTGGATGAATCTAATTTATCACTTATGAACATGAATAAGCATGATTTAATTGGACTTGTGGTAGAATATAAAAGTAAATACAAAGATGTTGATCAAAGGCTTCACTTAGTATGGTCCGAAAAAATGAAAATAGAAGAAATACATCATACTCAAAATAAAGAGTATACTCGGATGATGGACTCAAGAGTCCAAGATGAAAAAGAGATTACATCTCTAAAAGATCAAAACCATCTCATCAAGGTTGAAGTAAATAAACTTCAAGAAAATATAATCAACTTTGAAACAGAGAATATATCATTAATTCTCAAAGACGAAGAGATGGAACGTGAAAAGATACAATTGAATGATAACATTTGTAAACTTCATATTGATCTATTGAACTTAAAGATTCTAAATGAATCAAATGTTCAAGATATAGAAACATCTTATAAAAACAATCTTGATAAAGAAAATGAGCTATTAGAAACCAATGAGCTTAAAGGTGAAACTCTAAGGCTAAAAGAAGAAAAGTATAAACTCATAGCTCAAATTAAGGATCAAGAAAGAATCCTTAACAACAAGATTGATACCTTAAAGAAAGAAAATGAAAATCTTGAAGAAGTCATTCAAAAATTTACAAAAGGCAATAAGATGTTGGATCAAATGGTGCATACAAAAACCTCATATAATCATGAAGGTTTGGGATATAATAAGAATTCTCCTCCTAAAGGAAATACTCGGAGATTTGTATCACCAATAAAGACTTCACCCGAATCACCAACTTATAAATGTTCTTATTGCAATAAAATGGGACATACCATTCAATATTGCAAATTGAAGTATAGTGAAATTAAGGGGAAGCATGTATGGATTCTCAAGGAATCATACAAGAAAGATGATAAACGTGTACCTCATAAAAATATGGAATATAAGAATCCAAGGCAACAATGGTCTCATCAACCAACTATGTCTCAAAATAGAAACACACAATATCATGTAAATGGTAATGCATTTAGAAAACAACAAACTCTTATTAGAAATGCTTATGCTACTTACCATGCTAATAATAGATATAATGTTTATCATGCTCCATCAAAATTTCAGGATAGCTCTAGGTATTATCAACCTCAAATTAGGCCTTATGCATCTAGAAATATTTATATGCCTAATGATGATTATACCATCCCTAGATTCTTTCATAAATCAAATGTTATATATGATGTACTAACCCTAGGACCCTCAAGACAAAGGGGTACCTATAAATTTAACTAATCATGTATGTAGGTTTGTCTTGCCATGAAACAAGATATATGGTACCTTGATAGTGGATGTTCAAGACATATGATCGGTAATAAGTCACTCTTGAACAACATTAAAAAGGTTACCGCAGGGAGCGTAATATTTGGTGATAGTAGTAAAGGAAACATTGTCGGCATCAGAGATATCGGAAATGGGAAAGTTAAAATTTCCGACGTTCAATTGGTCACCGGGTTAAGGTACAATCTTCTCTCCATCAGTCAATTATGCGACAATGATTACAAGGTAATTTTCTACACTACTCATTGTTCTATATTAGATAAATTTGGAAAGTTGGTTCTCACTTGCCCTAGAAATAAAAATATTTATACATGTGACATGAGCAAGCAAGTGAACGTGTGCCTAATCACTATAAATGATGATCCATGGCTATGGCATCGAAGATTAGGACATGCCAACATGAAGTTGATTAAGAATATATCAACTAAAGACCATGTCCGAGGTATACCAAAATTAAACTATCATAAAGATCATACTTGTCAAGCTTGCGAAGTTGGTAAACAAATTCGAGATTCTCACAAAGCAAAGTTTATGGTATCTACCTCGAGACCTCTCGAGCTACTATATATGGATCTTATTGGTCCAGTTCCAATACAAAGTCTCGGAGGTTGCTCATATATGTTGGTAGTTGTGGATGATTATTCACGATTCACATGGACTGAATTTCTCAAAGCCAAAAGTGATGCTTTTAAATCCTTCTCATCCTTATATAAAAGGATTCAAAATCAACAAAATAAAACCATAGTCTATATAAGGACTAAAAATGGTAAAGAATTTGAGAATTCAAGTTTCACCAACTTTTGTGATGAACATGGCATCACACATAATTTTTCCACTCCATACACTCCCCAATCCAATGGAGAAGTTGAACGGAAAAATAGAACACTCCAAGAAATGGCTAGCACAATGCTAAATGAATATCGTCGAACTAAATATTTTTGGGCCGAGGCTATGTCAACCGCTTGCCATATTCTTAATTGGGTTTTGCTACGACCTATAAAACAAAAGACTCCTTACGAGTTATATTTTGGCAAAACTCTGAAACTAAGCTACTTTTAAGTATTCAGAAGCAAGTGCATCATATTAAATTCAAAAGAGTACCTTACGAAGTTTGATCCTAAATCAAACGAAGGTATATTTCTTGGATACTTGAACAATAGTAAAGCTTACCAAGTATTTAACCTCAAATCACTTATGGTGGAAGAATCTATGAATGTCGCTTTTGATGAAAGTAAACCACTGGCGAAATATAAAGATCTTATTGACCAAGAAAATGTTGAACAAGATGATATTCAAAAGGTTATTCGATAATTCGAAAATATGGATCTCGGGACTCCCGTACATAAAAATCCATTAGAATTAGACGAAAAGGAAGATGAACTTCCTCAAGCAATTCCCACTATAAAAAGTCATTCATTAGATAATGTGCTTGGAGACTTAAGGAAGGGAGTTCAAACGTGGTCACAAGTTCAAAACGTTGTGAATCATCTTAGTTTTCTATCTTAAATAGAACCTAAGACCGCGAAAGAGGCTTTATTAGACGAGGATTGGATTTCTGCTATGCAAGATGAATTGCTCCAATTTACTCGTAGTTTAGTGTGGGAACTTGTCCCTAAGCCTCATGATACTTCCATAATTGGCACAAAATGGGTATTTTGAAATAAATTAGACGAGAATGGAACGGTAGTTCGAAATAAAGCAAGATTAGTTGCACAAGGATATACCCAAATGGAAGGTATAGACTTTGATGAAACATATGCACCAGTAGCAAGAATTGAATCAAATCGAATGCTATTGGCTTATGCTTGTCATCAAAATTTCAAAGTCTATCAAATGGATGTGAAATCTGCATTCTTAAACGGGATTTTGGAAGAGGAAGTATATGTGAAACAACCTCCCGGGTTTGAAGATGCAACACATCCCGATTATGTCTATAAATTATATAAAGCTCTATATAGGTTAAAACAAGCCCCAAGAGCATGGTACAAAAGGTTGAGCAAGTTCCTACTAGACAATAAATTTAAGATGGGAACGGCCGATAAAACCTTATTTACGAGGTAAGAAAAAGATGATATATTGCTCGTACAAATATACATAGATGACATCATATTTGGCTTAAAAAATGATGCACTATGTAAAGAATTTTCTGAAAATATAAGTAAAGAATTCGAGATGAGTATGATGGGAGAATTAAACTTCTTTTTGGGATTGCAAATAAGGCAATCCAATGAAGGCATCCATATCTCTCAATCCAAGTATTGTAAAGAGATGTTGAAAAAATTCGAAATGGGTAATGACAAACCCATCTCTACTCCTAGGTCTACATCCGATAAATTAATGGAAGATCCAAAAGGAATTCCCGTAGACACAAAGAAATATCGAGGAATGATCGGTAGCTTGCTCTATATAACTCCAAGTCATCCCGATATTCAATATAGTGTTTGTAAGTGTGCTAGGTTTCAAGTAGCACCTAAAGAATCTCATTTATTCGCGGTAAAAAGATATTGAGATATCTTAAAGGAACCACTGATGTTGGTCTTTGGTATCCAAAAGGAATACCATTTGACTTAATATGTTTTTCTGATTCGGACTATGCCGGGCATTTAGTCGACAGAAAAAGTACTAGTGGTACTTGTCAGTTTCTCGGTGGATGTTTAGTTTCTTGGTTTTCAAAGAAATAAAATTCCGTATCCATCTAAATAACCGAGGCTGAATATATAGCTGCTGCAAAGTGTTGTGCGCAAATACTGTGGATGAAGCAAACACTAGCTGACTATAATATAAAATTTGATGTGATCTCAATCTTATGTGATAATACGAGTGCTATTGATCTTAGCAAAAATCCCGTATTACACTCAAGATCTAAACATATAGATGTGAGACATCATTTTTTATGTAATCATGTCAATAAAGGAGATATAAAAATGACTCATATTGATACTGAGATCAATCTCGCTGACATATTCACAAAGCCATTAAATTCCGAAAGATTCACTAAACTCCGTTTGGATTTAGGAATGTTGGAATCTGTGAAATAATGGTTTATAAAAAGAAGAGTTATAAAGAAATCTCAACGATAAGGATATTTTCCCGATCAAGTTATTAAGTCTGTCTTTAACTCAGATTCATCAATAAAGAAATTTATTGATCGGGTTAAGATAACTTAAATAGCCCAGATTAACCGGGAAAATAAACTTAATCGAATGAATAATTATTATTCCATGAGATTTATAAAAGTTACTCTCATTTAAATATATATATATATACCTATTTTAGTATTAAATATATATATATATCCACTTACAAATATATATAAATATATGTTATTTTTAATAATTTATGCAATATGTGAATATTTTTGCAAAAACAAATTTATAAAATATATATATAAGGATAATATAATCCGGCTATTTTTTAAATATTTGTATAAAAGAATTACTTTTTAGAAATCGATTTTTATTACACCAACTCAAATCAATAAATATATCATGCCCATATAGTTTTAATTTATAAGAATGTATCTATATCTTTTATATCAGCCCAGTCAAAAACCAAGCCCAATTTTTTGGTCCCAAATTACAAACCCTACAATCCTAGCCATTTATTCATAGATCAGATCAATCCTAGCCGTTCAATTCCTAAAATATATATTCTAAACACTGTTTCTACAGTACAGTTTTCTCAACTCAAACCCTAATCTATTTGTCTCTCTCTCTTGTCGCTCTCATCGTCTCTCTCTCAGACTAGAAACCCTAGTTTCTTTTCCGATCAAAAACTCTTCTTTTCCAATAAAACTCGACTCAGTCGTACAAAGCTATGCTAATCTACTCATATATATTCATTGAATCTCTGATAGATTCTATGAATTAGTTTTGGGATTGGTTAAAATCAAATCTATTTTTGGTGATAAAAATCGATGATTTATATATAAATCGAAAGAGAATCATCAAATCGAACATTAGATTAGACAAATTTAATACTTTTATGTTCATATTTTTTATTGATTCTAAAAACCCCAACATTTGTTTGAGTTTAATTACAGGAGAAGACGGAGAAAGATAAAATATGATGAACCGGATGGATAAAACAGGATGCATGCGGCTTGGAGCTCGCAAAACTCGGAGGTTGACTCAGTCTGCGACTGAGTCAACCAGGTAAGATCTGTCCACTTGGCTAAGTGACAGACACAGGTGAGAAGTTGACCCTAATTTTGTGTTTTGTACTGGTACTGATAAACCCTAAATGTTACACTGAGTTTCCTATGAACTTCTCTGTTTGAATTAAAGTCTGAAGCTGTGTGTACCCTATTTGGAGTTCAATCTGTTTTGTTTAATCAAGAATGATCGAGTTATGAAAATTAATTGGTTTGAGCTATTGGTGAATTAGAGTACTCGATCAAAGTGAATTTTTTTGTGACTGTGATTTATAATTATCTGTTGGATATAAAGTTCAGTCGAGAAGTTTTGTTGATTAATCTGAATTGTATCTCTGTGATTGCTTAAAGTAATAATTCATGTATGATAGTTACTTGGTTAATCTAGAATAATTACTCTCAGCACTTGAAGATTAATTTAAAATATGAATATGATCATTAATTGTATGTTATGAGCTTGATAAGTTAATCTGTTAAAAACCTAAATTACTTAAGTATAAGTTGAAATCTGTTAGTACTCATAAAATCAACTGAATATGCTTGGTTGTATTTAAAATCTGTGATTGGAGTAAAGTATTGAGGTCTCTGTGAAATTGTTTGTTTAAATTAAAGTCTCTGTGAAATTGCTGGTTTAATTTATGGATTTAAAAAAAAATTGGCATGAGCTTTATTGATAACAACTGATTGTTAATGTGCTAAATAACCTTAGTCCAAAAGATTCAGTGTCCTGGTTGATTTGATTTTAAGTCCCTTGATGACTCTGTGTACTTCATGAATCCTTATGTTTTAATGATGAAATTACCTAAGTGTGTTAAGGAATGTTGTTGGATTGATATTTTTAACACAGTTATATGAATTTGTGATCTGATTACCTGATTAAGCTTTGCAAAATAATAATCATACTTGTGCTCTGATTACCTGATTAATCCTTGCAGAACTATAAGTATATGTGATTATGATTTGTGTGTTATTAAAGCATATTACTTAAGTTATTAACTGAACTAATAAATAATATTGTTTAATAGTACTTCAACTATGATCTGTCTTGGTTAATAAATCAATTATGTCTTAACAAGTTCACTACTAGTTTTTTTTAAAAAGGGAAAACAAACTCTTGTGTTCATTATCTGTCAAAGAATAATGTATAATCAAGAATAACCTTAACACAAGTCTGTTATTTCTTTAGTAATAAAAATATGTGTGAACTGAACCCTGAATATGTTATCACTTGTTTTCCTGGGTTACTTGGTTGAACTGAACTCTTACATGCTAACTGTAATTGTCCTTGATAATATATTGGTTGTTTAACATTAGTCTGTTCAAACTACACCAAATTGATCTAAGATTACTGAGATATTAAGGTTGTATAAGTATGTGTCCAAATGTATTTGCAAGCTATCCTATTTGCTGTCTTAAGCTGAATACATTGAATCTGGATAAGAAATGTCTTGTTGACTGCAATCCCTACTTGTCTATTTGAATAGTGTACTATTCTGTGCATTTTTTATTTGCTTGTGTAATTACAAGTAATCAGATAAGGTATTATCAAGAACTGGTTTGTGTAATCTCAGATTAACAAAAATAAATAATACACTCACACACCAGCCCTCACAGTAAGACCTGGCAAGGGATCCTTGAGCATCCCTGTATCTGGATCACTGCTGTGATTAATGGCCACTTAGAAAATTTAGGTGACATCTTATTCTAAATTATTGCATTTAAAGTGTTATATCTGATATAAATGATCTAAGTGTTGTATTTCCTTGAATGCTATTTGAATTAAATGAAAACTAATTGTGTATTAATATAGATGCATTATTTTGTGTTAAATGTATCTAACATTCTCTTAGTTGCATTTCATTAATAACAACATGTCTTGAGAAATAAATATTACATTCCTTGTTTATATTCAAAATTTTTAGAGAATAAATTTCAGTCCAAAAAAGTAAAACTTTGTCTGTATTAAACTTTTCTCAAATATGAACATCCTTAAATGCTTTGCTTGTCACTTGCTAGAATCTATGTGGTAGAGTGAGCTGCTTTTCACCTTTATGTCACACATTCTCCCAAATTTGTGTACTTTTTGTACTTCTAACAGTACTAAAACAGTATTTCCTAGTACTAATTGCATATGTCATCTCTCAAAATTCATACCCTAGCTGCATTATACACATATTTAGGATATGAAATTATCTGAACCATGCCTCTGCACATCAACTCCTTCCCAACTGCATTTAATGAAAGTCACTGTTCATGAACAGTGAAAGTTACTTTCCAGAAAATTATTTTTTTAACTTATATTGAATTATGTGCTATGTGCATGCATATATACTTGTTTAAACTTGCTGCACTCACACACAAACACAGTTCATTTTGCATTACTCCACTTCACTTACAACATGAACCCAAATGCTAACCCTTTTTCCCTAAACCCAGACCACTGATTGAGAACCCATATCTTCTTGAAGATATGGAGAAAAATCAGTTTCACCATCACAAAACATCAGCCTTCAAAACTGTTCAATCTTCATATCCTAAACACTATCATAAAAGACATTTTCCACCTAAACAACTCAGAAAGGGATACAAAAATCACACCATTCCTTTCTACCAAAGCAGAAAATTTCAGAACCCTTATTCCCCTAACCCTAAACCAACTAAGCCTTTCCAACCACAAGTCTATACCAGGAAAGCCAATCTCAGATAAGAACCAAACCCTAGCCCAAACATGAACAAACCAAAACCTCCACCACCAAAACTATCTAACCCTTCAAACTCCAAAAAGTTTCTTGAACTCATAAAAAATGTCCAACCTGGCACTTGTGTGGATGTTAAAGGTGAAGTGGAGTTCATCATTAGAAGGGCTAAATGGGATGGTTTAATGTACAATCTAGGAAAATAGTATTTCACTCATCTCATGGGGAAATTTTATTGCAACATGAACATAATTAAAGGGGTAGAGGGCATCTTGCATTTCACTACTATAGTGAATAGGAAAGTTATTTGTGTAGACAACAAGAGCATAAATAGAGCACTGCATTTACCTCTTCATCTATGTGAGTTGCCATGTGAGGACATATTTTCTCTGTTTATGTTTAATAAGTCTGAATCAGAACTTATGGTAGGAATGTTTTGTAAGTCTGATGTTCCTGATGGTCTCTGGGATGTCAACTGTGGTATTCATTTTAAACATTCACTAGCACTTTCCAACACCTTGCTCTCATTATTAGGTCTAATGTTATGCCTAAGCCTAATCAAAGCAAATATTTTGACTTCTTTGATTTGAAAATCATGCATCTTCTTGCTAATAAAAAAATCAATTTCAGTATCTCCTATGTCATTCTCTTGAACACAATAAATGCTCATCTTGTTGATTATATGCCATATGGTATTTTAATTACTTTTCTCTTTGCAATCTGCAACATTCCAATGCCTGAAATCTTTGCAAATCTGGCTGATTCACAAATCACCAATGACCATTTTAGGCCACAAGTGCCCCTGATGCACTGTGAACCTCAAGAGGTCACCCCTGTTGTCATTCCTCAGTTCATCAGAGAGGAAGATGTATTTCTCTCTAAATTTGAGTCTGTCATGGCCATGTTTAATGAACTAAAAATGGAACTTAAGAGAGTAAAAACTAAAAATGATGAGGTTAAGGAAAAGGTAGGAGAACTAGAAGGCATCACTGCATCTTGTAAACATAGGATTGCATATTTAGAAAACCTAGCTGCATCTACACTAGGAACAAATTGCATGTTTAACCAAGAAATTGTCAATTCCTTTAAAGTTCCTTTGAGTGAGAACACTGCAATGATTCATGAGTTAGAAGAAGTAGGTGTGGAAGCTAGAGGTCAATTGATTGATAATCTGCCTGATTTAATCCATGTATGTGATGCTGATGGTAATGTTATTGGATGATCTGTTTTGATGTTCTTGCTATTGAATGATTAAGTGCCTTGCTGTGTTACTGCTACTGCACCCTTTTCTTTTTTTTGCTGATCTATTACTGATCTGTTGTATTTCTTTTGGTGTAATTTGAATTAAACCTTTGGATTTCTGATTTGATGTTTGTAACCTTAACTCTGTTGTAATTTGATTGAACCTACTAGAGTGTATGCACTTCTAATTCTTTGTAATATCAGTAAGACAGGTGCAGAACTTTGTTCTATTTAATCAGTGAACCGCACTGATTGATATGAACACTTTTTTTTCATGTAATATAATCTGCACTCTGCTACAACTAGTGTTGCATACTCTATCATACTTGTACTAAAAAAATTTCTCTTAAATTCACTAACAAATCTTTGCAGGAACACAGTCAATTCTGAGTTTAAAATTCTCTGAGTCTTGGTAATAGAATATAAATTTGTGTTTACTGTTGGTGATGCATTCTGGATTAGTGTCATGTTCTATGATGTTCCCTAATCAGCTCTGTCACTAATATGTGAAGTTGATTATTTCTAAAAACTGTCTTTAGATTACTCTGTCAGTTTAATTTTATCTACCAAATTGACTATCAAATTAACTTTCAATAAATGTTTGCTCCTGTCTCTTTCAGATCAGTTGAAAGTTAAGCAATTTGGTAACTGGTATTTGTGTGTATTATCTAACTAATATTCAGGCTAACCACACGCATGCACAGCTCAAAACTGATCAAGCATAGCTTATGGAAACATTATGTCAACATCATCAAGTCTCATTCTGCTAAGGTATGACAGGTATATATTCTTAACCTATAATAATCTTATTTCCACACACACATCAGGCTGTTGTATTAAGTCCCGGTATTAAACCAATCCAACTGAATCTTTTATGGTAAGTGAATGAGTAAAAGATATTGAGTTTCATTGTATGTGTAATAGATTATTTCGAAATATCCAGCTCCTTAGAATGTATTAGCTTTCCGAAATGTAGATTATTTCGGAATGTCCAGCTCCTTAGAATGTATTAGCTTTCAGAAATGTATAATCTGCTACTTGGCTCTGAAACAGAAATAGAATGTATTAGTAATTAGATGTTGTAATATGACAGTAGCTGGCAAAGTCGATTTGATCGAATAGAATGTATTAGATCTCAGACCTTGTAACATAAACATTATTTGCTTTAGTGACAGTTTTTGTAAATTGTGATTGAAAATTATGTATGCTAGAATGTTAATCACTAAGGAAGTATTTACATGAATTATGGTCTTTAAAGATTAAACAAAATTAAAGATTGGCTTAAATCCAATTAATCTTAAGCTACTTGAATTCTATCAAACTGAAAAGAACTTGCTAAAACTAAATTGACTGTTCATTGATTTAAGTATAGTTCTATTAGACGACTAAGTCACACCATCATACTTATCAAAACTATTTTTAAACTGCAATCTTTGGTAATCAATAATATTGAAAAAGGACTCATCATAAATAGATATAATCAAACACTGGATTCTGTATAAACAATATGCTATCTTTTCAGTCAAACCATGCATGTATAAGAATCTCTTCCTAATGCTAAACTACATGTATTATATCTCAAAAGTATTGTTTTAACTGCTTTCTTTCCATATATACAAAAACAGACCAAACTTACCATGCATATCATTTTATTAATTTCTACATGCTCAAATACATGTATTTGACTAGAAATATTAATCAAAATGCCATGTTTTCTAACGTTAATGCTTTTTAGATAAAATTCTACATATTCTTTTTGGCATGTACCAAACAAAAGGGGAAGATAAAATGGACCCCTTAATGCCTTAATCTTCAATTTTTTTTCAAAATTTTTGAATATTGATATCTTTTTGATATACAAGGATCTATATATGTGCTTCTATGTTTATGTTTATCTAACAAAGTATTTTGCAGGACATTTTAAAAGAAAGGAGCTTTAAATATTTTATGTGAAAAATACCTTTTAAAAAATTCATGCATACACCAAGGGGAAGCACACACTGACAATTTTATGTTTGTTTGGCCTAATACCAAAAAGGGGAAGATTGAAAGGATATCTTCGATATATTATTTATTTTGGTATGTGTACGATTAAACATAAAATTAAATAACACGTAGATCCTCTCCATTAGGACATGAATTTAATTGATCCAAATCAAAGTCAAAAAGTCAAACTAGCAAAATCATGTCTTTCAAACATAAAGAAATATTCCTATTTTACAAAAACTTCAAAACTATATCTTTATGGAATATATCTCTAAGGAAATATGATCAAAGAAGAAACATCAAGATATGATATTTCTTAGATCCATGTTGCAACATGAATATGGCAACAAGCTCGAATAAGTACTATTGCAGAAATATTCTTTAGAGGTCTCGTGCTATATCAAAAATATTTAACTCTTCGTTCTAAAATATATCTCTACACATATCAAAAGAGTTTTTATTCAAATTTTATTAATATTCATGATTGGAATATTAATATCCAGTTCTGCAACTCATTTATGTATACTTACAGTAATTTTCTCCTGTTTCGTAAAATCAATATTTCTCGGAGAAAATTATTCAAAAATACTCAAACACATTTCCTATCATCCAAATATATTTTATATATTAGGAAATATATTTTAAGTATTTATACAAGTCAAAACTTTGGCCAAAAGATCCATCTCCTTTATTTCAAGACCAACGATATTTTTATTCGGGAGAAAGGTTGACAGAACAGTTTTGTTTTTAGATAAAATACTTTCACATACTAGAATGACTTGAAATTTGGTATGGATCATTTAAATGGTATTTTATAACTATGGTAAAAATTTCGTAGCATTCAGAGAATTTTTGTTCGGGCACAAAAATCGAGGCAGTTGGTCCCAAAGTTGACCACGTTTGACCTAGTTACCATTGACTAAAGTTGACCAAACTTTGCTGGACATCATTTTATAATATTTAGTTAAATATCATATTTTTTATGAATTTATTTAAGAGTTTTTGGGGTGGTCATAATTAATGGTGCTTAATCCTTAATTAAAGTATTTAAAGAATGATTAAAAGAAAAGGAAAATATATATTTAATATATATATATATATATTAGTTGAGATTTGAATGAATACTAGCTTGTGCTTCCTTCCCACTTTCAAAGAAACACAACCCACTTTCCATGTCATCAATCCATGTAATACACTCCATCCATCATTCATTCCTTCTCAAATCTCCACCATTCAATCCACCCAACTTCTCCTATAAATAAACCCCCACCCCAACCCATTTTCTTCAAGCTAAAGAGCCACAAAGTTTCTGGGATTTTTTCAAGAAGTGATTCTCTTCATCTCTTTCAAATTCTATACACACACTTCTTCTCAAAAACCTTCTCTCACTTCTATATACTTACATATATACAAGGTTTTTGAAACCCAAGCTTAGCCTCACCCAACCAAGCTTTATCGCAATAAGTGAGCTCATCCACTACCACTTCCCGGCCTCCCAAAGGGCTGCCCAAGTTCGACCAAAGTGCCAAAATCCGGCCCAACCTCCAGCGAATTTTTCAGGCGAACTTTTCCGACCAATTTTTAAAAGTGGTTGGTTTTAGCTTCTTATTTGAGTTCTTTGTATTTAAGCTTTGTACTTAACTTCTCTACTTCATCTTAAGCTCTAATACAAGCTTTCTTATAAAGGAAGTTCTCGGGGAGAACCTAGATTTGAACTCGGAATTCAAATAAGTACTTGATCTTCATAAAAATCATTCCAACGAGAAGATCTAAAAAGAAAAGTACTTTATCTCCAAGGGGAGATTATATTTGACACAAGTACGAGTTAGCCAATTATTTCTTGCACTTTAATTGGATCTTGGCTAACACTCATTCGTACTCATAAAATAATTACAAAGTTTAAGTGTAATCCCTTCTAGCATCTTTAATGCTCTCCGGGGGATTATTACTTGTCTCATACAAACACTTCGTTATTTGTCAAATCTTAAAACGGATCGTACGAGTTAGACAATTACTTAACGCTCTTTAACTGGATCTTGTCTAACTAATAACGTGCATATAAAATATTACGAAGTAAAAGTGTAATCCCTTTGAATATCTTTAGTGTTCCGATGGATTATAGTTTGTCTCATGTAAACTACTTCGTAATCATCCGTTATTTAAAGACGAATCAATTCCACGAGTTAGCCAATTATTTTCACTCTCTTTAATTGGATCTTGGCTAACACATACCGTGTATATAAACAATTACGAGACATATCGTATAAGCCCCTTCTAACATCTTTCAGTGTTCCGTGGGGTTATTATTCGATATATATAAACTACTCATAATTATTCATTTAAACTTCAAAAGCACGATCTTACGCCAATTACTTGCACTTCTATTATTTGGATCTTGGCTAAGAATCATAAAACTTATACAAGTGCTTGAAGTTAAAAGTATACTTTGACCACATAAGTGTCAAAACATAAGTATACTAAAATCCTTAAGCCTAAGAGCGTAAAGGATAAGTTAAAATTCCGAGATTGTAACTAAAGTATTCTTCAATTTATAAATACGTAATCGAAATAAGGAGAATACTAAAGAACTCATAAGCGATACGTGCTTTATATAAAAGACTTCTCATATTACTCCACAACTTCATTAAATCTATAAAGGAGTAATTATAAAAATACTTGGACTACCATTTATTATCCTACGTCCAGTATTCTTATTCATTTTTAATATTCTTATTTGAATATTATATTATTTTTGAGCTAGTACAGTAACATACTAGTTCAAACCATATTTTCTATACTTGTTTTGTTTCGTGGATTGTATTGTTAGTTTTGTAGTGTGGTGAATGACGTGAGGTGATTCTCATTCTAAGACCCAAGTCCTAGATGTACTAACGGGGAGTTAGTAGTCTTCGCACCGTGAAGAAGAGGAAAGACCCAAGACCGAATCACTAAGATCCAAGACCGACAAAAGCTAAGGAAGCCAAGTCCACACAAAGGTTTTACAACAACTTTGAAGAAATAACGGGGTGTTATTGTCTAAGATAAGTTGTGTAGGTAATACATTTATTTTGAGGTGGTGACCCTTGTGTTACGCACCAAGACAAATACTTGTCAAGGGTGTAAAGTCTTCTCCACCTACTAAAGGAGCGAGTTTGTTATAAGGGAAAATCCCGAGTCTGGGAGAGGAGCTCGGGGACTGGAGTAGGGGTGAGCGAATCTATTAGAGGTTGCGCCATCGCGAACCAGGATAAAATCACCGTGTGGTATTTTCTTTCCTTGCACTATATCTTCCGCACATATAAACTGCCTAACCACTCAGTAAAGTTTTAAAAAGGGATAAAATATTTTTAAAACGCCACAATAATTTTTAAATTGGTAATTAAGCTATTCAACCCCCCTTCTAGCTTAAAATAGCCCTCTTACGGGACCTTACAATTACAAGTTGGGGGAGATTGTTAGATATATTTGAGATGTCATGTCTAATCTGATTTGTGTTTAGTTTTCAGAACTTAACAACATGACTTATCAGGACTTACTGGAAATCAGAACTTACTGAAGTCAGAACATAATATCAGAACTTAAGGCGTCAGAAGATATATATCAGGACTTATGTGCGGGAAGACTGAAGATAAGAAATACGACTGATTTACAGAAGAATATCTGGACTAAAACAAAAGAAGATATGCATGAAGAGTTAGAGGACTAGAAGACTTGTAGAAGATATCAGATTGATATATTTTAGGAGACAGAATTATATTTCATATCAATTAGAAGATATCTTGTAACTGTGTACTATATAAACACAGCTTAGGGTTTACACTATATGTGTTATCATTATCAAGAAGATTATATATTGTAACCTAGATGCTCTTAGTGATATTTTTCATCAGTGAGAGAGAACAACAGTTCTATTGTAACAGAGTTTATTTGAATATACTTGATCTTTGTTACATACTTGTGTTGAAATCGATTGGATTGTATAAACACTATATTCAACCCTCTTCTATAGTGTTGTGTGACCTAACAACCTTCAGCTATATAAGATTTTCCCTATTGTTTTTTCATGAGAGCTTCATACTTTGCTTCCAATTCTAGATAGGATTTATCCTTCTTCACTTTCTTTGGCTTCATGTACTCAATACCAAAGTGGCCTAACTCATCACAGTTAAAGCACTTTATCTTTGATCTTTCAACAGATCCAGTTTTGTAACCACCTTTGCTAGCTGATTTTAAACTGAGTTTTTTATTTCCATTTATTGCTATTTGAGGACTGTCCCTTGTTCTTGAAAAACTTTGACTTTTTTACCCTGATTTTAGAGAATTTTCTAGCCATGTAAGCTATGGATTGATCCATCTCATATAGCTCATCAAGGGTGTAGTATTCATCTTCCTCTAGCTCCAAAATAACTTGTTTCTGAGGTCCCTTGTTCTTTTGCTCAATATCATGACTGAATGGAGCTTAAGCATCTTGTTCATCTTCACTTGCCTCATTATCATTGAAAACTAAGGCACCAGATCCATCAACTACATGTCATTGGTTTTCCCTTAATGACTTTCTTTACAACATCTCAAGTTCATATCTCTTCAAGATCCCATACAATACTTCTAGTGTCATTCTGCTCAAGTCTCTTCCTTATCTTATGGATGATATGTTCTGTTCAAAGTGGTCAGGAAGAGCTAGCAAAAGCTTTAGGTTAACCTCCTCAGCTTCATAATATTTATCATGATGTTACAAGTCATTTATCAGTTTGTTGAACCTTTTAAGAACTTCAGTAATTCCCTCTTTAGGATTTTCCATGAAACCCTCATACTGAGACACCAGTATTCTCCTTTGATTAGACTTTACTTCCTCTATACCCTCATACAAAATCTTAATCTTCTCCAAAATTCAGTGTATTTTGAAGGGTCTTTAGGGGGGAAAATGAGCTGGAATGACCATATCTCCATCAGTAGATTTATCAACCCTTTCCATGGGAATAAAAGGGCCATTCTTGAGAATCTGGATGTACATGGGATTGGCCATCCTTATAAACAGCATCATCTTCTTTTTCCATAATGTGTAGTTGGCTTTGTCAAAGGCTGGTATCTTGATGCTACTTAACTTTTGTACCCTCATACTTCCAAGATCTTTATCTGTTTACTTTCAGATTTTGCTCTAATACCACTTGTTAGATATTGAATACAACATAGAGGGGGGATGTGTTTCTTGGATTTTTAGCCTTTTAAAAACTTGTTTGGATATTGTGTAAACAAAATAATTTATATTTGCAAAGATATTGTGTTAGAGAAAAAAATCAACAAGAACAATATTTCAAAACTCACTTAATTTATATTAATTAAGTTTGTCTTGCTACAAATTATGGGTTCTTAAGACAATAAGAACACAGCTTCTATCTTGAGAGAATATAAAAAAAATTGATCAGCTTTGTACTTATGAACTAAGCACCAGTGTATGCTTTATAGACTAGCAGCACGGGTTTTACAAGACTTGCACTAAAATGTACTAAACTGCTTTCTAAAGCAACCTTTTTCTATTTCCATTTTTAGCTTAGCAAATTTCTGGAGAAACTTGCAGGTCTGTGACCATCTTTTGTCTAGTTAATCTTGGCCCTTGATCTTGTATTCTCTCAGCTGCTTTGTAGACTTTTCAATCTAGTTGATAGATCGTTTGTTGACTGATAATCTTGAATATTTAACTTGTCTGCATTCTGTACTTGAGAGGCATATCGAGATCCCCAATTTGTTCTATAGAGAAGTGATATCTCGATAAGTATAATGACTTATCGAGATCTCAGAGTTCTCTATAGGTATATTTGACTTGTCGAGGTCACTAGATTCTTGCATGTGAAATGACTTGTCGATATGTCTGAGATTTCTACATGTAGAAATGACTTATCTATATCTCTGAGATCTCTTTACACATTTTGACTTGTCAATATCTCTGAGATCTCTATATGAGAAATTATCTTGCTGATATCCAATTCTTCACATCTTCATTTGACTTATCGCTATCTCTGAGTTCTCTACATGCGGAAATGACTTGTCGGTATCTCCAGTTCTCTACATTTTCATTTGACTTATCGATATCTCTAAGACTTCTCTATAAGCCATTTTGGACTTCTCGATAAGTCATTATGGATTTCTCGAATGACTTCTCGATATAACTTGATTTGTGATTTATTGATATCTTGACTTAGAACATTTTTCATAGAATAGTTTTATTCAACTCCAAGCTTCTACACTTTTCTCTGAGGCATGATCATGGCTTGAACTTCTTCCAAAGTTTATTACTTAGCTTGAATCACAGAAAAATCCTCCATTCTAATTTTCTAACCTTTTACAAACTCAAGAAATATAATACAGAATCGGTACATAATTGATTATCAAACAACTAAATCTTAGGATTGTCAATATGACTTAGTCTTGTTATTATATAGGCATGTATTGAACAACAAAATATTTGTATAGTGATACTAACTTTTCTTTGAATAATATTTTGAGAAGTGGGTTATAAAAGAGGAAGCAAATTATTATCTGATGAAAATAATGAGGGGTTAATTTTGTTCAAAACATAAGTATGACGTGTATAATAATTTAGAGTGTACATATATCATCACTCTAAAATTAAAATGGTAATAAATAATATCGACCTTGTGAATCATTGGTGGTCATCTTTTAAAAGAATGTCGTAAATTTATATGTACGAGAAGTTTTTTCCGCTACGCAAGGTTATTATTGATGAAAATAATTTTTTAAAATAACTTAGTCGTGCCAATTCCTGTGATAAATTTAACGCACAGAAAATACCAAAAAATGTTATGTGTGTAATAACGGATAAAAAAAATGTCTTTTGGTGGTTAATAAAGTTGATTAACTACAATGCAGGCACTGCATGGTTTTCTTTCCACGATATACATTGTAGGGAGCAGAGAAATGAGTCATCCGAAATGTGGTGATAAAGTGATTGAACAGAAAAGAAAGAAAGAAATGTTGCAGGGGTGTATTAAATTTGCTATAGTATTAATTTTAATATAATTAAGTATAGAAATTATGTGTTTTTCCAGTTAACGAAAATAAGTAACGGTATTAAATTACTGGCATGTAACACCTTACCTAATGAAATTAAATTTGATTTTGCATACAGAAAATAAATCGATAAAGGTACATATCTGATCATATCAGCGACATTAAATTATCGGATTACAACAGTTTAACTAATGAAACAGAACATATAAAATGATTAAAAATATATCTTAACATTTATAAAATAAAAATAAAAATTTGAAAAAGATGATCATATCAGCGGCATTAAATTGCCGGCATGTAACACCTTATCTAATGAAATTAAATTGATTTTGTATGCAAGAAAAAAATGATAAAGGTACATTTATGATCATATCAGCGGCATTAAATTAACGGATCATAACAGTTTAATTAATTAAATTAAATTTGATTTTACATGCAGCAAATAAATCGATAAAGGTACATCTAGGATAAAAAGTGATGACAAATATATCCCTTCTTCGTAAATAAATAAAATTAAAGTCAAATGAGAACATTGCTTTTTCTAGATGGGGCTTTATTGTAATAAAAAGAAAGGGATATTAAATTGAAAAATCAGGTTAAACTGTTGAACCTAAAGAGTTTGTGCCAAATGTTATTCATATAACCACATATAAATTATGCTTTTTGTCAATTAATGAAGTTGATAAAGGATGTTAAATTAGTGAGAGATATCTTGTGATCGCAAATAAAAAAAAATAAAGACAAAATTTGAAAAAGATGATCATATTTGTGTCATTAAATTAGTGGCATGTGACACGCTAACCAATCAAATTAAATTTGATTTTACATGTATAAAATAAATCGACGAATATACATTTTCTTCATATATAAATAAAATTAAAATCAAATGAGAATATGGAAGAAATTCTAAAAGAATGATTAAATTAGTGGCATCAGTATGAGTAAAAAGAAAAAAAAATTGAAAATAGTTGAGAAGTTAGTGGTTGAGTCAAGTTAATAGTTTGTTGGGCTTTGTCCAAATTGGGCTTTATTGTAATAAAAAGAAAGGATTAGTAATTTGAAAAATCACATTATATGTTAAATTAAAGAGAGTCTTGGAAGTTGTAACCGAAGAAAACTTCTTTTTCTCTATGGTTTGAGATGATTCCTTCTCTTCGGCTTATATCACCGCACTCCAGCGACATTACAATTTGCAGGTATGAATCTAATAACCTGGCCATTGTTTGTCTGGAAAAGCATGTACTTTATTGTGTATTCCTTTCTTCCTAATGTAAGACCCTTTTAGTATAGTAAATTAAATCAGTGTCATCCCTTTTTATATGATATTGCATTTTGAGTTTTTGTTATTGTTTCACTGTAAAGATGTGTTATTTGTATATGATTTGGCAGTTCTTGATGAAAGGCAACAATATAACTGAACATTTCATTGGTGTAGCACTTCACGTGGTTTTAGGCATAGTGTTTGATAGAAATAAGTATCATGTACCCAAAGTGTATGAGAAATTCCTGGATTAAAGTGAGTATTGTGGCCTACAATGTATGAAATAGTAATTGTTTTGATTTGTGAATGATATGCTCTAAAATTTTGTTGTGATGCCATTTTTTGTCCTGTAATTCATGGATTTATTGGTGATCAGTACATAATAATGTGCCTGACCAAAGTTTTCATTATTAGATATTGAGTGTGTCTGATAAAAATTATTATCCATAAGTTCATGAGCACAAATTTGATCACAGTGTATTGGTGACTAGTACTTAATAATGTGAATAACCAAAGGTTTTGTTATTAGATATTTATACAAATTATGATTTATAGCCTGAACGAAAGTGATCAGTGCAGCCTGCACTGTGTGAAATGTTTTTCGATATAACTGTACTAACTCATATTCTCCAAATTGGATATGCTTGAATGAAAATGATCGGTGCAACCTTGTTATCCGAAATGGAACCAATTCCAACTTTCACAAAATTGCTTACTAAAGCAGATTGTTCTTCCAACAACTTGGTCAGTTATTTAGGTTAATTTTTTCTCTTTAAACCCTTTACTATTAATCAGAAAAAATGAAAGAGTGTGTCTGGTTGATGAGCTTAAATGTTAAAATTTCAGATCCTGCCTGAGCAGCTATCTTTATTATATGGGGGTGACATGCCACTAGGAGTAAAGATCATTTCCCGGAATGGGTACATTGCATGGCTAGATCATAATAAAGAAGAGGGGCGTTTGGAAGAGATGGAGCGTTTTTTCAAGTTTCTTAATATTGATGATGGTGAGACGCTTGTGTTTGAACATATGGGTGGGTTTGAGTATAGAGTAAAGGTGTATAACATGTTCGGGTGTGAGAACAATTATCCAGGAATGCCTATGCCTTATCTTGCAGAAAGGGATGGTATATACTAAATTATTACTGAATGCCAAGTCCTGTATTCAATTAAATTGAATAGAATTCTAAACATTCTTCTGTAACTGGGTATATGTGGCACCCTCCAAACCCGGTTCGGAAGTTTAGGGTCCACAATACACACACACACCATATATAAACCTATTTATGACTATATTATATATATATGCAATGACCCTACTTACCATAATCCACGGATCGAAGCAGTTTAAAGTATGCCCACAAGCCACAACCTTTTTTATATTACAAATGTTCCAAATCCTAGTTTATTTATCTTACAATGGAAGTAAACTTTATTACAAACTATTAACATAAACTAAGCCAAACATCATCTGCTAGCTTATTCCATTTCAACCTGGATACCTAGCTCACACGCTTGTTTGGGGATCCTCGCTACCACTAATTTCCTTTTTCACTGGAAAAGAATATAAACATATTTGCAAGAGTGAGCTAACTAGCTCAGCAAGTCATAATGACAACAATGAGATTAGACAATGATCAACTGAAATGATATAAGGAATCAAGTTCCTTGATAAGTAATGATTAGAATTGGATGTTAACTTTTATTTTAAAAACCAAGGTTAGGCTGCTGATCAGTCATGCACTAACCCCGAGCAAGGCTCTCAGCTTTGCTCTATATACTGGATCCAAGGTACACAATGGCCTATCATGACCACGAATCTGGTCCGACCACGAATATGGTCCATATTTAAAAACAATCCAATTCTATGATAACGATATGATAAGCAATGTAAATCAATAAGCTGAATTATAAACAACATTTATCTCGAAGCATAAGGAGATTCATAATATCATGAAGGTATAACAAACAAATCATAAAGATTGGCTTTTAATCAAGGAAATAATTAGAAAGTAGAAGACCAGGGATTCAAGGGTGATAATGATTGGTCTTCTGTTATACAAGGCATAAGGGTTGGTATGTGAAGCAATTTCATAATAGAATTAGTATGTGGTAGATATGTATTTGTGGAGTAGTATCGCATAAGTGGGGTTTATATCCAAGAATTTAACAATTAGTGGTTTACTAGAAATCTGGCTTGCGGCTCAAGATCAATAAGAATTAGGGTTTAGGGTTAAGTACTTCAAAGTACTTGTAATATAGAACAAGAACCATTAGGAATATTTGCAACTATATTATAAGGAAGAGTTGAAATACTTGCATTCTCAATCCGCTTTTACTCTACTTGCTCTCGTCAATGGATTTTCACTCACTGACCACTTGCTTTTCCTTTCCGCGCCTCGCTTCCTCTGTTAAACATCATACGTACTTATCAATTCTTATTCTCATCTCATTCTATTCGTTACAAGCTTCTAACTACCCTTCGTTTCACCCACATCTGATGTACGGATTAAAAGTTACAGCAAAAATAGTCAAACAATGCACATACAGTCATATTGTACAACAATTGGATCATATTTGGCACATAACAAGTAAGATATTCGATCAAAATAATTTTTCAAAGAAGATTCGAGGTTAAAATGATTTTCCAGGTGTTTAATACGAATTTTTGAACATTTTTCAAAATTAAAACGGGTCTCCAAATCATTTTATAATTAAATAATAGGGTTCGAACACCTGCATCTGACTTTAAACTAATTTTATAATAATTATCGAACCTTGAAAATAATTTAAAATAATATTTTAAAACTCGAAACTATTTTCGGAATTTTAAAATCAAAATAAATAATTAAATCCAATTAAATAATCAATTAAAATTAATTAATACTAATTAAATTAATTAATCAATTAATATATAAATTAATTGACTGATTGAATAATTAATTATCAACTATAATTAATTAATTAATTAATTAAGATTTATTTTTAAGTTAAAAAAAATTCAGAAAATAAATAATGAATTTTTGTAATTTTAAAATAATTAAAACAATTTATGAAAGTAATTATAAACATAAATATAGTTTTTATCAATCTTAATAACAGAATCCAATATTTGCAAATTTATTGAAACTTTGGTGACTGAATTCTAAAAACAAATTTTGTAAACTGATTCTGAGAATTTGTGGGTCAAAACCGGGTCAATCCCGGGTCCAAGATCGACCCAAACGGGTCAACCAAGAACAGGAAGAACCCGGCCACCGGAGAGTTATCCGGAGAGTTAAATCCGGCCAAAACACTGGTGATTCTCGTCTGTTCTTGAGCCCAATCAATTCCCCAGTGATCCAGAAACACAGCCAAGTCAATCATGCTCGCAGAGAGATCCCCGTTTAACATCTCCGGTGAAAACGCCATTATCGTTAGCGATGGTTCGAGCTTTTCCAGCGATATATTTCTGGCATCCAACAGAGAAATCACACACATGAATTAGTTCATTTTAGGATGATCTATAAGCTGGTATCAGTCGATTTAACCCAGATCAATAAAATTAAAAATGCCAAATTTTGATTGAAATTATTCAAGAACATAAACCCTAATTTCGATTTTCGAGAATCAAACATCAATTTGAACATATTATTCAACTCCAAATCACTCATATAATATACCAAAATGACCAGGAAGAAAAGATCTACATGAGTAAGCCATCAAATCATATCAACAACACCAAGAATGAAAATTCTTATTTTAATCAATAAATAATTCAAAATAAAATATTTAAAAAAGAAAATTACCTCGATTTATGCACCAAAATAGTTGATTCATTATGAAAGAGCTTTTCGAGAGCTTCGATTTGATATATAGCACGCTTGAATCGGAGTTCGATAACCCCTTCGTTTGTGCGTTTGATTTTCAAGAACGTAACGAATATTTAGGGTTTACTCTGTAAATTAATAGTTTTAACTGGTTGATTATGATTATACAAATAAAATGAAATAAGAAAAGGGCTATTTATATTTATGGAATATTGGTTCGTGTTGGATCGTTTTGGATCGATAAATTATTTACTTAGCCGCTAAGTAACTGCAAAAACAATCCGTTTTGATGCCCGTATAGGATAATTATCCAAACCTGGCTTCTTATAAAACACTGTATACGAAAATAATGTAATAATATCCAGTCTTTCGAGAATACAGGTTTTTTTTGAATTATCGAAATGGTTATCGTATCAAAAATATCGCGCTGGGACGCGTACGGGCCAAACCGTAATCCGGATTGAAAAAGTCAAAACACGAAAAATATCCGTAATTACTAGATTAGGTTAGGAAGGAGTTTTCTGAAGAGTTTCGGGTTATAAAAACATAAAAACAATTGAAGTTGGATGATTCCCAGCTTTATAAAATAGTTTTGTAATTATTCAGAAAATAATTAATAAATTTATAAAATCATATAACACTCCAAAAATTACCAAAAAAATACCTTAATTATCTATATTTTATTATGGACATAATAAATTAATGTACTCATATTTTATCACATATATATACATCTAAATATTATTATCAATCAACAGATAATTCACCAAAAGTCACATAATAAACACATAATAATCATTTATTGATAAAAATAATTACACGCTATATCCCGGATATTACAATATGCGTGTAGTTTATGTTGATGATTGTGGTTGGATCTTTATTCGACATTTATCCTGGGGACCAACAGTATCAAATTCTATTGTATGTTACCACACTTATTTATTTAGTGACATAACTTTATGAATTTTTCAGTTAAAGATTCTGATCCAGTAAGCATGAATTCTAGATTGTTCCATTTGAGTTCATGGATGTACTTGGTGTGAATATTCCTCTAACGGTTTATATTATGATCTGTACTGGTCATGAGTTAGTCAGATCATATAGTCAAAACAACAATAGAATTAGAGGACTGGAAAGCGTGTGTAATATGTTTAAAGGCTCTCGATTTCAGCGGCAAGTACATGATGTTATTTGTGTTTGATGGTGTTTCAAGGTTTGGAGCCAAGGTTTTTGAGAATTCACAGATTGAAACACCTATTGGTCAATTTCTCTGTGGACTGGGTACTTTTCTATATTCACAACCACAACTGAAGTTTTTTAGTTTAATATTAACAGGAAATAATTTATTTCAAAATTATTTTCGTAGGTACGGCTGGCGAGGGGAACATGACAACATTTTATTTTGAAGTCAGAGACTGTCACATGTGTGCTTTTGAGTATAGCGTGGTAGGTATCATTTTTTGGCCAGTTTATTCCCCTTTTTCCATATTTTAGTTGGTATATCCTACCAAATATTAAATATTGTGATATTCTTAATATAATTTGTATTTTGAAAATGTAGGATATTCTAGCTGAATATAGGAATGTGTGTCAGTCGTGGCTGATGGTGGATCATATATCAGCCTATGTCGGTTTCCGCTACTGGATACTTTAAACTCGCCACAGACGCGATAGGAAGTGCACTACAATAAATGTCGGCTGGCTGACATTCCAGTTGGATAATGACATTGAAGAAGGTGATATATGTGTGTTGAGTGGATGAACAACTGTGCAAGGAACTTTAAAGTCCTTATAGTCAAGAATAATGATGTAATTTGAACTGTTATCGAAAGTTATTGTAATTTTACTTCGATGCTAAAGAATTATGTTTGGTTTAGTATGGTCTAATTTGAATTTGGGCTGGATGTTTTTATATTATTGTAATTTGACGTGGATGTTTGTAACATTAGTTCTCTTATGATTATGTTTATTTCGATCAATCATGTGAAATGGGAAACTGTAGCATTATGAATCTTTCTTCCTGTGAACCATGAGTTCTTTTCTTGGAATAGGATCATGATCAATTTATCACAATGATTAAATATAAGCAAATAGAAATGAGTTCTTCCAGACACCGTACTTTTGAACACCTAAATCAGGTTTATGGGTTTAGTAATATATGTTTCAAATCTTTTTCCTTGGTCATGAAGCAGCACATTAAAAAATAGGGGACAAAAATGGGAAAAGGGTGAGATTGGAAATCAAAATTGGCCTGGGTAATGAGGCAGTCCTAGCCTTTATTTTGTTCAATAATCTGACCATAGTTAACTATGAGGGATCCTATACTGTTACATGGGTTGGTAAAGCATGTTGACTTTTATATGCTTGGTTAAATTCATTGTTTGTAACAGATAGACATATCCATATCACCCTCTGAGTTAGATTTTAGTTTATTCCTTCTTTATTTTCTCTTTGTATAATATTTTTATGTTATGTCATAACAGCAAGAAGTATTATAGGGATGATATGTGTTGTGTCTTCACAGTAAGCACTGGCATAGGTAATTTTGTGTTATGTCATAATAGCAAGAAGTATTATAGGTATGATCTGTGTTGTGTCTTCACAGTAAGCAGTGGCACAGGTATGTTCATTTTTTTTCAAATCATTTAAGCTTTTATGTTCTTATTTACCTCTTTGTTATATGTAACTAGTATAAGGAAAATTGAGTTGATCAGCTCTGAAGTGATTGTCCTATATTTAAATCTGAATGGTATAAGCCTAAATGATGTTATTAGGTTTTAAGTGTGGATAAATAGACATGGATCTGAACCGGAGTTTTGTGAAACGCTTAAGTACCTCAGAATGTCAGTAAAAGAAGATGGTAAGTTTGTATCACAGGAATAATCAAATTGTTACTTTTGAGGTATTAAATCATTATTTTTGAGGTACCATCCATAAACGATGAAATTTTATTGGCCAGATTGTCCCGCATAAATTTTGTGTCAAATATGCGGCTCATACACCTCTTACTGTCAAAGTACTTGTGCGAAATGGATATGTCACTTGGATTGATTTTGATAAAGTGAAAGAACGGTTTGTTGGTATCCACATTCTACTGGATAACTTTAACTTGACCAGAGGAGAGACATTAGTATTTGATTATGCAGGTGATTTTGATTTCAAAGTTTGGATATGTGACATGTACGGTTCTGAAATCAAGTATCATAACCGTGCCCATTTTCTGAGAAGTTGGAAGCCATTAAATGGTACTTGATAAAGTTATCATTATTAAATAGTATAAAGTGAGTTGTTCTTATATCTTTGAACTAACACCATAAACCAATTTTTCTGCCACCAAGTTTCAATCCATGATGGAGGGTGGAGTCCTGTCCAGCACCTTGGCTGGGGAAAGAAAGTGCATGATCATGTTGTAAGTAATATCTAGCATGCATTGTTCAGTTTGTTAAATGTATTAGGAAAAATTTTGTATTGTGTAGGGAAAATAACGTAAAAAATGTTGCAGGATGTGCCTTTTGAATTCTGTGACCATGTAGGCCTGCAAATACCTTTGATTGTAGATTTTGTGATTCGCAGTGGTTATCAATGTGCGGGTTCATTTTATGAAAAGGATCTGGTAATTAGAGGGCTGAAAAATATATGTAATATGTTAAATAAGGATAACCTAAATTCATTCGCCTTGTTGATGCTCACATATGACGCTATATCCACATTTGTTCTTAGATTGTTCGACACTTCGCTCCTTGAAATTCCAATCTCTCCAACTATCTCCACAAATGGTATTCCAAATCCTGTAAATGATAAATATGGGCTAAGAATAAACATATTTATCTGAGAAATGTTTTTTTTCTTTTTGAATCCTTTGCAGGCTACACCGCTTTCAAGATTGTTATCCCGGCCTCCCATATGGGTGATTATGCACGTGGCGTACTAAGCTTGATTTGCCATTTTTTTACCAAAACTTAAATATTTTTGGCTTCTACAAACTACGGATCTTCAACAAATTTCTGATTGATTTTTTTTTGGAGGATATTCCTGTTCAATATAGGAGCGTCTGTCAACCGTGGAATAAGATTGACCATATAACTGTTTATGTGGACATGCGATGCTGGAAACTTGAGATTCGTCATCGCTGCAAGTTGAAACGCGCAGTAATTCACACTGGTTGGATATAATTTTGAAGAGATTTATAACTTGAAGCCGGTGATATCTATGATTTTTAGTGGATGAGCGAATCAATATGCAACTTCAAACTCTGCGTTGCCAAGAAGAATTGTCTCACGACATAAACTGATTATTACTTGTTTTGTCTGGTATAACTAATATTATGATCAGCAATGCAACTCAATTAATGGTGCTTCACACTAGTGAAAAGCATCTATTTTGAAAGCCTTGCCTTGGTCACCACTTTTGAAGAAATTGTATCTTTATAACCAAACTTATAGACAATCATCTGAAATGGTTTAATCCAATCTGCTTATTCTAGTAAGCTTGACTCTTATATGCTGTGAATTCTATTTTTGTATTTATTCTTATGTGAGGGACTCATGTTCTTATTTAATATAAATTGATTCATGAATATAGAAACTCAGGAATTAAGCTGGGACAATTAAAAATACATAATATAAGCGAGGATATAGTGCCAAGCAAGTACAGATAAATTGTACAATCAAATACAATCACAAATACTAAATAAATAAGAAGCCGTGAAATAATGAAGAGAAACCTTGCAGGATATCAGACAACAGTCCAAACCATAAGCTCTCAATAAAATATCCCATATGTCCAGTATCTGAATACAGTGAGTCAAAATGATTAAGCAAGTATAACAGAAGCAGGTGGCCATAAAAATCTATGACACACACCTGTCTCTGAGAGAATGAACCCTAGCATAATTATGATTGACATAAAACAGCGTGAATGCACAATCCGAGAGGGTAACTCGACCATACCTTGGGTCGATTATCATTCTACAACCTGTTATAATGATAATGGTTGGCTGGACAAAGTAGTCAGCAACATTGTCTAGGGCATTGTTACATTCCACAACCAAATCATCCCATAAATAGAGTGTTACTAGAGCGCTGTGATTTGAAAAAATAACAAATAAAGAGTGAGAGGATCGTCTAAGTAAAAACAAAAGTTGATAGATGTTGGTGTATTGGACCATCTTATTAAAGTTGATAGAGAATAAAGCTGAAAAATACATTATGTCAGAAATCACTAGTTGAAGAATATAATGCTCTTCATTATGACGGTCAACGATTGAGTGCAAATTCTTTCGTTCATGAACTATCCCTACAACATCTACACCAAAAAATTGAAATAAGGACTAAAGTGACGCACAAACTTATGAAAACTTGTAAGTGATTATTAAAAGATTGTTCTAAAATGTTACCAATACAATGACTATGCTGGAAGTTAGCTTGATTAACAGAGAACAGATCGTAAAAGTGAAAAACTTGTTCAATCTGAAGACTATCATCCCCTGAACCCTCGTTATCACTGTCCTCCTAGTGAATACTATGCGAGCATTATCTTCCACAAACCTGTACCTGGATACGTAGTTAACAACCTTGAAATTTTCAATATCATAAGTCTCACCAATGACCAAAAGCCCATCGACAGCATCAGCTATAACATAAGGCACTGTTACTTGCATACGATTTTCCTACATAGTCAAGTAAGATCATTTTTTATTAATTAGATAATAGAACTATTTTATACGTGACTCTTAAACAATATAGGTGAACTTACATTCCGATCAACAATAATGAAATTGAGGCAACCATGATATAGGTCTGCTCTTATCATTCCTCTCCATTTTCTCCCCACCTGTACCCTGATTTTCCAATCCGTCCTCTGATCAATGACAAGCTGATCAAGGGACTGAGAGAGATTGTTTTCCATCTTATGCAGTCTTATCTTGTTAAAATGGATATGGAAATCTAGATAGCAAGTCTAGTAGTATTAAATGGTTGATTGGCTAGACAATATATGCTGTTTGAGCATTCAAAAAAGCATTGGAGATAAGGGAATATATTCTCCTTGTGTCAGGTTGAATGTGAATAGTGAAGCTTTTTGGGTTGGGAAAGCTCAGGATGCACATATAAAGCATGCAACAAGAGTATGAGGCCGAGCAGTTTGATTTGTAGAGCGTGTTGTGGTCCTAGAGTGTTAATGTTTTTCCCAGAATTAAATTTGTTCGGGGATGATCATGTTTTCTCCATATTATTTTATGAATACAAAACAATTTATGGGTGCGAGAAGATTTATTTTCAATTTAAATACAATAAATGGCATGAAGACACAAAACAAATCATTAAATTTATACGAACTCACCATAGCTTATACATGAAAGAAAAAGAAATTTGACATGAGCTTGATATCAAGCCACAAAACAAATCATTAAATTTATACGCAATAATCATACTTTATATATGAAAGAAAATGAAATTTGATATGTTTCTCTACCTATAATAAATAGAGGGTAGCCAACAAATATTTTAAAAACACCACCGTCTCGGAAAACAACAAATATAATTGGCAACCAAGAGAAATGATTTTGCGGTTTGTTAGTAATTTACATGAGCTTTATATATTATTTTCTACATTGCTTGCAAACTGTAATTGTCCATGATACATAGGAAGAAACTAATATCACAGTAATAGCAAGCCATAACCGTAATAGTCCAAGATACAAAAGAAGAAACTAAAACAGGAAGTAACTGCGAGGCCTAATAAAATTTATAGACAATATTACAAAAACAGGACCACCGATTGAAAATGTAGTCCCTATATAGAGCTGATAATATTTTCACGCTGTAGGCGAAAGGCATGTCCTGTAATGCAAAAATACAGATGACAGGCCCACTCACGATCGACTAGACATCACAATACATCTAATAAGTATCGACCAACCATTAAATTAATATAGGAGGATAGTGTGAAATCTTCCATCATCTAACCTGGTTATTAAGACTGACCATGATTAACAGTCAAGCTGAGAAATCTGGTCAAGATGATAGGATGATCCAGATGGCTAGTAAGCAGCAAACAGCTAATATCTTTGCAAAAAGGTTAAAACATTAGTACAGAAAGTCAACTGTCACGTCTCCAACTAAATCTCGGGAATGCACAATTTTTCCACCGCTTTCTTCCTCTCCGCGAATGAGCTGAAACCCTGGTACAATGTTAGTTGCAACGTAGTTGAAGTCTTTTTTTTCAACGTTGTCAGCACTGATGAGGAGCTAGATTGTGTAATCTTTTCCTTGGATAGATTTCACCTTATTATGAAAGGAATTGTCCTGATTCACAGTCAATGCTCAGTAAACTGACTCTAGAAAGTGAAAAATAATAGTTGTCAAAAATCTTACCTTTGTTTCAACATCCTCCAAATTTTTACCAATAAGCAAACAAACTTCTCGATCTTTCAAAAGTACCTCGAGATCTCCACTACTATACTTGATCACAGTTGAAATAAAGAACCTGCATTTCCAAAATAACTGATTAGGTCTGAACAATAAATTTTATATTTTTCAAAATGAATAATCATCATATTTGTTTAACTTTTTTTCTCTCATTCTTTTACAAATTCCCGATTTAACTAATTATTCATTCTAAGTTTTTATATATAATAATTTATTAAAATTCAAATACTGTAATGATTTAAGCATGAACAAATAAATATATATAATAATATTTAAAATAATATATTTTAATATTAAAATATTCCCTATTTGCATCTAATCTTAAATCAGTAACTAAACCGATGAGATTAACAACTCTTGAACAGTTCGTTTATTAATCTGTCTCATTTGTTTTGTTCAATTACTGTATATCGTTTCATTCCTGCTTATTTTTCTTTAAATTGTGACATCCGACCTAAGCCATCAATCATAAATCCAGTCTTATAAGAACTTCTATCACTAAATCAAAATCTTGAAAATTTAATAAAATTAAAATATTGCACTAAGAGGAGAGATGGTCCACATGAAGGGTTTCAAGCACATAAACGCAATGGAAACAGTAATTAAAAACGTGAAAAAGCAGAATTTTCAAAACCCACCGCATGATCCATGCGAAAAACATATATTTAATTCGTAGATCAGATTGTTTACCTTAAGAAACTTTACCAATTGGTTGACTAATGGAGATCCAAAGCTTGTTCAATCACCACGCATCCTGCTCTCGCGATCTACACTCTATCGGTATCCACACGAATGCTTGAACTCAAGGATTGGTTGTGTACTAGCATAAACTCATTTCTTCTTGCTCTCTCCATCTTCTCTCTTGGTGACAAGGGTTTTAGTAAAAGTCTTGCTTGCAAAATCAGCCACACAAGAGATATTATATAGAGAGTAGAAAAATGAATTATAACTCTTAACTAATTAGGAGTTATTATTAATTTGAAATTCCTATTTGTATTATAATTAAGTCTCACTTAATTATTTAACAAATAAATTTCATAATTAATATTAGTAAATTCGAACATCAATATTTATCTAATTAATTAAGTCATACTTAATTAATATTATAAATAATTCGAATTACTTTAATATAATTTAATCCAATTTAAATTAAATAATCCTTCAAGCATTCTTAGTGTGTGACCCTATAGGTTATTATTACGTTGGCAACGAATTTTAATTCTAATTTAAAATCGTAAACAATGAGCGGCATCTAGTAATACATCATTGCTATCCAAGTAATAATAATTAAATCGGTGATCGATTAAACCTTTTGTGAATAATGTACACTGTAATATAATCCCTTTAACCAAATATTTTAGATTAAACTAGAGGCATGTAATGTGTCATCCTCATCATAGTTTAATCCAAGTTTCCTTGATCAATGAGTAGACTATCATATCAAATCAACATTTGAGTGTGGCCACGCATTTCATAGTCTAGCTCACACAAGAGGCCAATAATATCACTCCTAAAATAGGAGGGTTAAATCTCATCTAGATCATTCATATTTCTCATACGATTCATAATATACCCAATGTCCACTTTTATCATTACCCGGTCAAGGATAACTTTTAATGGAATCAATTTATATTAATTCTCGTATAGAAATATAATGACTTCAGGTCTAAGGACCATTACATCATTATCACTGTGAGAATTACTTATGACACAACAGACATGTAGAATCTCATATTGGGTCTGTCCAGCACCATGTACATATATATCTGCATTTGTTTTTTACTTTAGTACCACTATACCTATGATCAATGAGATGTGATCATCAGTCAACAAACACACCAGTCTTAATGCATTATTATTGTCCCTTAATAATAATACTCAACTAGGGACCTTTAGGAATATTGATACTATTCTCATAATCTCATTTCTAAGTCACGTACTTAGAGACATAGAATTACGTATCATATTCTAAGGACATTTATTAATCTAACATTTATATCGCAGTAAATTAAGAATTAATAAATTATAAAGAGAATAATCGATAGAACATAAACATTAATAATCCTAATGTCTTAAACTAAAACATCATAGTGTTGTCTCTATGGTACAAACACTAACAATCTCCCACTTACGCTGGAGCCAATCACCCATGTATCTAATACTCATGGAACTAGTATGACCATCGTATTTCTACTGCGACAAAGCCTTAGTCAGTGGGTCTACAACACTATCATTACTATGCACTTTACATTTATATCTCCTTAATCATTAATCTCATTAATAAGGCGATATTGCCTAAGGACATGCCTAAACAGTCTCCATGGTTGTTTCAAAAAATATCAATATATTCGGCTTCCATAGAATCATCAATGTTCTTGATGTGAACTATTCAAGCTAAAATCAATTATATTTAGACAAAACACAAAACAAACATAAACTCGTAATCATCCTTGTCTATCCAAAAATTAGGTTCAGAAACTAGTATCAGCGTAACCCTTTACAACCAGTTCCCTTTCTTCTCCATACATCAAAAATAAATCTTTAGTCCTCTTTAAGTACTTAAGAATATTCTTGAAACTTATCAAGTGACCCTCACCTAGATTAGATTGGTCTCTGATCGTCATGCTCAAAGCATACGAAACATCAGGATAAATACATATCATTGTACACATTATAGATCCAATTGCTGATGCATTTAGAACTTTCTCAAACGGCCCTTATCATCTAATGATTTAGGGGGCAATTATCTTTTGAGATCACTATCCCATGAGACATCGAAATATATCCTTTCTTTATCTCTTGCATTATAAAATGATGTAATACTTTATCAATGTATGTACTCCGACTAGGTCGATTAATCTTTTCAATCTATCTCTATAGATCTTGATCCCTAATATATAGGTAGCATCGCCTAAGTCTTTCACCGAGAAACTATTTATCAACCAAGTCTTAACAGCCTGTAGAGAAGGTATGACATTCTTTTTTTATATATGTCATCTATATATAATACTAGGAATGTGACATGGCTCCCACTAACCTTCTTGAAAATACATGGTTCATCTTCATTTTGAATAAAGCCAAACTCTTTGACCGTTTCATCAAAATGAATATTCATTCTCCTTTAGGCTTGCTTCAATCTATAAATAGATAGAAGCAACTTACAAACTATCTTAGCAAACTTTGGATCGAACAAAACCCTCAGGTTGTATCATATATACATCATCTTCAAGGCTCCCATATAAGAAAGCAGTTTTGACATCCATTTACCAAATCTCATAGTCAAAGTAAGATACTATTGCTAACGAAATCCTGATGGACTTGACCATAGTAACCGATGAAAAAGTCTCATCATAGTCTATACCATGAATCTTTTTGAAACTTTTTTCCACTAGTCGCGTCTTATAAGTCTATATTTTACCATCCATGTCAGTTTTCTTCTTGAAAACCCACTGGCACCCTATAGGTTTTACCCCTTCGAGTGGATCAACTAAAGTCAGTACTTTATTTTGATACATGGATTCTATCTCGGATTTCATGGACTCTAGCCATCTCTTGGAGTCTGAACTGTTCATAGCATCTTGGTAGCTGAGAGGCTTATCTTTATCCGTAAGCATCACATCACCATCTCGAGTCAAAAGAAATTCATAATTTCTCTTGGGCTCATGGTGAATCCTACTAGATCTACGAATAACCTTTGTTTCTTGGACAGGATTACTTTCAACATTTTGATGTACATCCTGATCTTATTCCAACTCTGGTTCAATGTTATCATGTGGTTCTCGATCTTCATTGAGATGAATTATCCTCCCACAGATTTTCTTAGAAAGTAGTTCTCCCTCAAAAAAATACAGCAGCCGAGCAACAAACACTTTGTTCTCGAAAGGATTATAAAACTATACCCTAGTCTCACTTGGATATCCCACAAAATAGCATATATCTAATTTTGGTCCAAGCTTGTTAGAGGCTAAACATTTTACAAACGCTTCATGTCCCCAAATTTTCATAAATGACATGCTATGACATTCATCACTCTATATCTCATACGGAGTATTTTGAACAGCTTTAGAAGGAACTTGGTTAAGTGTATATGCAGTTGTTTCTAGAGCATAACCCTAGAAACGGAATGGAAGATTCGCTTGACTCATCATCGATCGCACTATATCCAACAAGGTATGATTTCTCCTCTCAAAATCTATATTCCATTGAGGTGTTCCAGAAGGAGTAAGTTATGATACACTATCACACTCCTTCAAGAAACTCTTGAAATTGAGGTTTAAGTATTCTCCTCCATGATCTGATCGTAAAACTTTTATACTTTTCCCTTGTTTTCTTTTTTACTTCGTCCTTATATTCTTTGAGCATTTCAAAAGTATCAGAATTGTTCTTCATAAGAACCACATATCTATATCTACTGAAATTATCAGTAAATGTTATGAAGTAGTATAAGCCCCCTTGCCATCATACGTATTCGACCACATACATCATTATGTATAAGTCATAATCGTTCGGTGGCCCTTTCACCTGATCGGGTAAAAGAAGCTTTAGTCCAATGAGACAAAGTTCTCATCTTCCGTATGATTCAAAATCAAACTTATCCAAGTATTCATCTATATATAACTCAAAAATGTGTTTTTCATTAATATGGATTAACGACAATGCTAGAGGTAATGTTTGATTTTAGTCAACTTAGAACATATAAATTGTTAACTAATTTTGCAAAATTATAGGCCTTATCATTAAAATAGAATAAACAACTATTGTTTATTTAATTAAAATGAAAACCTTTCTTGTCCGGACATGAAATTGATTTAATGTATCCCCTAAAGGCAGGCACGTAATAACAATTTATCAAGTTCTCAATCTCGCCTATATGGGCAAAATTAGGTATCAAGTTCCTTCAACTAGAGCAACAACTTTTGCTCTAATTCTAACCCTATACCTGAAGCTTGACCCTTTCTAGTCTTCTTCTTTAGATCTTCCAAATAAGCTCGACTATTTAACTTCCATTCATCCAGTTATTTCCACAGAAATGACAATCATCTCCTTTAGCAACACCACTATTAGGCTTTAAAAGCCCTTTGGGATTGGACTTTGGTTTGGCACCGAATAAGATCAAATCATCACCTTGCCTGTCCACTTTCCTTTCCCATTTGCATTCCATGTGTACATCATCAACATGGACGTAATTCATGCCTTTATTGTGTTATTTTCAGCAGTTCTAAACATGCTTAACAACTCAGTGAGTGTTCTGTCTATCGCATTCATTTTGTTCTTAACAAACTGAGAATAGAAGTTGTTCAAAGATCGTTTGATCAAATCAAGCTGAGTCTCTAGACCATTCTTGAAACCCAAAATATCAAGGTACATATGCCTATCACCTTTAGAACATGTGGTCCAACCAGATATGATTCTCTCATTAATGCAAAAGTATGGTGCCTTATTATTGTCAAATCTTTCTGACGAGCCTATCCTTCAAACATCTTTTGAAGGTGCTTAATCATATCATAAGCATCATTATGCTCTTCTTGCTTCTAAAGCTCAGTACTCATAATTACAAGCATGAGACATGAAATATCAGTTGCATAATTAATTTGCTTCTGGTAAGCATTTTGTTCTACACATGTTTCATTCTCAGCTAGAAGAAATAAGGGAGGGGTTTGAGTGACATCCTTGAACCCGAGGACAATCCTCAAGTTCCCATGTCAATCGAGGAAAATATTTCATGTCAGCTTGTCCTTCTCAAGCACTATTACATAGAGAAGTTATTTGTGTTATTTGTCATTTGATATCTACAATATTAAAGTGCATAAAATGACTTAGTCTACAGATGATCATTAAATTATGTTCAAGTGATTATTCATATATATATATATATATTAACAATATATATATCCCGCTATTGTTTTATCAAATCAATAGCCCTAACTATTAATTCGGAAAAAATATCTTCTATATCCTTTCTAGTGAGCCAAGATCCATATTTCACCACGCGTTAGGTCAGCTTTGGATTTTCTCCTAAAACATGATTATTTAGGTAGACAACATTTGTCAATTATATCAACTATATAACTCTTGGATAGCTTGGTGTAACAACATTTGTTCATATTTATCTAATAAATCTCGCCAAACTCTATGCCTCTAAGTTTATAATCCTATTGTGATAAAAGTCAAACCCAATAGTCAAAAAGTATCAATATACTTCAACACATTTCCCACGATAGATAGGAGTACTTCGCTTTGGAGAACCCACTCCTGGTCGATCTAGGATTTAACGCATCAGGACTCATTAGAAGGCATCTGATCAACTTAATATTAACTTTAGGGTTTTGTTAATTTTAAAACGATCATGATCCCATAATAAAGAGATTCCTAATTTTTCCTTGAATAAAATACTTCAAATCAATATTCGTCAATGGTTTGATTTCTAGGTAGTGAGGGAGTCACAATGGTCTCACTTAAAACCCACAACCTTACAAGTTCAATGAGCTCGCTTTTGACAAAATCGCCCCATGTCAGAAACAAAGAAAATTTGTATTTTATTCCATGTTTCATAAACATGAGAATCTCATAATCGTTTGTTCATTTTAAAATCTTGAATCGTTACAGATTTTATCTTATTTAGCAAGCATGACATGGGTGTCGTATCTAATACATACATCCTTAATCTAATTAAGCATGCATCTTTATAATCTACTCTACACATACATTCATCATATGCGCATATATATGTAAAGTGCAATAAATAAACGTGGTTGGTTATGACTTTATCCTATGTGATCATTATCAAGCTAATGACAAAGATCTAGGTCAATATAAGGTGGAAAATAAATACATGATAACTATTACATGTCTTCTTTCTTGTATTGCTTCCTTGGATGGCCTCCGTGTGGGATTACCCTTGATCTTCAAATCTTCATGTCTTCATGTACATTATAAAAATGAAATATGAAAACTAATCTAATGAACTTACAAGCAGAACTCGAGTTACATTCGAGATTTAATAATTACAAGATTAAACGACATGCAAGCCATATTTGAAAAACCAAAACCATTAACCTAAGGTCATAGGTCATAACCATCCACCATGCTCAATTAACACAAAATAACATGTTAAAACACATAATCTGATCTTAACATATCATACCCATCATATTTTAATCATAAAAACCAAATATTGAAAAAATCAGAAAATTCGAAATTAAATCTGATAACATTAAATCGCAGATGACAGGGCCTAAACGACGTCAAACGCCTTACAGATCAGTCGATGATAGATTTAGCTATCAGTTACATTCAGACGCTCGATTTCATACGAAATAGCTTATTAGTTTGCCAAAATCGGACACCAGACACAAATTTCAGCCAATCCGCTGCATCCGATTCAGAATCGTATCAAATACGATTCTTATAATAAGAACAAACACAAAACATGTATATATCAGTATACATACAGATTATATAATCATCATATGATTATAAAACTCTCATGAATATCATTTAATCAAAACATATATATATACGCATATATAAACATAACATGTAAAACATACAAAATTGCATACATAACAGTCATGGAATATTGTATACATGTTATCATCATAAAACCAATAAACACTTTTCGCAAGTAGCTCTGATGCCATTGAAGGGTTTCGAGCACACAAACGCAACGGAAACAGTAATTAAAAATGTGAAAAAGCAGAATTTTCGAAACCCACTGTAGGATCCATGCGAAAAACATATATTTAATTCATAGATCAGATTGTTTACCTTAAGAAGCTTTACCAATTGGTTGACTAAAGGAGATCCAATGCTTGTTCAATCACCACGCATCCCGCTCTCATGATCTACCCTCTATCGGTATCCACAGGAATGCTTGAACTCAAGGATTGGATGTGTACTAGCACAAACTCATTTCTTCTTGCTCTCTCCATCTTCTCTCTTGGTGGCTAGGGTTTTAGTAAAAGTCTTGCTTGCAAAATCAGCCACACAAGAGATATTATATAGAGAGTAGAAAAACGAATTATAACTCTTAACTAATTAGGAGTTATTATTAATGCAAAATTCCTATTTATATTATAATTAAGTCTCACTTAATTATTTAAAAAATAAATTTCATAATTAATTTTAGTAAATTGGAATATCAATATTTATCTAATTAATTAAGTCATACTTAATTAATATTATAAATAATTCGAATTACTTTAATATAATTTAAATCCAATTTAAATTAAATAATCCTTCAAGCATTCTTAGTGTGTGACCCTATAGGTTATTATTACGTTGGCAGCGAATTTTAAATCTAATTTAAAATCGTAAACAATGAGCGGCATCTACTAATACATCATTGCTACCCAAGTAATAATAATTGAATCGGTGATCCATTAAACCTTTTTTGAATAATGTACAATGTAATATAAACCCTTTAACCAAATATTATAGATTAAACTAGAGGCATGTAATGTGTCATCCTCATCATAGTTTAATCCAAGTTTCCTTGATCAATGAGTAGACTATCATATCAAATCAACATTTGAGCGTGGCCACGCATTTCATAGTCTAGCTCACACAAGAGGCCAATAATATCACTCCTAAAATATGAGGGTTAAATCTCATCTAGATCATTCTATTTCTCATACGATTCATAATATACCCAATGTCCACTTTATCATTACCCGGTCAAGGATAACTTTTAATGAAATCAATGTATATTAATTCTCATATAGAAATATAATGACTTCAGGTCTAAGGACCATTACATCATTTTCACTGTGAGAATTACTTATGACACAACAGACATGTAGAATCTCACATTGGGTCTTTCCAGCACTAGGTACATATACATCTGCCTGTGTTTTTGGCTTTAGTATCACTATACCTATGATCAATGAGATATGATCATCAGTCAACAAACACACCAGTCTTAATGCATTATTATTGTCCCTTAATAATAATACTTGACTAGGGACCTTTAGGAATATTGATACTATTCTCATAATCTCATTTCTAAGTCACATACTTAGAGATATAGAATTGCGAATACGTCTTGTTTAACTCGACGAAATGGGCGTAATATCATATTCCAAGGACATTTATTAATCTAACATTTATATCGCAGTAAATTAAGAATTAATAAATTATAAAGAGAATAATTGATAGAACATAAACATTAATAATCCTAATGTCTTAAACTAAAACATCATAGTGTTGTCTCTAGGGCACAAACACTAACACCACACACCTCTTCAAAACCTCGGCTACTTCTCTGTCACAGGTGGTACAAAAGGCAACCCCATTTTTTTAATTTCGTGCCTAAGTAGCATGAAGTGCATATGTTTACTTTCTAATTCTTTGTCGACTCTACCAATTTTACCGTTCCTTGCAATAAAACCTCCCGCTACAGCAAATTCCCATGTAAATTAATATCAAACAAATCTAAACTCAGACGATAGCAAAAATAATGGTTTCACTACATACCTGCACGAAATCGTGCATCAGAAGCTTAATCTCAGCTATATTATACAACAACAATTTTTTTGGGCAAACCTTAGGCATGTAAAATTAGACTCCTCCATCCTGTGCGGTAAACGGCAATGGCATAGACCTAATACTTCTGAACGTAAATAATAAACAAAGATACACCTTTTCCACAGTGTAGAAACACTGTGATGTTCAAAATTCAGGTGAAATTGAGTTGGCTAGTAGTTGCAAATATCCAGCTCGTTTGATTCATAATTTTGTTAGTGTTGTATCCGTAATATATTAATAAATAAAGTTGTTAGATTAAACGAAACACTAACTCTGCCACATTATAATTTTGCCACCAGTAATGATGATTATGATTGGTTGTTTCAAGTCCTGGGAAACAACAATCTCAAATTGTTCCGCAAATATGTTTCAAAATGTAACATTGATATTCTTGCTAAAACACAGATAAATCTTATGAATCAAGGGTATTATAAGGGGTCAAGGTTCATACTATATTAAGAGCGTAACCAACCTTCTATTCATTATCTTGAACTTAATGTGGACTTGTCTGCCTAGAGGATGATTACATTTAGGTACGTTATCAGTATTCCAATAACATCTGAAAAAAGGATTTAATCATCTACAGAAGATAGGGCATACATATTTCATCTTGTTTGAGCATCAAACCTGCAAGGTAAAGCTTTTCCTTAGCTACTTCCTTGAGGTCGCCATAATGAAACAGATCAAAGCAATTTAGAGGAATAAATATTTCACTTCCATCCAACTCCTTTACCCTGGTATCCTAAGTAAAGATAATTTGTCTATCCATCTGTACTTGTTTATACTTATCACTCTCCCTATATTCTCTGACCTGGAAATTCTTAAATAAATATATTTTCCCCAATTATATGAGGCTGGACATTTTTTTTGTGAGATTCTGAGGCACATAAGCATGCATCATATAATTCTGCCAGTGTTAAACATAAATGAGGAATATAACTTGATAATGTTCAGCATAAAAAAATATAACAAAAAATGTAACAAATACTCACCTTGTTATCCAATAGAATGATGTTGTAACCCCTAAAAGTTATGCATGTTGTAGTGATACCCTGATATCCTGATACTCTCTGATAATTATAACCTTAACCTTCCAATTTGCCCTACCGTTCTGAACATTCCTCAGAGTTTCATAGCTTGCTGTTGACATTGAAGGTATTATGAACAATCTGATAGAGCTAGCTCAGATATTATCTTACTGTAAATAAAGTAAGTTGTTTGGGCAATTACAGCACTGTCCTGGTTGGTGGTAACTGCATCCATAACATTAATTATGGATGAGATATTTTTTTCATCATCTTTTTAAAATCAAAAATCTACATTTTCTCTAGCGTGTTCTGAAAAAGCATATATTTAGAGTAATTAATCATTTTGTTTAAGTATAACAACAACAAAGATAAAATTAGATAATTTTTAGGTGGTTTGATCGTCTAGAGCAAATTTCTTTGTCAATATCTCCATACCACTAAATTAAATGTTTGCATGCAAGAACTACCACAGTAATAGCGATGACATGGTTGTCATTGTTTTCATAGTCAAAAATGACACACAACTTAACCAATTTATAAAAAGGTAGAAGTACTAAAATAACAAAAAAAATATATCGAAATGAGCATACAATGCCCAGGTATTTTATAAAATGAGTCATATGACTAAATGTTGTGCAAAATTAATATAATAATGTCAAACAGCATGGCACCAGACGTTTATACGGTCACCGCTGAGTTTGTCACAGACCCTGTAAATGACATTTAAAAATAGTATGAGATTTACATTTATGTATTGAAGTTGATATTCAGTATGGACTTGTCAATGTCGTAAGCGGCGGGAACACACCTTTTCCATCTTGATTGTGGCACCCTCCAAACCCGGGTCAGAAGTTTGGAGTCCACAACACACACACACACCACATTTAAACCTGTTTATGAATATAATAAACAACACACACACACCACATTTAAACCCGTTTATGAATATAATACATAACATACACACACCATATTTAAACCTATTTATGAATATAATAATATATATACAATGACCTTACTTACCATTTTCCACGAATCGAAGTATTTTAAAGTATGCCCACAAGCCACAACCTTATTTATATTACAAACGTTCCAAATCCCAGTTTATTTATCTTACAATGGAAGTAAACATTTTACAAACTATCAACACAAACTAGTACAAACATCATCTGCTAGCTTATTCCATTTCAACTTGGAAACCTAGCTCGCCCACTTGTCTGGGGATCCTCGCTACCGCCAATTTCCTTTTTAAGTGGAAAATAACATAAACATATTTGCAAGAATGAGCTAACTAGCTCAGCAAGTCATAATGACAACACGGAGATTAAACAATGATCAATTGAAATGATATAAGAAATCAAGTTTCCTGATAAGCAATGATTAGAATTGGATATTCACTTTTATTTTAAAACCCAAGGTTAGGCTGCTGATCAGTCACGCATTAACCCCGAGCAAGGCTCCCAACTTTGCTCTATATACTGGATCCAAGGCACACATTGGCCTATTATGACCATGAATCTAGTCCGACCATGAATCTCGTCCATATTTGAAAATAATCCAATTCTATAATAACAACATGATAAACAATGAAATTTCAATAAGCTGAATCATAAATAAATTTTATCTCAAAGCATAGGGTGATTCATAATTCCATGAAGGTATAACAAGGAAGTCATAAAGGTTGGCTTGTAATCAAGGAAAGAATCAGAAAACAGAAGACCAAAGGTTCAAGAGTTACAATAATTGATCTTCAGTTATACAAGACATAAAGGTTTGTATGTTAAGCAATCTCGTATCAAGAATCAGTATGTCGTAGATATGTATTTGTGGAGTAGTATCGTATATGTGTGGTTCGTATCCAAGAATTCAACAATCACTTATTTACAAGAAATCAGGCTCGCGGCTCAAGATCAATAAGAATCAGGTTTAGAGTTAGGTACTTCAAATTACTTGCAATATAGAATAAAAACTACTGGGAATAATTTCAATATAATGAATAGAGTTCAGAAGTACTCGCAATACATCACAAGAAAGAGTAGAAGCACTTGCGTTATCAATCCGCTTTTACTTTACTAACACTTGTCAATCGGTTCCCACTCGTCAATCACTTGTTTTCCCTTTCTACGCCTCTCTTCCTCTGCTAAATATCATATGTATTCATCAATACTAATTCTCATCTCATTCCACACATTACAAACTTTTTATCTACCCTTCGTTTCACCCAAATTCGGCGTACGGATTGAAAGTTACAGCAAAAATAGTCTAATAATGCACGTAGAGTCATATTATACATCAATTGATTCACATATAACACATAGCACATAATATATTCAATTAAAATAATTATTAGAAGAAGATTCAGGGTTAAAATAATTTTCCAGGTGTTTATAGGAATTTTTGAACATTTTTCAGAATTAAAACGGGTCTCCGAATCATTTTATAATACAATAATAGGGTTCGAACACCCGAATCTTACTTTAAAATGATTTAATAATAATTATCGAGTTTTGAAAATAATTTTAAATAATATTTTAAAGTTTAAAACTATTTTTTGAAATTTTTAAATCAAAGAGAATAATTAAAATTTAATTATTAAATCAACTAAAATTAATTAATAATTAATTAAATTAATTAATTAATATTAATATTAATATTAAATTAATCGATGAATTAAAATAATTAAAATTAATTAATAAAATAAATCAGATTTATTTTTAAATAATTAAATATTTTAAAAACAGTTTTCTGGATTTAAAATAATTAAATAAACATCTTCTGAATTTAAAAAATAAATGAAAATATAATTTTTGAAAACAATTAAAACAGAAATCCTGAATTTGTAATATTGGTAATTTACAGGATGTTTTCTGAAAAATGGGAGAAAGAAGGATGACCAAACTGTAAGTTTGGCATCTTTTTCCTCCTTCTTCACTGCGACGGACGGAGAAGCCATTAACGGCGACCTCCGCCGTCCCAAGCTTTTCCATCCACCCTTCCACCAGCCTAGATCGACACCAAAATCACAGAAAACGATGCCCAAGCTTCCAGAAGTACATCTGCAGTAACAGATTGATCGAATAATCACTGAATAAGTCGGAGTTTCAATCAGAAAAATACGCCGCCATTCGAATCATTTTTCCTATCAACCTCTTCCCGGAATCGTCTATTGATTTCAAATATACCATTCGACTTGTTTTTCAATGATCTACAATTTGGTACAATCAATTTTAATATATAACATCAAACAAAGAAATACCCAATTTCCAATTAAGAACATTCAAACACATAAACCCTAATTTTTTAATCTCGAGAATCAAACAACAATTATTATTGAACTCCAAATCAGTCATATAATATACCAAAATGACCAGGAAGAAAAGATCTACATGATTCAAGCATTAAATCACACAAACAACATCAAGAACAAAAATTCTTATTTTAATCATTAAATAATTCAAATTAAAACAATTAAATAATAAAATCACCTTGATTTTTGTACTGAAATGGATGATTGATTATGAAAGAACCTTTCGAGAGCTTCGTTTTGATATATGGCACGCTCGATTCCGAATTTGATAACACCTTCGTTTGTGAGTTTGATTCTCAAGAACGTGACGATTAAATAGGGTTTTCTCTGTATTTTATCTGTTTCTACTGATTGATTATGATTATACGAATAAAATGAAATAAGAAATAGGCTATTTATATTTATGAAATATTAATAGGCATTGGATCGTATTGGATCAAAAAATAATTTACTTAGCCACTAAGTAACTGCAAAGACAATCCGTTTTGATATCCGTATTGGATAATTATCCAAACTGGGCTTCTTATAAAACATTTTATACGAAAATAACGTTATATTATCCCATCTTTCGAGAATATGGGTTTTGTTAATCTATCGAAATGATTATCGTACCTAAAATTTTGCGTCGGGATGCGTACGGGTCAAACCGTAATCCGGATCGAAAAAGTCAAAACAAGGAAAATATCTGGAATTATCAGATTAGGTTTGAAAGGAGTTTTCCGAAGAGTTTTGGGTTGTAAAAACGGTTGAAGTTGGACGATTCCCGGCTTTAAAAAACAGTTTTATAATTATACAAAAAACTATAATAAATTCATAAACCATTTTAAAATCATATAACCATCCAAAAATTATCAAAAAAATATCACAATTATCTATATTTTATTGTGAGCATAATTAAATTAAAATACTCATATCTTATCACATATAAACATCTAAATTTTATTATCAATCATCAGATAATTCACCAAAAATTCTTATAATAATCACATAATAATCATTTATTGATAAAAATAATTACACGCTATATCCCGGATATTACATCATTCCCCCTTAAAAGGATTTTGTCCTTAGAATCTCCTAAATAAACAACTGAGGGTACTTTTCTTGTATATTCTAGTTCCCAGGTTGACTCTTGCCGATACGTTTCACAATTTCAAAAGGTCCAACGTATCTAGGACTCAACTTCCCTTTCTTTCCAAATCTCTATAATCCTTTCCACGGTGACACTTTCAGTAACACTGGATCTCCTTCTTTAAATTCCATATCCTTTCTGGATTGGTCTGCATATTTTCTTTGACGAACTTGTGCTGCAATTAGCCTTTTCTGAATAACCTCAACAACTTCCTTTGTCTATTGTATTAGTTCAGGTCCGGGCATTTTACATTCTCCAGCTTCGTCCCAATATACTAGTAATCGATATTTGCGTCCATAAAGAGCTTCGTAGGGAGGCATTCTGATACTGGCATGATAACTGTTATTGTAAGAAAATTCCACTAAGGGTAAATGCTCGTCCCAATTTCCTTTGAAATCAATGGTACAAACACGTAGCATATCTTCAATAGTCTGGATCAGACTCTCCCTTTAGCCATCGGTTTGTGGATGATAAGTTGTACTCATATTCAATATAGTCCCCAAACATTCTTGAAAACTTTTCCAAAATCTTGAATTGAATCATGGATCTCGATCCGATAAACACAAGGACTCCATGACGGACTACTATTTCCTTCAAGTACATGTGAACCAACTTGTCCAGTGAAAATCTTTCATTGATGGGCAATAGTGAGCTGATTTGGTTAGTCTGTCCATTCTAACCCAAATGACATCATGGTTCGCTTTTATCGTCAGTTATCCAACTATAAAATCCATTGTGATGTGCTCCCACTTCCATTCTGGAATCTCTAGTGGCTGTAATAATCCACTTGGTCTCTGGTGCTCCGCCTTATCTCTTTAACACGTGTAACATTTACTAACCCATTCCGCAAATTCTCATTTCATATTTGGCCACCAATAATTATCTTTTAAGTCTCTGTACATCTTAGTACTCCCCGGATGAATGGAATACTTTGAGTTGTGAGCTTCCTGTAGAATTTCATTCTTCAACTCTGTTATTGGTGGAATCAAAATTCTGGAAGAAAATCTTAGAATACCTTGATCGTCCTTCTGAGTGCATAACTCTTCTCCTGCCAAACGATTGATATCCTGATCCATTATTTCCTCTTGACATTTTCTTACCTTCTCTAATAATTCTAGATGAAAAGTCATACTATATATCTTTGCTTCATCAGGTTTGCAAATTCTGACTTCCAATTCTAATTTCTGAAATTCCTTGTATAATTCTTCAGGTACTGTCAACACATTCAACTTTTCTTTCTGACTTAACGTGTCTGCCATAATGTTTGCTTTACCTTGGTGATAATTAATCATACAATCATAGTACTTGATCAACTCCAGCCATCTTCTATGTCTCATGTTGAGTTCCTTTTGCGTGAATATGTACTTCAAACTCTTCTGATCCATATAGATCTTGCATTTTTCTCCATATAAATAATGTCTCTAAATCTTCAAGGTGAATATTATTGTTGCTAGCTCTAAGTCATGAGTAGGATACTTCTACTCATGATGTTTCAGTTGTCTAGATGCATATGCAATGACTTTATCATGTTTTATCAAGACACAACCTAATCCCTTATGCGAAGCATCACTATAAATTACAAAATTTCCTTGATCATCTAGAAGTGACAAAATAGGTACTGTGATTAATCTATTCATCAATTCTTGAAAACTTTCTTCGCACTTCTCATTCCATATAAACTTCTCATTCTTCCTGGTAAGCTTCGTCAAAGGCATCACAATCTTTGAGAAATCTTGAACAAATCATCGATAATATCCCGCTAATCCCAAGAAACTTCTCACTTCTGCTGGTATTTTTGGCCTTTCCCAATTTATAATGGCTTCAATCTTTGCTGGGTCCACTTTGATTCATTTGCTACTGGCTATATGCCCTAAAAATTGAACTTCCTGTAACCAAAACTCACACTTTGAAAACTTGGCATATAACTTCTTCTTTCTTAAAATTTCCAAAGATATCTTTAGGTGCTCCGTGTGATCTTCCGTTGACTTAGAGTAAATCAAAATATCATCGATAAACACAATTCCAAACTTGTCTAAATATTCCTTAAAAATTATGTTCATTAAGTCCATAAATGATGTTGGGGCATTGGTTAATCCAAAAGACATCACTAAGAATTCATAATGACCGTACCTTGTTCTGAAAGCTGTCTTTGGTATATCTTCAGGTTTAACCTTAAACTGGTGATATCCGGATCTCAGATCAATCTTAGAGAAATACTTGGCTCCTTTCAGCTGATCATACAAATCATCGATTCGAGATAATGGATACTTATTCTTGATTGTAAGCTTATTAAGTTCTCGATAGTCGATGCATAAACTAATGCTTCCATCCTTCTTCTTAACAAATAGTATCGGCGCACCCCTTAGGGACACACTGGGTCGAATCACTCCATTCTCACTTAATTCTTGCAATTGCTTTGCTAGTTACTTCATTTTAATAGGCGCCATTCTGTACGGGGCTTTAGATACCGGTTATGTTCCAAGTTCTAAGTCGATCGCGAACTCCATTTCTCTATCTGGAGGAAGACCTAGTAATTCATCTGGAAACATGTCTGGAAATTCATTTACCACTGGAATGACTTCCAGTTTTGATGGCTCCTGACTTCTATCTATCATATACGCAATGAAATGCTCGCATCCTTGTCGTAGTAACTTCTTAGCTTGAATCAGCGTCAAGAACTTCTTTGCTTGCTTCTGACCTTTAAACGTCACCCCTTTCTCGTCTGGCATCTTCAAGATTACTTTCTTATTACGACAGTCTATATGAGCATCATGCTTAGATAGCCAGTCCATTCCTAAAATAACATCAAACTCTCCTAACTTAAATGGTATCAAGTTAGCATCAAACTTATTGTCAGAATTCTCAATCTCATAGCTCTTACACACTTGGTTAATAGATACACGTTCCTGATTTGCTAATTCTACCATCATAATCTCACTTTACAATTCAACTGAACAATTCAACTTAGCAATAAAATCTTGAGAAATAAATGATCGAGTTGCTCCCGAATCTACTAGCACTTTAGCACATAAAGAATTCACAGTAAGCGTACCTGCCACAACATCAGTGTCCATGATAGCATCATTCATAGACATGTCATAAACTCTAGCTCTGGGAGGTTCATTCACTGTTGGAGGAGCTCACATGATTCGCAGTGTATTATTGACTGGAACTGATGTCTTACAATCCCTTGCGATGTGTCATGGATTTCCGCACTTGAAACATGTATACCCAATTACTGGAACTTTGATTGTCTGATTCCTGGTAGGCTGATCCTTGTTGACTGGCTCTCTGGCTGGCTGATTATGGCACTCCCTTGAATAGTGCCCCATCTGGTTGCATCTGTAGCAGACCATATTCAACTTGTCATGCTTATTTCCATATACTTGACAATCTCGTAGAGTTGGCCTCTGTTGGGTTGGTTGGTTCCCAGTTGCTGGACTGTTACCTTGTCCTCCGTTGCCTATATTCTGTCTGTTCAAATTTCTTCCGGGCTGGAAATTGCCTTTCCTCTGATTAAAATTTGGAAACTTCCCTACTTGGGACTGTCCTTCACTTCCCTCAAACTTCATCTTTTTACTATCCTTCTCCGTTTGAGACATTTCACTTTCTGTCTCCGCAATCATAGCTTTTTGCACTGACTCCCGCATACGTGTCCAATTTGAATATGGCCAACTTCCCTCGAATCCATGGCTTGAGTCCTTGCTGAAACCTCTTAGATTTTTTCTCATCAGTTTCCACATATGATCAATTTCTCAAACTTAATTTCATAATCTGGCACTGACATATTTCCCTATTTTAACTCCAGAAATTTCAATTCCATTTGATCATGAATAAACTGAGGGAAATACTTCTCGAAAAATAACTCCTTGAATTTATCCCATGTAATATCATATGTACCTTCCAACACTTTAACAGTTTTCCACCGGTAGGTGGCTTCATTCTTCATATAGTAACTCGCAAACTCAGTCTTCTGCTCCTCTTTCACCTTAACTAAGGAAAATGCCTTCTCAATTTCTCTCAACCAGACTCTTGCCTCAATAGGATCTACAGAACCCTTAAATTCCGGTGGATTCACCGCCTGAAAAGTCTTAAAGGTAACCTGAGGGTTGGTTTGCCTCTGTTGTTGTTGAGTCAGGTAAATTTTTATTGGGCCAAGCTCTGAAAAATATGGGCTACAGTTGGGTCTATGGGACCTGGAATGGCATTCTAGTTATTGTTGTCTTGGGTGATGTTGTTATTGTTGTTGGTTTCTTCATTCTGGTTTGTGGAACGGGTATTTCTTCTAGGAGGCATTTTCTTTAAAGAATTGAACAACTTATTTAGCCCCTAAATCAAATCATTTTTATGAAAAGCTTTCGTAAAACATAAATGTCTCTTTTTGAAACATTTTCAATCATTGAACTAAGTAAATTGCATGCTTCTTTATAGAATGTAAATAGTTAAAGAGAAAAGGGTACATGTTATCGCAAGAGTTTTATAACTGGTGCAGTAAGATAAAAAAGGTATGGTAAGGTAAATGATAATGCTGGAAAAGAAAGGTACTAATATATATACCAAAGTTTGGTGGTACAAACATGAAACATTTTATTGAAGGCAGAGGTACAACAGGCCTATCCATTACTCAACAAGTCTAGTTTATTTATATACCCACCAAAAGTCTGATGATACATATTACACACTATTATACATATATCAGTTGTCACATCATCTCTTGTCATTTAGCTTCGGGGAAATTATGGTCCACCAAGCCTTGTAAAATCCTCTAATACCTCTCTGGCCCATCTCAGAAGAGCATCTGGGGCTGTATATTCGTAAGTAGCTCCATGAAGTCTGGCCTCAAGTATCCTCCGGGTCACCTGAATCTCATTTCAAAGCACCTTCACTTTCATGTCAACATCTATAGTCCTAATAATGTGCTGTAGCTCCTGGATCTGTGCCAATAGGGCTTCTCACTCCAAAAGAAGAGCCTTATACTTATGGTAGGAACAAGGTGTGGAGTAAACTGGAAAGATGCACCCGCCACTGAATGTTCAGTAGAGTCAGAATCAGTAGGTGGGGGTCCTCGAATAGGTGGTCTCACTCCAAGAGGTGGAATAGCTTGTAGCGGTGCAACTGTCATAACTAGTATTATGGATGTCGCTGGTGGAAGAGCAGGACGTGGATGAGATGACGGTCTTCAGACTAAAGGCTCTGAGTGATCAGATAATATCGAGATAAAGGAATCTTCCATCGCTGCTATCTGAAAATTATGCTACTAAATCAGAATCTCGAATCTCATCATGAATCATAATAAAACTTACTATTTAGTCGCACTCAACCTCTCGACATTCTATAACTTTATTTCCTAATACTAATCTTAACCCTCTACCCATTCCCCACAATCTAGGCTTGTGGTAGTGACTTTTAAACTGTAGCTCTGATACCAAACCTGTGGCGCCCTCCAAACCCGGGTCAGAAGTTTGGGTTCCACAATATACACACCATATTTAAACCTGTTTATGAATATAATAATATACATACAATGACCCTACTTACCATTTTCCACGGATCGAAGCAATTTAAAGTATGCCCACAAGCCACAACCTTATTTATATTACAAACATTCCAAATCCCTGTTTATTTATCTTACATCGGAAGTAAACATTATTATAAACTATCAACAAAAACTAGTACAAACATCATCTACTAGCTTATTCCATTTCAACTTGGAAACCTAGCTCGCGCACTTGTCTGGGGATCCTCGCTACCACCAGTTTCCTTTTCAACTGGAAAATAACATAAACAGATTTGCAAGAGTGAGCTAACTAGCTCAGCAAGTCATAATGACAACACTGAGATTAAACAATGATTAATTGAAATGATATAAGAAATCAAGTTTCCTGATAAGCAATGATTATAATTGGATATTCACTTTTATTTTAAAAACAAGGTTAGGTTGCTGATCAGTCACGCACTAACCCCGAGCAAGGCTCCCAGCTTTGCTCTATATACTGGATCTAAGCCACACATTGGCCTATTTTGACCACAAATCTGGTCCGACCACGAATCTGGTCCGACCACGAATCTGGTCCATATTTGAAAATAATCCAATTTTATAATAACAACATGATAAACAATGAAATTTCAATAAGCTGAATCATATATAACACTTATCTCGAAGCATAGGGTGATTCATAATTCCATGAAGGTATAACAAGGAAGTCATAAAGGTTGGTTTTAAATCAAGGAAATAATCAAAAAATAGAAGACCAAAGATTCAAGAGTTACAAGAATTGATCTTCTGTTATACAAGACATAAAGGTTGTTATGTTAAGCAATCTCATATCAAGAATCAGTCTGTAGTAGATATGTATTTGTGGAGTAGTATCGTATATGTGTGGTTCATATCCAAGAATTCAACAATCAATTGTTTACAAGAAATCAGGCTCGCGGCACAAGATCAATAAGAATCAGGGTTTAGGGTTAAGTACTTCAAAGTACTTGCAATATAGATTAAGAACTATTGGGAATTATTGCAATATAATGAAGAGAGTTCAAAAGTACTCACAATACATCACAAGAAAGAGCAGAAGCACTTGCCTTATCAGTCCGCCTTTACTTTACTAACACTTGTCAATCGGTTCCCACTCGCCAATCACTTACTTTCCCTTTCTACGCCTCGATTCCTCTATTAAATGTCATATGTATCCATCAATACTAATTCTCATCTCATTCCACACATTACAAGCTTTTATCTACCCTTCATTTCACCCAAATCCGACGTACGGATTGGAAGTTATAGCAAAAATAGTCTAACAATGCACGTATAGTCATATTATACATCAATCGGTTCACATATAACACATAGCATGTAAGATATTCAATTAAAATAATTATTCGAAAAAGATTCGGGGTTAAAATGATTTTTCCAAGTATTTAACCTAAATTTTTGAACATTTTTCGGAATTAAAACGGGTCTTCGAATCATTTTAAAATGAAATAATAGGGTTCGAACACCCGAATCTAACTTTAAAATGATTTAATAATAATTATCGAGTTTTGAAAATAATTTTAAATAATATTTTAAAGTTCGAAACTATTTTTCAAAACTTTTAAATCATAGAGAATAATTAAATCTAATTATTAAATCAATTAAAACTAATTAATAATTATTTAAACTAATTAATAAATTAATATTAAATTATTTGATTAATTAAAATAATTAAAAACTAATTAAAATTAATTAATAAACTAAATCATATTTATTTTTAAATAATTAATTAATTAAAAATAGTTTTCTGAATTTAAAATAATTGAATAAACATTTTTTGAATTAAAAAATAAATGAAAATATTTTTTTTGAAATCAATTAAAATAGAAATCCTGAATTTGTAATATTTGTAATTTACAAGATGTTTTCTGAAAAATGGGAGAAAGAAGGATGACTAAACTGTAAGTTTGGCTTCTTTTTCCTCCTTCAATGCGACGGCCGAGAAGCCATTAATGGCGACTTCCGCCGTCCCAAACATTTTCCAGCCACCGTTCCACTAGCCCAGATCGATACCAAAATCACAAAATACGATGCCCAAGCTTCCATAACTACATATGCAGTAACAGATTGATCGAATAATCACTGAATAAGCCGGAGTTTCAATCGGAAAAAAACGCCGCCGTTCGAATCATTTTTCCGATGAACCCCTTCCCGGAATCGTCTGTTGATTTCAAATATATCATTCGACTTGTTTTTCAACGATCTACAATTGGTACAATCAATTTTAATCTATAACCCCAAACAAAGAAATACCCAATTTCCAATTAAGAACATTCAAACACATAAACCCTAATTTTTAAATTTCGAGAATCAAACAGGAATTTGAAAATGTTATTGAACTCCAAATCATACATATAATATACCAAAATGACTAAGAAGAAAATATCTACATGATTCAAGCATCAAATCACAAACATTATTAAGAACAAAAATTCATATTTTAATCATTAAATAATTCTAATTAAAATAATTATATAATAAAATCACCTTGATTTCTGCACTAAAATGGATGATTGGTTATGAAAGAAATTTTTGAGAGCTTCGATTTGATATATGGCACGCTCGATTCCGAATTTGATAACGCCGTCGTTTGTGAGTTTTATTTTCAAGAACGGGACGATTAATTAGGGTTTTCTCTGTATTTTATCGGTTTCCACTGATTGATTATGATTATACGAATAAAATGAAATAAGAAATAGGCTATTTATATTTATGGAATATTAATACGTGTTGGATCGTATTGGATCAAAAAATAAGTTACTTAGCGACTAAGTAACTGCAAAGACGATCCGTTTTGATATCCGTATTGGATAATTATCCAAACTGGGCTTCTTATAAAACAATTTGTACAAAAATTACGTAATATTATCCCGTCTTTCGAGAATACGGGTTTTGTTGATCTGTCGAAATGATTATTGTAACGAAAATTTTGCGTCGGGACGCATACGGGTCAAACCGTAATCCGGATCGAAAAAGTCAAAACACGAAAAATGTTTGGAATTATCATATTAGGTTAGGAAGGAGTTTTCCGAAGAGTTTCGGATTGTAAAAATGTAAAAACGGTTGAAGTTGGACGATTCCCGGCTTTATAAAACAGTTTTATAATTATACAGAATAATAATTAATAAATTCATAAACCACTTTAAAATCATATAACCATCCAAAAATTATCGGAAAAATATCACAATTATCTATATTTTATTCTAAGCATAATAAAATTAAAATACTCATATCTTATCACATATAAAAATCTAAATTTTATTATCAATCATCAGATAATTCACCAAAAATTCACATAATAATCACATAATAATCATTTATTGATAAAAATAATTACACACTATTTCCCAGATATTACATTGATGTTTCGGAATTTTGGTTGTCTCACTTCAATCTGGGCCTTTTTCCCTAAAGCCTCATCCCTGGTCCTCTGTCTAGTGCGATTTGTTGATTTTTCCGTTGGTGGAGAATTAGTGAGAGACAATAGTCGCTGTCATTTTTCTCCGGCAAACATTCAGAATATTTTAATATGTTTGATATGCAACATAAATCAGGTTATTAACACAATGAATGCCTACATTAGTACTCGCAGGTGTCTGAACTGGAAGCTGAACCGGAGTAGTGGGGGAATGAGTATCCGACCTTTCCAAAGGTTTTGAAATGCGTGTTGCATAATATACCTTTGATCCACAGTTTAAATTTTCCTCGTTAAGTTGAATCATAATTTTTATTCCGTTTTCTCAAACGCTCTGAGTATAGGCGGGATCTGCAGCACACCCGAAACCTGTTCAAAAACACAAAAATCGTGTTAAATTACTACAACAATTATATATGAAAGGAACTGAGGGAGTAAGCCGCCAAAAGAAACCAAACTTATTATAAATATTAGTTACAAAAATAGGAAAAAGTATAATAACATAGCATCATAGAGTAGAGTCCTATATTATGTCTCAGTCCATGTACAACAGCTAGGAAAACTGAACAATAAGATTAACCAGTGTGATATCTGCATCAACATCATATACAGTCTTGCCTGCCAGACGGCTGATCTCGTGATCAGGCCATACAATTGGTATCATTCCACTCTCATCAAAACATAGGTTGTACAGCCGGAACCTGAATAGAAAATAAACAAAAGTTGTATGATGCCCAAACATATAATTCAATTCAGAAAATAAATATGCAATACCTTATATCTGGATACTCAAATGTCCTCCCACAACACCAATACAGGCATGCAACCTCGTGCAAGTCTTTTTCGCAACTGATACAAAAAGGGGAATACCAATTTTTCTTCTCATCAAATTTTTTGACTGATACCTGGCAACTAACTATTTTCTGCAACACACAGCACCCAAATTATAAACCAAGCATAAAACGTCATCGTCACTCATAATCTTGAACAACGCCTCACCTGGATATAGTGCTCATCTACTTTCTGAATATCACTAACTTTCATAGCAAGGATGTCAGCTGTTCGTCATTATTATCATCATCCATATCCATGACATAGAAATTCGGATCCTTATATCTATTGAAACAACACAATACTTAATATTAATTTTATGTTAAATGGTTATCTCTCCATCCAGGGAATTGACGTATAAATAAATGAAAGTAACAACATTTACCTATTTTTCAGTCTGTTGACAACAGGATGATTAAGGTTCAGATAAAATCGCGTTGCAAGGAAGTTGGTCACGTACAAACATCTGCATTCTTTTCCAGCATTACATAATTCATCATGATGTGTACTTAAAAGAGAACAATTTTTTTACCTTTCCACTCGCTGATTTTTGCACAAGCGATAACAATGAAAACCGGTTTCTGTGTTATCTGGTCATAGCTTTTTGAAATTCGTCACTGAATTCATTAAAGAAAGTTATATTAATAGCACTCTTGCGATCACATAATTATGTATTATAGCGTTAATATGTCAAGTTTGGTTCAGTATCAGCACAACAGTGGGCACATAATTCAATTCTTACAGTATTACCTTCCATCTGAAATTGTTAATGCTACATGTGATTTCTCACTTGAGTCTTTTACATAAACCGATCTTGGTTGCACGTCATGTATTACACCAACAATATCTTCAAGGAATAAGCATATAAACTCAGAAAATGTTATTAATAAGAATATGACTGTTCGGATTGAACAAAAATGAAATAAAGGACCTGTCAAGTATTTGTTATCCTTTTTCAATCCATCCAGCTATGCCAAGCTGAAAAAATCAAAGCTATGACTTGGTATTTTCACGTCTGTTTCCAGATCCTTCTCCATCCTGGTGTCAAATGTAAAAAATATCTGCTTATTCTTCCTAACGGCCCTGCTGGTCTCATCTCCATTGTAGAATTTAACTTTAAAATTTTCTAGACTGTAGACCATCCCCTCTTCTAGTTTTTCCTCAAATACATGTTTCAGCTGTGCTGATATGAAGGCATGAATTCTACAGCCTTACATTTCATTAAATGCATCGACTTATATAAAAAACCAACTCCACAAACTTCTGTCAAATGTAAAACCCTCCACCAGGTAAGATTACCCCAACAGAATTTAAAGAAAAAACAGCCTAGAACTATATGTGTAGGTAAAATCATAAAATCCGTAAATTATGTCAATAACAAAATGCACAATTTCATGCCAAACACAGAACACCACATCATATAAGACGAACCTAATAAAATTTAAAAATAATGTGAAATAAGATTAGGCGAACATAATAAAAAGAAAGAGTAGCCTAGAACTATAATTTGTGTAAACTCTGATGCCAATGAAATTTAAAAATAAATAAAATTTACAATATTTCAAAAACACAGAACTTGGAAAATGATATGCGGTAAGCAGCATCTTATATTTAATCCAACTCACATAGTCGTCAACGAAGATAATATTAAAGCCCCTGAACTCTCTTGTTTGTCTCGTGATACCTTTCCAAACATCCTGCGCCCTTACTCTTAGCCTCCATTCATCGGTCGAGTCATTCAGGTCCTGTACTGTATCATACTTGTAGAATGCCATTTAAATGTAATTTTCTAATGCCTATAAAACATAAATAAGAGGGTAGAGAAAACTTTCAATGGGGGTATCTTCTAGAATCAAACCATAGAACAACAATATATCTGAAGAGAAATAAATGTTCAAATAAGGTAAAAGAAAAGGATATAGTACCTTTACCTCACAGCCCCCTAACAACAGCTTCAAAACCTAACCCAAGCAAACGGTCATGTAACAAAGATTTAAAAGGAAAGAAAGAGTTTGAGTTCTCCTGCCACCAGACTGTGACACCAAATAAGTAGTGGTTTATATTTTCTAGTAAAGCAAGATCTTTCTAATTCCTAATCATACTACAGTAGGTAGGGAATATCTTCTTTTTAGGTAACCATGGTTGGTTTATGCACTCAATTATTGCTACTCTTGCAGTTAATAAAGACATTTTACTTAAAGAAAGGTTTAAAACTGGATTGTCTCATGTTTTCTGTTCAGCCCACTTCCTAAATCAAAGGCCATCCTCCAAACAGTTAAACTGTTTTCTCATAATTTATAAATTAGGGGCCATGAAAATTCCTACATTACCCTGCCTCATCATCCTACCCAATGAAAGCAAACGCAAAACAAAAACCAGCGATCAATTATAAAAGCCAAAAATAGATTGCATGACAAAAAAGGGGATATCATTAAAAGCAGGTTATTGTTAACTGTTAAAAGGATTACAAATGTAGAATACAACCCACTTTTCCTACTCTAGTACACATGTTAGGGCGAAATCACGCACTAATATTCACGCAAGTATACGCGTTCGCAAGTAATATAGAATACTTTCTAGTTCGTTCCCTCAGAGACTCAGACTAATTTATTGTCTAATTAAACTTACTCACCAATGTATGATTACTTCTCAATGTTAAGATAATAACACTTAAAATTGTTGATTAAATATTAACTATAATTAACTACTTAATTAACCACTTAACTAACACTTCAATTTATCAATAATAAAACACTCATGAGATCACAACTTCATTATTACTTCCTTCTATAGCCATTGTTATTACCTTTAGCATGTGACAGTGATGATATTAATCGAATAACACGAAACTGATAAAAGCCAACTTTTATTGTACTAATACCATTCTACCAAACATCCACAATTAAGATAGAAGTTGAATAGTCATCAATTATGTTGAGTTCCTATATGTCTACAGAAATTGACAACACAACGATTTAAGCACAAGTTATCCCTTTTTGATTACATAGGGCAAATAAAACTGTTAGAGTTACCCACTAATCATGCACAACGTACATGAACCTATGCTAGCATGGCAAGTTCTAAATCTCAAGATCCACCGTCGCTTCACAAGAGATTAACACCCTATCTTATATGTTCGTGACGTACATAAGACGAATACGCACAACCAATACTAGATATCATGCAATCATCACATACTAAAGTATTAAACAATTAACTAAAGAATTCCATAATAAATCCGTTGCAACCCCATGATCACGATTAGCCCATAATAGAACTTATCGCTATCATGGGTTCATATGAAATCATGATAAACAAACACAAGAAAATAATAACTAAACTGATTATATTAAAACAGAGTACGTCACAAGAGTAAATAAGTCAAAGCAAGAAAACTAGCATCCAACGTTACAACAAAACAAGAATCACAAGAATATATGCTTCCTCTTCGTTGCTGTGTGCTAAATCGGTCTTCTTCCTTATCTCCTTCGCTTCTTGCAAAAAACAATCTAAAACATAATCTCCTCTTAATAATCTGTGAAAAACGTCTCAAATCTACCTATATAATAGTCCCATAAAACTCAGATTATATAGAAGTTGGAAGCCAAACAGAAGTAGAAGTCTAAAATAATATATCTTTTTCCCCGACCCTGCGCGGCCGCTCAGCATTTCTGCGCGGGCGCGCAAGGCTGCTGCGCGGCCGCTCAGCATTGCTGCGCGGGCGCGTAGGACCCTACTGGAAAAATTCCAGGTTTGCTCCGTTTCTTCGCCGTAATCTGCCCGTTCTTTTCCTCTCTCAATGGTGAACACATGCCAAGGCTTAATCTTGATGATTCCTTTTCCGAAATGCAACTAATACCCTGAAATGCATAAATACTAGAAAAACGCATCAAATACACAAAATACTTGATTTCAAGACACCAATTTAAGCCCTTTTAAGACGTTCTAAGTGGTATAAAATGCCCCTTACTACAATTAACCAACCAAATTGTCACGTCTCAACGAATGCAGTTAGACATTAAAGATCAATAAACTCATGCAAACAGACATACAGCCAGAAATGTGGTGTGTGCAAATGCTTAACAGATATGCTTTGGAATTAGACCAATTACTATGACTAGACTATCCTCAAGGCAATCCTACGATTATACAAAGAATAAAAATTCTAGGCACAAAGTGATATACAACACTACAAGAACTCTGGAGCTTACTACGGAATCGTGCTTTTTATTTACAACTCAAATGCTTATTTGACCGTGCAATGAGTGAGGTCCACAAAAGACTTATACAATGGTATCCATGTAACGAGTGTTAGGTTAGCGGATCCCAGACTCTAAAAGCCTTAGGTCACTAGGCACAAAGTCCCCTAAGAACTTAATAACTCGAATACCAAAGAGCCCACTCTTGATCAATTATGCAAAAAATTTTTTTTTTTTTTCTTTTTTTCTGAGCAAGTGTGTTTCGCTCCATCTTGCTCAACCCTAGACTACTCGCATAACATGCGAGCCGACTACTAGCCATTTGACGCCTAGCCACAACTAGCAACAAATTCCATTTTTACTCCATTTTTTTTTCTTTTTCATGCCTTTACCACTAAGAACCTATTATCAAATTCTAAGCATAATAAATAGATTATCCTCGAAAATAATCAGATCATAACAACAATCTAGTCCTTAAGCATTCTCTAAGACTTAGTAAAAATACAAGTGCTTCTAGCATGCATATCAACCTACACAACTTAATATCACTTTAATGCTATCACTACACTCGCATCAATATCACAATTCAGTCGATAAATCATTGCAAAAGGGATCATGGTATATGCATGAGCTATATGATATGACAAACAAATAAAGCTAAAAAAAACTCTATAGAAAAAAATTATGCAACTATATGACACACACAAAATATTCCTTAACTACCACCCCCAAACTTAAAATCTTTACTGTCCCCAGTGAAGGTAGTAGAAAGGAACACAGGGTATACCTACTCGGAGTCATCATCATCATCACCCTCAGTGGGTGGAGTATCAGGCGGCGGGTATGCAGAGTCCTCACCAAAAACTGGCCACTGGATATCAGCTCCAAGGCCTCGAAAAGCAGTCCCTAACGCAAGGGTGAGCTCCTGAGCAAACCTGCTCTGCGTCTCATACATGGCATCCATCCGCCATGTAAGCCTCCTATACTGGGCATCACCCATCCCAGCACCCTCCTGAGCTCTCGAAGAACTAGCCTCACCACGCCCTGGCCTGGCCATAGTAGCACCTCGTGCTGGACGCCCTCCTGGAAGACGATAACCCAGCCCATGCTCCTCAGGCTCACCACCGGTCCACTCCTGCATCCCATTCAGAGTGCCAGAATCTATCGGAGCTGCTGGCAACTGCAACTGCTCATGAGCCGGCCAGTTCACTCCTACTGCTCGGCATAGCTTTGTAACCGTGGATGCATAAGGGATGTTCATATGCTTTGCTCCCCTCAAAAACTTCAGAATTCCTTGGTAGATAAACTCACCAAGGTCCACATAGTATTCCTCATTCAGAATTCCCCACAATAACTATGCTCTCTCAACTGTGACCTCGTGTGCATGTGAAGAAGGCAAAATATTAGCATATATAAATGCATTCCATGCACGGGCATACCTGTTCATGGCGATCGCCGGAAAGTGACGATACTCATTATTGGCTGGACTGCGGTTCCAAACTGTGCCCGGTCGACAGAGAGTCGCACAAATCAAATCCAAGTCAAAGTCCTCAGCAGTCTTTTCATTCCAGTTCTCCTCCTCGGGCTTCCTCTCTCGCTGTCCAATCACACGGCGAATCGCCGCAGGATGATAATCAACTGTCAGCCCACGAACTACAGAAAACCCATTCTTTTCAGCCTTCACGTTCGCGTAGAACTCGCGAACAACACTAATCGGTACTGCTTCGGGTGACTCACAAAAAGCTATCCACCCCTTCTCTGCAATCATGGGCAACAACTCACCATCCCTCCCTGATGGTAAAAACCCCCTCTCCTTCAGAATCGGCTTCCCCAACAGCCTAGTGTACTCCTCCTCCGCAGCTCTGTCAGTTAACCGAGGCCTTGCAGCAGTACCCCTTGATGAATCAGCAGTAGGAACTGTGCTGCTGCTGTCAATAGTGCGTGCTCTCTTGGGTGCCATTGATTTGTGAATAAAAGTGTGTAAGAACTGATTTTTGATGTTTATGAGAGGGTTTAAGTGTAGGAAGTTGTGGGAGATATGTAGGATAGGTGTATGTATATATATAGGGTGTGAAGTAGGTTAAATTAGATTAGGAGTGGGGTTGAGGGATAAAATCATGGGGATAATGGGAAAAGAATTCGTGGGTTTATGGGCTGTGATGGTTTTTTTTGTGTTTTTGTTTTTTTTTGTTTTTTTTTCTGAACTGCAAAAAATTTTCTGGAACTCGACCCCTGCGCGGCCGCTCAGCATTTCTGCGCGGGCGCGCAGAAAGCTGCGCGGCCGCTCAGCATAGCTGCGCGGGCGCGCAGAGGGTCTCTGGAAAAAAATTTTTCAGCCCCTGTTTTCTGATTTTTTTGTGTTTTTGGATAGGTTATTAACTTCTAAGGGTTCCTGTAATAACAATTCATGGGTTGCCTCCCACGCAGCGCTTTTTTTTCGTCATTAGCTTGACGTTCCGTACCTTTCTCACGTAGTCAACAAAATGGCACTAACCACCTCTCGGTTTGCCATGTCCCCATAGTAGTGTTTAAACCGCTGACCGTTAACCTTGAATGGTTGGTCCGAATCATTCTCAAAAATTTCCACCGCTCCATGTGGAAACACAGTTTTGACAATAAAAGGTCCAGACCACCTTGATTTCAACTTCCCAGGAAAAAGTCGGAGCCGAGAGTTGAATAACAGAACTTGTTGCCCTGGCACAAATAACTTAGGATGTAGCTTCCTATCGTGCCACCTCTTCACCTTTTTCCTTATACATTTTGTTATTCTCGTACGCTTGAAGTCGAAATTCATCAAGTTCATTAAGCTGAAGCATTCTTTTCTTACCAGCTGCATCTAAATCCAGGTTCAATTTCTTCAATGCCCAGTAGGCCTTATGCTCAAGCTCCGCCGGTAGATGATATCCCTTACCGTACACCAACTGAAACGGTGACATCCCAAGTGGAGTTTTGTATGCTGTTCTGTAAGCCCAAACAGCTTCATCGAGCTTTAAAGACCAATCCTTCCTTGACGGACAAACAACCTTCTCTGGAATGCGCTTTATCTCTCTGTTAGACACTTCCGATTGACCATTTGTTTGCGGATGATAGGCAGTAGCTACTCGATGATTCACATTATAACGCTGCATCATAGAAGTGAACTTACGGTTGCAAAAATGCGATCCTTCATCACTTATGATTACCCGAGGTGTTCCAAACCTTGTGAAAATTTGCTTATGAAGAAAATTTAGCACTGCCTTTGCATCATTTGTCGGTAAAGCTTTAACTTCGACCCATTTTGAGACATAATCGACTGCCAGGAAGATGTACTGATTATTGCAAGACGAGATAAAAGGCCCCATGAAATCGATTCCCCATACATCAAAGACCTCGACTTCAAGCATCATATTTTAATGGCATCTCATCCTTCCTTGACAAATTTCCCACTCTTTGGCAACGATCACACCTTAAAACAAACTGATGAGCATCCTTGAACAAGGTAGGCCAGAAAAAACCTGCTTGCAGAATACGAGCTGCCGTCTTCTCACCTCCATAGTGTCCACCATAAACCGTGGAATGGCAGTCTCGTAATATCCCCTCCGTCTCACAGAACGGGATACATCTCCTGATGATCTAGTCAGCTCCCTGTCTAAACAAATATGGTTCATCCCACATATACCACTTCACCTCATGCAGAAACTTCTTCTTTTGAGCGGATGTCAAAGTAGGAGGCATTATATTGCTGACAAGATAGTTTACAATATCTGCAAACCATGGTTCTTCCTCCTGAATTGCAAACAACTGCTCATCCGGAAAAGATTCATTGATTAACGTCCTATCTTGTGAAGTAGAATCGGGATTCTCCAACCTAGAGAGATGGTCAGCTACTTGATTCTCAGTACCTTTTCTATCTTTGATCTCTAACTCAAATTCTTGAAGTAAAAGCACCCAACGAATGAGTCTCGGCTTCGAATCCTTCTTAGAAACCAGATAGCGAATAGCTGCATGATCAGTGAATACTGTCACTTTCGTACCAAGCAGATAAGATCGAAATTTCTCAAAGCCAAAGACTATAGCCAAAAGCTCCTTCTCAGTAGTGGTGTAGTTCAATTGGGCCCCATTTAAAGTCTTACTCGCATAGTAGACCACATGGAAGAGATTTTTCTTGCGCTGTCCCAAAACTACACCTACCGCATAATCACTCGCATCACACATCATCTCAAACGGTTCTGTCCAATCTGGTGCTGTAATAACTGGTGCCGTGATCAAACTCTCCTTGAGAGTCTCGAATGCTGCCAAACATTCATCATCAAATTTAAAAGGCACATCTTTCTCAAGTAAATTGCACAACGGCTTCGATATCTTTGAAAAGTCCTTGATGAATCGCCGATAAAAACCCGCATGACCGAGAAAACTACGGATTCCTTTAACCGAATTAGGTGGGGGAAGATTTTCAATGACTCCCACCTTGGCCTTGTCCACCTCCAGACCCTTGCTAGAGACCTTATGCCCAAGGATAATGCCTTCACGCACCATAAAATGACATTTCTCCCAATTAAGCACCAAATTAGTTTCCACGCATCTTTTGAGTACGGCGCGCAGATTATTCAAACATTCATCATATGAGTGTCCAAAGATGGAGAAGTCATCCATGAACACTTCGACGTTATTTCCAATCATGTCAGAGAATATAGCCATCATACATCTCTGAAAGGTGGCCGGGGTGCCACATAACCCAAACGAAACTCTACGAAAAGCAAATGTGCCAAATGGACAAGTGAAGGTAGTCTTTTCCTGATCCTCTGGTGCAATACAAATCTGATTATACCCGGAATAACCATCCAGAAGACAAAAATACTCATGTCCCGCCAATCTGTCAAGCATTTGATCAATGAATGGGAGAGGGAAGTGATCCTTCCTTGTGGCTTTGTTCAATTTTCTATAATCCATGCATACTCTCCATCCTGTAACTGTTCGAGTAGGGATGAGCTCATTCTTTTCATTTGCGACCACAATGATACCTCCTTTCTTAGGTACACATTGCACGGGGCTCACCCACGAGCTGTCAGAAATAGGATAAATGATGCCTGCATCTAGCCATTTCAGAATTTCTTTCTTCACCACCTCCTTCATGATCGGGTTCAGTCTTCGCTGCTGTTCCACAGTTGGCTTACTTCCTTCCTCTAGCAGAATTTTATGCATACAATATGAAGGACTTATCCCCTTGATGTCTGCTATGGTCCATCCTATAGCCGATTTGAATTCTCTCAAAATCCTTAAGAGCTTGTCTTCCTCACTACCTGAAAGGTCAGCTGAAATAATAACAGGTAACGTAGATGAATCACCTAAAAAAGCATACCTCAAGTGTTCAGGTAATGGTTTGAGCTCTAAGGTAGGCGCTTCCTCTATTGATGGTTTGAGCTTCCCTTCAGCGTTCTTGAGGTCAGAAGTACCAAGAGATTCAAATGGTATATCCAGCTTTCGCTTCCAGGGAGAAGCGTTCAGATATTGTAATTGCTCGTTGCTATCTTCATCATCACTGTCAAATTCCCCCACTAAGGCCTTTTCCAATGCATCAGACATTAGCATGTGATCGAGTTCCGAAGTAACCGCAAAATCAATCACATCCACTTTTAAGCACTCCTCATCTTCTGTAGGGAATTTCATTGCCTTGAATACGTTGAAGGTCACATCCTGATCTTGGACCCGCATAGTAAGTTCCCCTTTTTGCACATCTATCAAGGTACGGCCAGTAGCCAAGAAAGGCCTCCCCAAGATTATGGGAATCTTCTTATCTTCCTCAAAATCCAGAATAACAAAATCTACAGGAAAGAAGAGCTTATCCACCTTGACGAGCACATCCTCAACTATGCCCCTTGGGTAAGTAATGGAACGGTCCGCCAATTGTAGCGACATGTATGTGGGTTTTGGATCAGGCAGATCCAGCTTTTTAAAGATCGACAAGGGCATCAGATTAATGCTTGCTCCCAAATCACAAAGGCACTTGTCAAAAGTTAGATTGCCAATGGTGCAAGGAATGGTGAAGCTTCCTGGATCTTTCAGTTTTGGTGGTAACTTTTGTTGCAGAACCGCGCTGCATTCTTCCGTGAGAGCAACGGTTTCAAGGTCATCCAGTTTCACCTTCCTTGAAAGAATAGTCTTCATAAACTTCGCATAACTAGGCATTTGTTCCAGAGCCTCAGCGAAAGGTATATTGATGTGAAGTTTCTTGAACACCTCCAAAAACTTCCCGAACTGTCTATCCAGCTTTTGTTGCTGCAATCTCTTAGGAAAAGGTGGTGGAGGATAGAGCTGTTTCTCCCCTGTATTAGCCTCAGGCAGAGTGTGTTCAACAGTAGTCTTCCTTGGTTCCGCCAGCTTTCTCCTTTTGCTTAGATTCTTCATCTCTAACTTCAGCTTCGACTTCTTTTGCCTTTTCAGCATCAGCTACTTTTCCAGACCTTAAGGTAATAGCCTTGACTTGCTCTTTAGCTTCCTTCCTGCCTAGTACTTCCGTGTCACTGGGAAGAGTGCCAGGTTGACGATTGAGCACTGCATTGGCTAATTGACCAATTTAATTTTCCAAGGTCTTGATAGAAACCGCCTGACTCTTGCACAACAGCTTAAGTTCCTCAAAATCAGCACTAGTAGGTGCAGCTGTACTTCCCTGTTGAGGATATGATTGCCTTGTAGCATACTGCTGTGGTTGCTGGAATCCAGGTGGGTTAAACTATTTACTTACTCATTGCTGATATGGTGGCTGAATAGCTATTTGATTAACTCCATACGGAGCCAAAGAATCAACCTTCATTGATAGCGCTTGGAGCTGGGCTACAATAGCGGTAGCTGCATCAACTTCCAGAATACCTGCTACCTTGCCTGACGTCATCCTCTGAGTTAGGTTTTGATGCTCATTTACAGCCATCGTCTCGATAAGATTATACGCCTCAGTATAGCTTTTAGCCCATAAGGCGCCTCCAGCTGCTGCATCGAGCATGGGCCGAGATTGGGCCCCCAAACCATTATAGAAACCAGTGATCACCATCCAATCCGGCATTCCATGATGTGGACATTTTCTCAACATTTCCTTGTAGCGTTCCCAAGCCTCGCACATAGATTCTGTAGGTTGCTACGCAAACTGAGTAAGAGCACTCCTCATAGCAGTAGTCTTTGCCATTGGATAAAACTTCATCAGAAACTTTTGCGCAAGATCTTGCCACGTAGTGATGGACCCAGCTGGTTCAGAATGTAACCAGTCTTTAGCCTTATCCCTCAGTGAGAATGGGAAGAGCCTCAACTTGATAGCCTCATCAGTCACGCCATTATACTTAAAAGTGCTGCAGATCTCGACAAAATTCCTTATGTGCATGTTGGGGTCTTCAGTTGCCGCTCCTCCAAAAGAAACAGAATTCTGCACCATCTGAATAGTGCCCGGCTTGATTTCAAAGGTGTTAGCTTGAATAGCCGGATGAAGGATGCTTGACTGAATGTCATCAATTTTAGGCCGAGAAAAATCCATAAGAGCTGGATCAGCTTGAACAATACGATCTCCCATGTTTACTGGTTCTTTCTGCTCAGTTCCTGAATCCGAATCCTCAAAATCTAACTTCTCCGGTGTATCAAGAACTTCATCTTTCTCCTCAGCTGTATCTAAGGTCCTCTTGCGAGCACGAGAACGAGTTTGCATAAACGCTTGTTAAAGTACCTGAAACACAACCGAAAAGAGTAATTAACTACTACGTCCTAATCACTGAGTCCTAATGACCAATGATGGTAAGTACATAAACTAAACAAATACGCCGAGTCCCCGGCAGCGGCGCCAAAAACTTGTTAGGGCGAAATCACGCACTAATATTCACGCAAGTATACGCGTTCGCAAGTAATATAGAATACTTTCTAGTTCGTTCCCTCAGAGACTCAGACTAATTTATTGTCTAATTAAACTTACTCACCAATGTATGATTACTTCTCAATGTTAAGATAATAACACTTAAAATTGTTGATTAAATATTAACTATAATTAACTACTTAATTAACCACTTAACTAACACTTCAATTTATCAATAATAAAACACTCATGAGATCACAACTTCATTATTACTTCCTTCTATAGCCATTGTTATTACCTTTAGCATGTGACAGTGATGATATTAATCGAATAACACGAAACTGATAAAAGCCAACTTTCATTGTACTAATACCATTCTACCAAACATCCACAATTAAGATAGAAGTTGAATAGTCATCAATTATGTTGAGTTCCTATATGTCTACAGAAATTGACAACACAACGATTTAAGCACAAGTTATCCCTTTTTGATTACATAGGGCAAATAAAACTGTTAGAGTTACCCACTAATCATGCACAACGTACATGAACCTATGCTAGCATGGCAAGTTCTAAATCTCAAGATCCACCGTCGCTTCACAAGAGATTAACACCCTATCTTATATGTTCGCGACGCACATAAGACGAATACGCACAACCAATACTAGATATCATGCAATCATCACATACTAAAGTATTAAACAATTAACTAAAGAATTCCATAATAAATCCGTTGCAACCCCATGATCACGATTAGCCCATAATAGAACTTATCGCCATCATGGGTTCATATGAAATCATGATAAACAAACACAAGAAAATAATAACTAAACTGATTATATTAAAACAGAGTACGTCACAAGAGTAAATAAGTCAAAGCAAGAAAACTAGCATCCAACGTTACAACGAAACAAGAATCACAAGAATATATGCTTCCTCTTCGTTGCTGTGTGCTAAATCGGTCTTCTTCCTTATCTCCTTCGCTTCTTGCAAAAAACAATCTAAAACATAATCTCCTCTTAATAATCTGTGAAAAACGTCTCAAATCTACCTATATAATAGTCCCATAAAACTCAGATTACATAGAAGTTGGAAGCCAAACAGAAGTAGAAGTCTAAAATAATATATCTTTTTCCCCGACCCTACGCGGCCGCTCAGCATTTCTGCGCGGGCGCGCAAGGCTGCTACGCGGCCGCTCAGCATTGCTGCGCGGGCGCGCAGGACCCTACTGGAAAAATTCCAGGTTTGCTCCGTTTCTTCGCCGTAATCTGCCCGTTCTTTTCCTCTCTCAATGGTGAACACATGCCAAGGCTTATTCTTGATGATTCCTCCTCCGAAATGCAACTAATACCCTGAAATGCATAAACACTAGAAAAACGCATCAAATACACAAAATACTTGATTTCAAGACACCAATTTAAGCCCTTTTAAGACGTTTTAAGTGGTATAAAATGCCACTTATCAACATAGTATATATAAAATGCGTAAAGAAGCAAACACAGATTAAATAACCGGTAAATTTTAGAAGACTTATTTATATAAAAAATTTTGGATAATATTTGTGTTGTTCCCATCTTTATCTTGAATAAAAAAATTCAGGCCCTGGGGGATGTCACACGACTGACCGCCACATAAAATTGTCCATTAGTAAACACCCTTTTTGGCAAAAAGAGAGCCACATTCTCAAGAGACTGTTGAGCCTTATTGATGGTCATAGCATAACAATCCTGTAGGGGCATTTGTTTCCTACAAAATTTGAATGGCAATCGAGTTTCAGTTTGGCATAATTCCACCCTTGGAATGAAATATTTTGTACCCTTAAACTGACCAGCAATTACCTCACATTCAATATACTGATCCAGGCACCTAGTTACCTTCATCCTTGTGCCTTTACATAAGCCCAACGTTTGATTTAAATTGCACATCAACATATCGACAACACCCACTTTCACTCTTAACTCATGAAGGGGCAAACCAGGGATAGCTATAGAGTTCAGATATTCAAGAGGGAAGGACGTAAGTTGATCAGAAACTAAATCGGGGAAATCATCGGCTATGTCAACACTAAAATACGATGACATCACACCTAGAAGCTTCTCCAAATAAGACTATTAACATGTCCAATCGTTTGATTAGTAGGAGTTAATATTGCACGTCCACTCAAGTAGTCTGGATCCTGATAATGCTGCATGAAATTCGGGAATGTACTTTCCATCATACTTTCAATAGTAATTTCAGAAGTTAAGTGGAAAACTATTTTTGGGACACAAACATCATCTTCACCTTCACCATCAGTTCCTCAATTTGGTGTCCCTATATTCCCATCACCTATATCCAAAACCCACTCAGCAAAATCTCTCAAATCCTGTACCTCCCCCAAACTGTTCCCTCCGGAGAGCCTCATGTTATGCCTCATCTTGAACACCTCTGCTATCTTCCAAAGCTTTGATCGTGTTATACATAAAGAAATAATTTCACCACGCGACGCTCGTGTAATGACAGGCAAAATATGGTGGAAATCACCACCGTACCAAGGACAACTATAATCCCCCCCGAAAGGCATATGAAAGCATCCTGGATCCACCGCCTTCATGATATCCCGCAATGATTGATCAACACATTCAAAGTAGTAACGGTGCTGCATTGGAGCCTTGTCCCATATAATCAGTTTTGTCTGTTTAATCAACTCCACTATATCCGACGTATGAGATATTGAACACATAGAATGCTCATCTAGAACAATAGGAATTTTAAATCTTGAATGTGTCATCCGACCCCCAGGCATCAAAGTCGCCGCTATCACGGATGAGGCTACCGGAAGAACAGTATCACAGCGAGACCTTAGCTTGGAAATAATTTTTCTCCACAGGAAGGTTTTACCACAACCACCACTACCATATATAAATAACATCCCCCCCCGCTCCCTGTTTTCAACCGAATGCATGAAAGCATTATAGATCTCCAGCTGCTCATCATTACAACGCGAGTACAGGTCCAAAAATTCTTTGTCCATTTCGGCAATATTATGGCTTGTCTCTTCAACGATCAGATTGTTAAGACCACAATCCAAATAATTGTGCGGCGGCTGTGGCATTTGACTGTAATCCTCAAGGGACTTACCAATACTCTTCAAAATATTGTGGATCTCTACAAGTAAAGAGAAAAAATATTTAAGACCAAAGAAAAAGTTTTTCACAGCTACACCTAATACTTGACAACATAGAATAAAACATCAGAAATATATACCAGCAAGTGTATAAAACTGTTATTGCTTCTCATTGAGAATTAGATATGGATTACCTATTATCTCTCGCTATTTCTTTACAAGGTCATTAACCATGTTGATTTAGTGATTATTCCACAAACCATTCACATCACTAACCTTGCATTTAACTAAAATATGAACAAATAACTGCCGAATTTGATGGGGGATCTGGATTCAGAACACTGGCTGAGAACCTGATGCCATTCATTATTATCATCGAGAAGGACAAAATACCTACACGCATTTTGATAGGTAGAACAAAATTTCCCTTTTACAGTCCTCAATGACTCGAATGAGGTCGCACTGTGGACCTTTATCAGCAAAAGATGCAAATACCATATTTCTCCCGAAGTATGATGTATATAAGCCAATCTCCTAATCTTCTTCCCTTTCTTTCTCGGAAGCCACGTTCTATCAGCATCATTTCAAACATAATGTTGTGGTATTTCATCATAGAGATATTGCAAAACATTACTATCAGTTGCATTTAGTGTAGAATAAGCTTCCAGTTGATTGTGTTTTTCCCTTTCCCTGGTTATAACCTTTGGCAACGGCTCATTGGCTCGAAACGTGCACGGTTTTCTTCCCTCCAAATGGAACGACAGCAGCTCAACCACAAGGGACATGTAGTGAATATTAAATCCAAATACCCTGTATGCAGCCTCACACCCACAAATGTAACTGCCATCAAAGTATGACTGTATCTCATCATCAAATTCATCCATCCCCTATTTACTGGCCATCTTTCTTTTTCGTACCCTAATTTCCATTGTCGCCCTGTCATGCCCTGTAAGGCAATACCTGAAAAGATATTTAAGACTACGTGCATGAGCACAGATTTCAACATTAATATGACACTGATATCTGACCAAAAAATCACGGTTATAAGGAACAACCCATTGGTTATCCAAAACAGCTCTCCCGCTCTTCATTGTTATTTTTGTCTCCCTTCGCCTATAGATGGGGAACCCTCACTAGTCAAACTTTATTGACTCACAATACCTACAAAATAAAATGGTCAGGCAAGGAATTGTAACCAACTGTAGCATAGTAAAATACAGCGGAAACTTACAGTTGACCTTTTTGGAAAATGTCTCATGCACTTATACTGCTTCATACACGAAGATTTTGGCCAATCTTTCCCACATGGATCGTGCATCATGAATTCTATCACTGCAGCATAGCCAACTGAATCCACATCTGGATCAGGAATCTCCGTCGAAACATATTTATCAACATTTTCCTGTAGCTCATGTTTCGAGGCAGAATCCGGTCATATATGTGATATCCTATATTTTTTAGTATTATTATTATTTTAATATATTTATTTGATTTTCTAATTTAGAAGGAATAAAATTGTGGATAATTTATTCCTGTTTGACGAGCTCATGTTATTAAATGATACTCCCTCAGTCCCATCCAATTGTTTACATTTTTGAGTAAGTGTCCGGCACGCATTTTAATATACATAAAAAGTATAGTTATGTAACTTACTTTTATAATTTTCTTTTTATGAATAAAAGTTGAATGTTTGAATTTTTATTCAGAAAAATAAAATTGTAAAGAAAAATTACATAACTATACTTTATATGCACCTTAAAATGCGTGTCGGACACTCTCTAAAAAATGTAAACAATTAAAAGGGACGGGGGGAGTAATGTGCTAATTTTTAAGTGTTGTATCGATCCTTGTTAATTTCTGAAAATATTTACTTAAATGTATTGTTTTAAAATGTTTGTTTGAAAGCCGGTCATTTTATTAATATTGGTAAATTGAGCTCGTTTTATAATATTAGGGACTGAGCGGATATTCTGTCAGCTATGTGTTATGTGTAATATTAATTGTGTGTGACTCAGTTGTGATTGATGATTATTTGTATTAATAATTATTGAGTCGTATCATTTTATTTTTGTCTTTAAAAGTTATTATATTGAAAATTTATTTTCATAAATATTTAAATTATCTTTGAAATTATTTTTATGACTTTATAATTTCAAAAATTATTTTTGGGAATTTATAAAATTTAGAAAATAATATTTTGTCAATTATTTATCCCTGGATGATTTTTTGATTATATTCAAGTGTAAATTTAATATTAAATTAAGAATATTTCTAAAATTATGAAACTTATATTTTCTTAAGCTTTAAATATTTCAAGAATTTTAAAATTATTTCGGGAATTTTTCGGGTTATATTTACCCGCATATTTATTCATTAAATCGCAAAATGCGGGTCTGATGCACAATTCAAAAATGTTTTAAAAATTATGAAAATTTAATTTACTAGTTTCTAATTATCTCGAGAATTTTAGAATTATTTTGGTAATTTTTCGATATTTATTTACCCGCACATTTGTTCGTTAAATCGCTAAACACGGAACAGAATTTTGGACACATGTTTTGTTTATATTCCTCATTAGATACGTGGCAATTGCTGCTGAGTTATTAAAAAAACACACGCACCCTCAGTCTTTATCCACTTGCGCCCCTTTCCCCCCAACCTGATCTCTCCCCTCACTCACCGCCTCTCATCTTCTCTGTCTCTCTCTCTCCCATCAGTATATATTTCAAATATTCAAAAATTCATATCTCATAAACCATTTATCTATATTTCAAATGCTATATATGAAAATGATCAGCGCTTCAATACCTATGCATAGGTATATATGTTGCGAGATTTTGAAAAGCAAATTTGCTGGGCATATTTCCGTTTTAATTTATTTTCGGGGCATAGAAAAGGAGTTTGACGGTGTTAATTACTCCACATGGCATTTCAGCGTGTGTATGTCTAGGCTATTAATTTTGGATTTTTCTGGAGATTTTTTCCGGACATTAAATAATCTCTTAGGATGATCAGAATTTATTTTTGGTAAGGATTTCGAGATTCCTGTTAGGACGAAAACATGCGCTAAAATTACACGCAAGTATACGCGTTCGCAAGTAATATAGAATTATTTCTAGTTCGTTCCCACAGAGACTGGTTTAGATTAAGTTCAATTTATGCACTTTTGCAACAATGATATGGCTATCGTTCAATCCTAAGACAAATAGCAAATTGGGTTTTCATTAAACTAAGAGATTATACTAAATAGAATTAACTAAGAGAATTGAGGTTGAATTACTTATATGAGACAAACATGGGATTCTAACTTCATTACTACTTCATTCAAAATCATTATTCTTACCCTTAGCATACAATGGTGATGACAACTAATCAGATAACACGAAAGTGATAAACGCCAACTTTCGTTGCACGAATACCCTACTACCAGACATCCAAAAAAGAGATTAAAGCTGAATAGACACCAATTATATTGAGACCCTATATGTCTATAGAATTTGACAACATAAAGGTTTAATGCGCAAGTTATCTATCGTTATTATATAGGGCAAGTAAGATGGTTAAAATTACCTACTAATCATTCATAATAATACATGAACCTATGCTAGCATGGCAAGTTCTAAACCTCTATATTCACTGTCGCTTCAATAGAGATTAACACGCTATCTTATAAGTTCGCGACGCTCATAAGACGAATAAGCACAACCAATACTAGGATATCATACAATCACCACACACTTAGGTATCGAAACAATTAACTATAGAAATCCATAAATAAATCCGTTAGAACCCCACGATAATGATTAGTTTATAACTGAACTCATCGTCACCATGGGTTCCGATGAAAGCATGGTAAATAAACTACAAATAACTAGGTCTTTATAAACTGAATAAATATAACAAAGTACGTTAACCAGAGTATTAGGTTCAAACAAATAGAGAAAACAAGCATCCAAAATTACAACTTAAACAAAGAATCACAAGTAAAAACTAGATCTTCTTCTCCTTCGTTGCTTTGTGCTACTAGGTCTTCTTCTTGCTCTCTCCTTGCTCTCGTATATGAAAAACGTCTTTTTAGGAGTTATATAGGCTTCAAAATCGAGTTGGGCTTCAAAATCTCAAAATCAGAGAAGAATCAGGATTTTGGAAAATGACCTAGCGCGGCCACCCTGGGATTCTGCGCGGCCGTTCTGTGTATGGTACGGCCGCTCCTAAGTGTAGCGCGGTCGCCCTGGCCTTCTAGAAAAAACTTGATTTTTCTTCTTTTCTTGACTTCAACTGCTGGCTTCTTCCGCACAATCAACTGAGGCTTCATCCCAACACTCTTCTAGCATAAAAATAATGTAAAACCATTTATGCTTCCGATTATGCCCTGAAATGCAAAACACTATAAAAACATATCAAAAACATAAACAACTTGAGTACAAAACAACAATTCGAGCCTTTACGAAACGATCTAAGTGGACATAAATGCCACTTTTGTACTTGGGTATATTATATCATGTGAGTATTTATTTATTTATTTCATAATTTTTAGAAGTTGTTGCAGAGTCACTTTTGGTCCGAATTTTGGTTCAGGTGGTCGTGTTTTTCGTTTCTGACATGTTTATACGTGCAAATGAATTGTTATGTGTTTTAAATTTATAAATTTTATTAGAGAATAGTTGGATTGTGTTGTTTGGTATTGATTTTGAGGGGCTCTGACCCCGGGAAAAGTCCGTTTTATAAAGATGTTATTTCAAAAAAAATTGTGAAATATTTATTTCAAACTCAAATTATTATCTTTTATTAGTTTCAAAAATCATTATTTGATTTAATTATTTATAATTTATTATGAGTAATTATTTATAATTAATCCAAATAAATCCTAAAATTTATTTTTATGCTTTAAAAAATTATTTTTGAGTATTTAAAAATCAATCAATATTATTATTTATTTGATTTATTCTTATTTTATTCATAATAAATTGACCATTTATCCGTTTAATATGAAACGAATGCGTCTAGACTCAGAAAAATATTCCGCTTTCATTAAAAATACTTTCAAGACTCAAATACTTTTTGTTTTGAAAGTTTTCTTATTTTGCAAGTCAGTTCTGAGTCGCGCGTTTATCGAAAATTTGTATTTTGACTCGATTTCAGTTTTAAACCTACCGAGTCAAATATTTTGAAGAACCAAGTCATGTGTTACATGAATTATGTGATACGTGAATTATGTGTTTATGTGCTATGTGAAATACGTGTGTATGTGGGTCAAGGGTCTTGTGTTTGACTGTTATCTTTATACGCGGGCTATCGTATGGGTAGACGATAGAGTTTTGATGTGAAATTCGTCGGATAATTATCGCTTAGATGATTAAAGTACTATATTTTAAATTATAGATGCAGGTCGTTCGAGATGATCAGAACCAGATATTGGATAAAGAGTGAAATGGCATGGTATTGCATATCAGGATGGTACCAACAGCATGAGCAGCAGACCAGAGAATTAGAAAAGTAAACGATGCTGATGTCTTGAGGCAGAATGACAGAATAATTTTGTTATTTGTGTTATTGCGAGCGTGACTAACTTCTAAACACCAAAGACAAGTATCCCTATCTTCACTTATCGTTCAAGTGATGTTTATTTTGAACCATATTATGCAAGTTTTCTAAGTTATTCTAATTTTAGAATAGTTCAGTATTTTACATATCCAACTGTTTGTGATGATGCAAGTATTGCTTTTTTATTCTATGTTCATAGTAGATAAATGTATTACATATCGCTAGGTTAAATTTTTATCATGCAAGTACTCTCTGATATTCTAAGTTCATAATAGTTAAGTGTTTTTACTTATCCAAATATTGATTTAAAAATGTTTTATACTTTGAGAAAAAAATGGCTTTGTTGCGAATATTCCTGCCATGTGAATAAGGAATAAAATTATTAAGGGTGTCGATTATTATGACCCATTTCATTAAAATATATTAGATTGGATGGTTACTGGTTGCGTAAGAGGCCAAGGCACCGGTCTAGCGTGAGATATTATACTGAAGTGTAATATATTGCAAGGTGAATATATGCCTTTTGTGGATATCTTATAGGTATGGTATGGCTGCAGGATACCGGTACTTATATTTATGGTATGGATGCGGGATATCGGTGATGTTTCGTGACTGAACATCAGAAACAACATAGTGCATAATTGGTTCTAGTCTAAATTGCTAAATTGTTTTTTTTAATCATATTATAAATGATTTATCAAGTGTTTTTATTTTGGATAAAATTTGAAATTCAGTTTCTGATTGAAGTTGATACTTAGTTTGCTGTTAAATATCAAAGGTGGTATTAATATATATGATTAATGTTGACTTCAGTGTGGGATGTTGTGAGCATCTAAGTTAGTATTGATATCTTATTTAATGTGACAGCAAAATAAGTATTGATATCATGATTGGGGTTTTGAGTAAATTGGATATGAAGTTTATGATTCAGTCCATAATCACCGCTTCATATTGTTGTTTAAGATATTTCCGTAAACATTGTTTTACGAGTTTTATTCTCGTCAAAATTCAAAGTATTATTGAATCATTTTCGCTCAAAAATATCAAAAGGGTTTTGAATAAAAATGAGGAACCAATTTTGGGATTCCTTAACTAAATTTTCTAATTCAACAATTATGAGTTTAAATGTTTTGCTTCATTGCTGATGTCATTTTTTATATCAAAAGACCATTTATATGTCATACTGAACTTGCTGAGCAATTCTTTCGCTCATACTTTCCTATTTTAAAATTTAACCTTCCAGTGAGGATTAGCTTGCACTGTTTAGCCGCGTAATTCAGAAAGCAAAGAAGAAGCTTTTGGAAGGTGGTTGTTCCAGGGTTTGCGGACTAGTGTAAGTTGTGTTGTGTAAAGTTGATTATATTATATTATTTTATAGTTGTGTATTATATAGTTCGGCCTAGTATACTTCCTTTCAAAGTTATACTAGGGGGTTTAGCTTTGAGTTTTGAATTGGTTGAAAAGAGTTTTAAAAGAAAGTAAAATATTTATTTATGGAATTTGGATTTCTTATTTCTAGAACTATAACCTTAAGAGATCTTGGATTAGTTTGGGGTCATAGATGCTAAATATATTTTGCCGGCATTTCTTTATTATTAAACATGTTATTTTGGATTGAGATTTCATTGTGACGACCAAATCCTCTGACCTCGGATTTGGGGGCGTTACAATATCAACATGTGCACATGTGGCAAGCCCCTATTCTGAAACTCCACCGCATACATCACTGTAAAAAAACAAAAAAAATGGCAGAGCTACAGAAATAACACTAGAAATTGGTGTGAATAGGTGATCCAAAACTTTACCTCCAAGACACGTCCCTAAAAAATTATTTTTCTTAATGGCATCAATCAGTTGGTCAAGTTTCAACATGAAAACATGCGCCATTATATCAGGAGAGTTCTACGGAGAGCACTGGGGCAATAGCTTCATCATATGAATAACCTCATCCCATAATAAATTTGTAATCATTGTAATAAAAATATTGGGATGACCTATATAACAACAAACATCAAGGGTATCCTTAAAGTTCTATTGCATGTACCTCCGTGATCCCACAAATCCGGCAGGAAGAATAAATCCTTTACCCATATTCGATGACTCAGAGTTACCACGTGTAACTAATTATTATATATTATTATATAATTCAGTCCACAAAGTAGTCTGATTAGTACGAAACCACCACAGACGTGCATGTTCAATTGTTGAGAAAGCATCAACAACGTATTGCTGGTAAAGACGGCCACCAAGACGCGGGGTCATAGCTACAACACAAAACATCACCAATCAGCAGACAAACAACATTAATATCTCCCAACACTAAACAACAAACTCACATGAAAAATAAAGTAAGAACCCACCTTGATTCGTGTGCACCTGGAACCTATATGAATAATATTCCTTCATTATGATCATCTACCATTTTTCCCTGATACACCGTCCACTTTGCCAAATGGTATTTTTTTATGAAAACCGTCATAACCATGAGGAAATAGCAGGGGATATTTCAAAGCCATTAGCTTCATATGAATATTGGATATCCTCTCCAAGCCTCTGACATGTCAGTCAATTATAATATCACGGGATCCATCAGTTTCGTCCATGTCACCAACCATAATCCCAGCCACCTCATCAGAAGGCCCAACATAATTTTCTCGCCCACTCTCAGACCTGGAAACCTTGAGCCTAATTTCCAAATCCGCCGCACCATGTTCCCCATAATGGTCTCTCGCAGAACGGAATTCCTTCACCAACTCATTAGTATCATCAAACATATCCAATAAACATTGAACAATTTTGGCATCAACCTCGCCGCCACCAACAATATTCACCCATCGCAACATATTTTCAATTTTGTTCTCTATGTCATAAATATACAACTGACAAAATCTGGGATCCTCCCCAACTTTAAGAAGCAACGAACCGAAGAGATGGTGGTTTTGTCCATTGTTGATAGAATGATCAACTCTGCCCCCATCGATGTGAAGGCAAAAAGATTGTTGTAAAGCCGCATCCCATCCTTGATCTTCTACCCTTATTTTGTCATTATGCAATTGCCAAAGGAATGCAAGGGTTGGATTCTCTTTCAGGAGTTTGATCTTACCCATGGCACAACAAATTGAGAAAATTGGGCGACCACGAGTAACAGATTTACTGACCCACTCCTCTTTCCACATCCAAGCCTCACAATGCTCACACTAAACATCAGGAGATACAAGGCTTGCATATTCCTCGACAACTGCAAAATATTATACGAAATCCAAAACACGGACACTCTAAAAAATTAAACCAAATAATTTCCCCGCCAACAGATATCGCAACAAAAAATGCTATTACAACTTTACAATACCACGATGAGCCGCGGATGACCTCTCCAAATTTCCATCAGCGAATTCTTCACCGGATTCTGCAAACCAACAAAAAAATATCACAGCGAAAAACAAACGGATGAGGACTAATCACCCGTGAAAATAATAGCGCATAAATTAACCTACTACCGCCGAAGCCATCATTATGATGAGTCACAAATGACTCCTCATAACTTCCACCATTAAACTCTTCATCGGATTTAGCAAGCCAACCAAAAAAATAATAAATCATAAAGATAACACCATGACCACCAACCTCTCATGAAAATCATTTATATTAAATAACCTACCGCCACCCGAGTCACCATCACTTTGATCAGTCTCAAAATCAGCAATATAGGAAAACTCTACACAAAAGTTAACAACAGTTTAAGAATTTTTACCTCGTAAAAAGGTATACCATAACTCAACCGACCAAAAAAACCAAAAAGACACCTATGTCGTGAGCCGCAGCTGCCACATTAGGTTTGTCGCGGCCTGACCAACCCGACACCCACACGACCTGTCTAAATTCAAATCAAAGCCTGACACAAATATATTGGTAAGTAAATAATCCACGAACAAACCCAAAAAATTCCCAGGATGAACTCATCAATTGGAGGCATCCCACGCCTTTCTCCGGGAACACCGTTCCCATGAGCTGCAGAATAATTTTGGAGCAGTTGTTTCCCCATATCAACAGTCCCTTGAACCCGGTCTTTACACGAACTATCCAAGTTAACATCACAGCCTAACAAAAATATATTGGTCAGCAAATGATCAACCAACTAACCAAAAAAATACCGAAAGCAAGACGCATACCAATCGGAGACACGCTACTTTTTTTACCGGGAACATTATTGCCCTGAGCTGTACAATAATCCTGGAGCAGTTTCTTCCCCTTATCGATAGTCTTTTCTCCCTGACCATGCTTGCCTGTGTTAGCACACAAACTGTCCAAGTTCATATCACAGCCTGAAAAATATTTACCGGTCAGTAAGTCATCAAACAAACAACCCAAAAACACCCAAGATGCAAGACATGTACCAACGCGAGACATGCAGTGCCTTTGAACGGGAACATTGTTCCTATCATCCGTAATAACCTTGGAGTGGTTGTTTGGAAGGAAAGCTGGCATGAAAACCCGAAAATTTTCATGGCTTTCTCCCCCTTATCAACGCGCGGTTCTTTTGAAGGAAGCTTGGCCCGAAAACCTGAAGAATTTAATCATAAATTTAAACAGCGGAGAGCACGGTCGCCAAAAATACGAAAAATTCAATTATTAATTTAAACAGCAGAAAGCAAGGTCTCCAACCAAGCAAACAAAAATAATACCCAAAAAGAACATGCATACCAGGTGGAGTACAATTGCACCTTTGACCGGGAACACGGTTCCCATCACCCGAGCAATAATCTAGCAGCGATTTACGCCCCTCATCCATGGGCTGTTGTCCCTGGGTAGGCTTTCCTGAAGATGAAAAACACAGCCTTTTAACAAATTTACAGCGAACAAGCAAAACAAAAAAATAGGGCACCAACCATCAATGAGTAACAGGAGAAGCAGTTATTTATCGAGAGACACAAGCGCAAGCAGTAAATTTTCCTCACGACGCACACAACCACCACCATGCCTCTTTGTTGATCTAAAATATTTATCCAGAGTATTTCCTATCGAAAGATATGGTCATCCACATCCTGGATCGCAAGCAAACACATAACGAATACAGTGCTACAAAGGGGAACCACATGCCTACACAATAATGTAACAACATTATATATTCACAGCACACACACATTACCTTTTAAGCCGGGATGCTCAATCCCAAGCCCCACCAATGCCTGCTGAGCCGCATAACTTGCCAGCAGTAAATCACTAATCACATCATCACAAAAGATGAACAACAACAATGGCAGCAACCAAGTAAAAAAATAATAATAATGTAACATTATATATTCACAGCACACACATTACCTTTTAAGTCGGGCTCCTCAATCCCAAGCCCCACTGATGCCTGTTGAGCCGCATAACCTGCTAGCTGTAAATCACTAAACACATCATCATAAAATATGAAGAGCAATAATGGCAACAACCAAGTAAAAACAACAATGGCATTAAATACCAAGAAAAACAACAATCGATTTATTACATTTCAAGTTGCGATGCTGAATCCCCTAAAGCGCTGCACATAAATCCTTCATGGGAGCAGTAACAGCCATACCAACCCAACCTAGCATAAGAAAACAACAACTTTACAAATTCACTAATGCACCAACATAACTCATCCACACCACGCACACATCACCTTTTAAGTTGTGACGCTGAATTCCAAAATGCGCTACACATTAACGACACTAAATATCAAGAGCACGGCTTGAAGAGATACCAATAAATACAATAATGTCACCGGAAACCACTGGAAACGTAGAAAAATAAGGTGAATAGATTTCATCATACAACATATTTACCAAACCACATTTACCGATAAAACCCACCAAACCACCAACCCAACATAAAAAAACTCATGAAAAACCAAAACAACCATGAAGGAGCAAAAATATAAAGATGCCAAACAATGCGAAGAGAATTTACATCCAATACACAGCCTAGCAAGAAAACGTTTGTCCAAATTAAATGGCTAGTCAACCATGTCAGAGAATGCATAAAAAATTAATGTGAACAGAATTGACATTCAGCACAGTGCCAACCAAGAGAACGTAGAGAATGTTTATCCAAAATAAAGGACTATTCACCAATCAAACCTATTCACTAATCTGCATTCAGTGATCAAACCAACCCCACCAACAACATAACACAAAACAAACGCCAAAAAATAAATAATGTGAACAGTAACTACACTGAAAAATGATAAACACACTTAAAACACAGTCAATAACAGTCAATCAAAACATAAAAAACACAAACCAAAAAGGAAAAGTTCAGGTTGTATCAATCAGATCAGCTGGATTAAAAAAACAAACCTCTCTCCACAGCAAAGGCACGTGTACAGAACTAAATCCAGAATCAATGAACAGAGCAACAGACATCAAACCATGAAGAAAGAAAAGGAGAGGAAAGGTGACAACCAAAAGAAGAAGAGCTTAACATCCCTGTCATACACGGTACATACCCGGTTCTGTAGCTGGCAATCACCATTTCTGTAGCTCAAATCGACCGTCCTTGTAGCCAGCGATCGAGAACAGGTGTCGCACAGTAGCAGAGCATTTTTTAGCTGGACAGCAGGGGAAGGTGGCAAAAGTCGCGGGAAGGAGAAAACAACGCGCGAACGGTTATAGGGGAGGAGGGCAGAAATGGCTTTTCATGCAAGAAGAGGTGGGCAAATCGGTAATTTTACTTCAAATTAGCCTTCAGGCTTTATTAATTAAATTGATTAATTTAATTATATTTAAATAGAGTTTATTACACTATAGTATAATTTTTGAAGAAATGTGTTAAAGTACTCACACATTTTGCACTACCACTTCACACTCCTGCCTTTAGTATCAGTTTCATTTTATACCTTTACGAACGTTTTCATAATTGCATAACAATTTTACCTAATAAAATTATATTATAACTTAATTTTCTATTAAAAAAATATTATATCTTTTAATATTAAAATATTATTACATAATTTGATTTGATTAAATAAAGGATGATGTATTTATGAATTTATATAATATTATGCAAATGTAATATGAGATTAGATTATTTAAAACTAATCCTTTTTAAGAAACAAATTATAGTCATGAGTCTAGAATATGTGATTAAAATTCTTATATTTAATTTTTCCGAGTAAAGACAACATGGAGTATTAATATTCAAGAAAATTTTGCTTTGTCAATTGAATTAAACTACAAACACACTTTTTTAGGTACAATCAATAATTAAATTTTATAATTTTTAGTGTTAACTGAGCAAAATAAATAGAAGGATACAAAGTGAAAGTGACATTAAGATTAATTGTATAAACATACTCCTCAAAAAAGTGTATGAATGTAAACGAACAAGTTTGAGTGTTTTCAAAAATTATGGTGTGTAAAGTGTGATACACTTTTATATAATAATTTCTAATTCTTAATAAAACGAGATTATTTCTTCCGAAAATATTATACAATAGTAATAAAAACAGTTTTTCTATAATTTATTTAGATGGCATTTTCTAATTGGTGTTTGTCTTATTAATAATGATGAATCTATGTATCACTATATACACAAAATTTCCACTAATAAAAATATTTATGATGTGTTCATAGGCACACAATAATGAGTGAGGTAACAAATTCTAACTCATTCTTTTCTCAAAAAAAAAAACTCATTCTTTTGACAAACCACCAAAAATAAGCCAACTCGAAAAAATACATAAATTTAATATTTTTTATCCCAAAAAAATTCAAAAAATCAAAAAATAAATTAATTAGAATAGACGTAGGGAGGTGCTGATTGTTGTGTATTAATGATAGTAACCATATTTAAAATGTGCCAGCAAAAAAATTGACATATTTAAAATGTGCCATTTATTAGAAGATTATACAATAGTGATAAAAACGGGTTTAATTTAGTTTACATTTAGGTGTCATATATGTGCCATTTTCAGAGAATATGTAAAAAATTTACACTGCATATTGTATACAGTCATTTTTAGTTGGCTATATTTTTCCAACAAAAACAACATAATTTTATATAATCAAAAAATAAATAATATCACTGGAGTATATATCAAACTTCTCACTTAAATTTTAAGTTACATAGTAATAATAGATGACCATTATAGCCAAATCTTTAGATTTTATTATTGGAGTGCTCTTAGATGTCATTTTCTAATTATTGTTTGTCTTATAAATAATGATGGATCCGTGTATACATAAAAATTTCCATTTATTAGTTAAAAGATCTTTCTAATGTTTACCCAAGAGCACACATTAAGAATTAAATATTATGAGTTTGGTAAATTTTTATTGGTGGAATTGTTTTAAATACGGGTGTCCATAATATTTATGAATTATATGTATATAGTACATATTGTTGTAATATACTAGCTGTAATAATATTAGAAGGGGCTACTAAATCTGAGAGGAAAAATGATAATCAGAGGAAGGTGGAGAGCATATATTAGAAATTCTTGGTGCAAGTTTTATATTCACCAAGGTCATATATTTATAGCCAAGGTGAAGAACAAAAGCATTCAATACATTATCAAAATTTCTACTCCTGTGACTAGCTTTACTATTTTACCATTGACTTAGAAATAAACAATCAATTATAACACTCCCATTTGATTGTCATTTAACATGGATCATAGATTGCCTCGTTAAAACCTTGTTCAAAGAAAAATCCAGTGGGATAAAAACTTTGACGAAGGAAAAATAGTACAATCTCCCCTTGGAAAAACTAATCATTCTCTGAATTGTGTTGTACAAAATCCTTGAGTCGACGCATTCCAATGATATGTCGTAACTTCCCAAATGTTGAATTTGGTAATGATTTCGTGAATAAATCGGCAAGGTTGTCACATGAGCGAATTTGTTGAACATCAATTTTGCCATTCCTTTGAAGCTCATGAGTGTAGAAGAATTTTGGTGAAATATGTTTCGTCCTGTCTCCTTTGATATATCCTTCCTTGAATTGATCAATGCATGCAGTGTTGTCCTCAAACATGACAGTAGGACTTCTTGTGATGTCTGGTAATCCACATGATTCTTGAATATTCTTGATGATAGACCACAACCAAACGAATTATCTACTTGCTTCATAAATTACAATGAGTTCTGAGTGATTTGTTGAGTTTTCCATTGTAGTTTGCTTCACGGATTTCCAGGAAATGGCTGCACCGCAATATGTAAATACATATCTAGTTTATGATTTCCCAAAATGAGGATCTGACAAATATCCAGCGTCCGCATATCCGATCAACTGAGATGTTGAGTTTTTTGGGAAGAATAATCCAAAGTCTGTTGTTCCACGAAGATAATAGAATATATGTTTGATCCCATTCCAATGTCTGTCCATCGGAGAAGAGCTAAATCTAGCCAATAAATTCATAGAAAATGTAATATATGGCCTTGTATTATTTGCAAGATACATAAGTTCACCAATTGCACCTAGATATGGGATTTCAAGACCAAGAACTTCTTTATCATCTTCTTGTGGTCGAAATGGATCTTTATCAGGCTCTAAAGATCTAACCACCATTGGAGTAGTCAATGGATAAGATTTATCCATGTAAAATCTGTTCAAAACCTTTTTTGTATATGTAGATTGGTGGAGAAAAATTCTTGATGACAAGTGCTCGACTTGTATACAAAGGCAATATTTTGTCCTTCCAAGATCTTTCATTTTAAACTCTATTTTTAGGTATATGAGAGCTTCATCAACCTCTCTAGCTTTTCCTACAAGGTTTAAATCATCCACATATACAACAATAATCACAAAACCAGATTGTGATTTTTTGATAAAAACACATGGAGAAATTTGGGTACTAATATACACATTCTTTTGTAAATAATGACTAAGTCTGTTATCCCACATACGACCAGACTGTTTCAGTCCATACAATGATCGTTGAAGTTTAATGGAGTATATATGACAAGGTTTCTTAAACTCATCCATTTTTAACCCTTCTGGGATTTTCATAAAAATTTCACTATCAAGTGAACCATACAGGTATGCAGTAACGACGTCCATAAGACGTGTTTCCAATTTTTTTAGATGCCATGCCTAATATAAAACAAAAAGTAATTACTCACTAGAGAGTATGTCTCTTGATAATTAATGTCAGGCCTTTGAGAAAATCCTTGTGCTACAAGTTGGGCTTTATATCTCATAATTTCATTCTTTTTATTTCATTTTTTATGAATACCCATTTATTTCAAACAGGGTTCACACCAATTGGTGTTTGGACAATAGGTCCAAATACTTCTCTTTTAAGCAATGAATATAATTTTGTTTGAATTGCGTCTTTCTATTTTGGCCAGTCTTTTCTTCGACAACATTCATCCACACTTTGTAGTTCAGGATCAGAATTTATGTCGACGTCCAATGTTACGGAATACACAAATACATCATTGATTATGGCTTTACTTCAATCCCATAATTTTATATCATGCACATATTTTCTTCAGGGACTGGAATCTCTTCAGGAGATAATACCACTTTAGGGGTATTTTCTTCTTCTAGAGCATGTGTCACTTCAGGACCAATTTTTTTTTTTTTTCTTTTTCGTGGTGCAACATCTTTTGCACCAACTGGTCTACCATGCTTCAGGCATGCATTTGATTTTGTAACCAATTCTTTTGTATTTGATTTTTTAATTGGTATATCTATTCTAGGTGGAGTGTTTCTGCAGGTATATGAGATTTAGTTATATTTCTAGAATCATTAAATGCGTCGGGAATTTGGTTTGCGATATTTTGTATATGGATAATTCTTTTAACTTCAAGTTTGAATTGACTGGTACGTGGATCTAGAAAATATAATCCTGATGCATTCCATGTTAGGTCAGAATTAACTTTATTTGAATATTTGTCTCCCTCTAAGGGAGGAAACATAGACTCATCAAAATGATAATTTGCATATCTTGTGGTAAATAAATCTACGGTTAGAGGCTCCAGGTATCTAATTATAGACATGGAATCAAAACCAACATAGATACCTACTCTTCTTTGACCTCCCATCTTTGCTCTTTGTGGTGGAGCAATCGGTACATATATGCTTCATTGTATTTGCAAATTCCTTGAGTTGGCTTACTAACACCCTTTTTACAAAGATGGGTTAGATGATTTGTAGAACTACATATTCCACACTTCTTGCAAGGAATATCTGCAACATAGTTCAGATTGTTGCTTTTGTTTTTCCCAATTCTTCCCCTTCTATTTTTTTCTTCTTACTTGCATCTTCAATCTTGGTTTCTTTGACAGGAGTCTTGGTACTTTGGTTGTCCATGAGATTTTCTTCATCCTTGGAAGATTGAATTGAATCTGCATTCTTCTTTTCATTATCCTCATCTGCAATTTCTTGCTTGATAATCAATTCTTCTTCACTGAAGTTGACCTCACAAGTCTTAAATACCGGTGACCCAACATTTTTCAGCAAAAATTTTGAAATGAGAAATATTAGGAACTTGACCAAGTACTAGTTGTAGCGGAAAATGTTGGTTGTAGGAAGTTGGTCTAATCCTAATAATATTAGCAACATGAAGTATTGTGTGACCCCAAATAGATGTAGGTAATTTTGCTTTCAACATCAGCGATCTTGCAATAAGTTGGAGTCTTTTGATAAAAGACTCAGCTAACCCATTTTGTGTATTTACATGAGGAACTGGGTGTTCAAATGAGATTCCTACAGACATGCAATAGTCGACAAAGGTTGCAGATGTGAATTCACCGGCATTATCTAACGAATTGACTTAATGCATTATCTAAATGAATCACAACCCCAATACCAAGATCTTTTCCAGGTTCAAGTATGATTTAAGCTATTTACTATTACAACAACCCTTTATTTAAAAGTCTGACATACTAACTTATTACAGCAACTCACAAACCTAAAATAGGCCTCACAAAACTACCTCAACAGATCATGCTATTGGTGGTACTGGACTCCTGCCCTGAACATGACGAACTGGTCTCCTAGGCATCTGTGACATATATATATATAGCAGGTTGGAAGGGTGAGCATATAATCGCTCAACAGTACCAACATATGAATAACATAGTAAAAATAGTTTAAACTAAACAATTATAGGAACACAATTATAAATCAGTATGAAAGCAATAACATGTAAATCATGGCAATTCTCTGCCAAAACTCATCAAAATTTAATTAAACTAGATACCACTAACTAGAATGCTCTTTATAAAACAAATGTAGTTATGTGTTGTGTAAACACTAGAGTCCAATTTTAGCATGTTATTCACATTTATAACTCAACTGTATAAATCACTTGTTCCGTTACGGGAACCACAAAACCAAATCAGATACGTATTGGACATTAAGTATGAAGATACCTGATCAGGCTATCAACACTAGACGGCTCCATCTGCCATCCCACGAACTTGTTCTGGAACTCAGAGACTAGATAGGTCTCTGGCTTGCTGGACTAATCGGTTAAGTAATGTGCAAAACTGAGTTAGCCGCTTACACCACCACAGTAGATTACTATGGCCTCTATCTATCCAATATCTGATCGTTTTTATCCATTTGTCAAATCACTTGTACCTATCTCAGTTTAAAACAGTTCATTCAATAGCACATATAATTTTGTTCACAAAAATCATTTTCAATTGGAGATGGGTACCTTTTCGAAGTTACTTTTCCCTAAAATAGATTTTAAACTAATAATTATAACTACAGGGGATACGTAACTTAAAACGTTTATGTTCCTTTTCGAAAATAAAATAACAGTTCATTCATATATACTGAACCATAAACGTATGGTCAGGGGTACTTGCCTTACAACGATTTCTCAGAAATCCTAGGGTAGCTTCGCTCATCTGACTTTAGTCCTTGCAAACTTCGACTGGGATCTACAGTAACAGAATACCCTAATTAGTTATTCTGACATGCTTGATATCCTCAGAACCTAACTAACCGAATCCAATAAACCCAACTCGTAAAATAATACTTATATGAATATCCACATAGTTGATGCTTACAATAACGATAAAATATTTAATATGATATAGTAAGCTTCTCGTATTTAAAATAAATTTCTGGAAAAATTTGACAGTGACTCCTCTATTTATTGGACTACCCGTCAAAATATAATCGACGCCAAAATCACAACAATCACAATTCTGCAACCCAAATCTCAATGCGACTTTTAAAAAAAAATTATTTTCATTCTGAAAAATAACTTCATGAACTAATTTATTTATTTTCTAAATTTAGGACTCGTAAATATTTATCACCGTCCACCGTCGACTCGCCGAGGCTCATCGTCGACGGCGGTTAAATTTGTCGGTGCCCGATAAATATCGGGTTTCCATACGAGTTTCACCGATTAAAATAATTCTCGCAAGAAAACATATATTTATATTTTCACGAATCCATTCCATTTAATTCCAGCATACTCAATAAAAATGAAAACAACATCATCAAAACAACCGAATTAAGGCAACAGGCAACATGAAGTATACGCGCACAACAATAATCGCACGCACCACCACACCACTCAAAAATTTCCGAGAGGCGGAAACGCCAAGAACAAGAAACAGGGTTGACATAATACATACACTCATGTATATATATAATCAGCAATAATCAGACATCATAGAACTGAAGCAATCAAACCGAAAACAGGAGCAATGGCCGGAAAAAGAGAGGAAACCGGCGACTTACCACTTCCGCCGGGCGGAGAAAAGGAAAAGAGAGAAAGAAGAGGGAGAGAAAGAGACTTTGAGAGAGAGACAGAGAAACCGAGAGTTGAGAGGGAGAGAGATAGTGGGAGAGAGAGAGAGAGAGAGAGAGAGAGAGAGAGAGGAGAGAGTAGAAGATAGAGATTATGAAGAAAAATGATAAGGAATTAATCTGGTAGAAAATTCCAAGGTAGCCACGCATCAAACAAATTGATACGTGTTAATTTCTGTTTATAGAAATTTAACATGTGTCCTTATACTTATTTATACTGATATTCTTACTCGATCTCTTTAATTAAACAAATTGAGGTGCGCGTGAGGATACATCGAAAAATTCCTAAAATGCTTTTAAAATTCCCGGAATAATCAAAAACCAATAAAATAAAGTTTTCATATTTTTTGAAGCATTTTTAAATTGCGTAATATACCCGCAATTTATAATTAAACAAACAAACATGCGGGTGAATTTAATCCGAAAAACTTCCGAAATATTTTAAAATTCTCGAAATATTAAAAACTTAAGAAAATATGAGTTTCATAATTTTTGAAGCATTCTGGAATTTAATACTGAATTTACACTTAAATGTAATCAAAAAATCAATTAAGGCTAAATAATTGATGAAATATTAATTTCTAAATTTTATAAATTCCCAAAAATAATTATTGAAATTATAAAACCATAAAAATAATTTTAGAGACAATCCAAGTATTTATGAAAATAAATCTTCAATAAAAGCACTTTTAAAAGTAAAAACAAGACAATACAACTCAATAATTAATTATACAAATAATCCTCGAACACCAATAAATCACACATAATTAATAATAGGGCAACACACAGCTGACAAAACTAATACACACATTTTATTTATTTAATTATTCAATAATTACCCTTTTAATAATACAAAAATACGAGTAGTTATATCCTTCCCCCTTAAAAAGATTATGTCCTCAGAATCTGACCTAATTAAACAGATGAGGATATTTATCAAGCATGTCTGACTCTAACTCCCAAGTATACTCTTCTACTCGAGGATTTGTCCAAAGTACTTTTACTATGGGGATTGATTTATTTCTAAGAACTCACTATTTACGATCTAAAATTTGGATTAGTTGTTCCACATAGGACAGATCTAGCTGAAGCTCGATTGGTTCATACTCTATAACTTGATTCGAATTAGGAATATATTACTTCAACATGGATACGTGGAACACATTGTAAATATGTTGCAATTGCGGCGGCAACGCTATATCGTAAGCGACTTTTTTTCTTCAAAACTTCAAATGGTCCTATGTACCTTGGCCTGAGCTTACCTTTTTGACCAAATTGAACCAATCCTTTCCAAGGTGATACTTTCAGTAATACCAACGATCCTACTTCGAAGTTCATATCCTTTCGATGTAAATCAGTATTCTTTCTCTGTCTATCCTGGGCTGCTTCTAGCCTTTTCCAAATCAATATCAATGCATCCTTGGTTTGTTGAACTAGCTCAGGACCTGACACTTTCTTTTCTCCCACTTCAATGGTGATCTATATTTGCGTCCATACACGGCTTCATAAGGTGGCATTCCAATATTGGCGTGATAGCTATTATTGTACGAGAATTCAATTAAAGGTAAGTGGTCATCCCAATTTCCCTTGAAATCCAAGGCGCAAACTCTTAACATATCTTCTATGGTCTGGATTATTCTCTCACTCTGACCATCCGTCTGGGGATGATAGGCGGTACTCGTGTTTAATTTTGTTCCTAAAAATTCTTGAAACTTGGTCCAAAACCTTGAATTGAATCTCGGGTCTCGATCTGATACAATGAAAACACGAACTCCATGTTTGGTCACTATTTCATCCAAATACAACTTAACTAACTTATCCAAAGAATATCTTTCATTGATTGGGAGGAAATGTGCTGACTTTGTCAACCCGTCGATAATTACCCATATAGCATCGTGATTGGCTCTAGTCTTTGGCAAACCCACTACGAAATCCATTGCAATCTCCTCCCATTTCCACTGGGGAATCTCTAAGGGTTGTAAAAATCCACACGGTCTTTGATGTTCTTCTTTTACAGTCTAGCACATGTGACATTTACTAACCCAATTTGCAATTTCTTTCTTCATTCCTGGCCACCAGAAGTTCTTCTTCAAATCATGATACATTTTAGTGCTTCTAGGGTGAATAGAAAACCGAGAGTTGTGTGTTTCGCGTAAAAATTCATTTTTTAGTTCCGTCACATTGGGAATCCAAATTCTGGAAGAAAATCTAAATATACCTTGGTTATGTTTTTGGGTGCAAAGTTCTTCTCCTGTCAGATAATCCAATTATCGCTCCATAACTTTCTCTTGACACCTTTTAATCTTATCCATCAATGCTTGTTGAAACATAATCTCATACAACTGTTCCTCATCTTTCTTTGGTACTCGAACTTCAATTTCCATCTTTTCCAATTCACGTGTTAACTCTTCTGTAATCTGAACCATATTCAGCCTCTCTTTTCTGCTCAAGGCATCAACCACTACATTCTCCTTATATGGGTGATAGTAAATGGAACAATCATAGTCTTTGATTAATTCTAACCATATTCTATATCTCATATTCAGGTCTTTCTGGGTGAATATATACTTTAAGCTCTTATGATCCGTGTAAATATCAAACTTTTCTCCATACAGATAATGCCTCCACAATTTCAATGCAAAAACTATAGCTGCCAACTCGAGATCATGAACTAGATACTTTTGCTCATGAGGTTTTAGTTGTCTGGATGCATAGGCAATGACTTTATCATGTTGTATCAGTACACAACCTAACCCTTCAAAGAAGCGTCATTATATATCACAAAGTTTCTCGTTGCATCTAGCAGTGCTAATAATGGAGCCGATACTAGCCTCTTTTTCAGTTCCCAAAAACTTTCTTCACACTTCTCCGTCCAATAAATTTCTTATTTTTCTTGGTTAGCTTGGTTAATGGAGTTGCGATCTTAGAAAGATCCTTTACAAATCTTCGATAATACCCTGCCAACCCCAGGAAACTTCTCACTTCTGTCGGAGTCTTTGGTTGTTCCCATTTGGATATGGCTTCAATATTTACAGGGTCTACCTTGATACCTTCCTTTCTCACCACATGTCCTAGGAACTATACTTCTTTCAACCAAAACTCACACTTAGAAAACTTTGCGTACAGTTGTTTTTCTCTCAACCTTTGGAGGGCGATCCTTAAGTGTGTTGCGTGATCTTCTTGAGTCTTTGAATAGATGAGGATGTGATCAATAAATATAATAACAAACTTATCTAAGTACTCCTTATACACCTTGTTCATTAAATCCATAAAAGCGGCTGGTGTATTGGTCAATCCAAATGACATCACTAAGAACTCATAATGACCACACCTTGTTCGAAATGTAGTTTTGGTTACATCTTCAAACTTGATCTTCAGTTGGTGGTAGCCAGATCTCTGGTCAATCTTTGAAAAATAACATGCTCCTTTAAGCTGGTCAAATAAATCGTCGATTCCGGATAAGGGGTACTTATTCTTGATTGTCAATTTGTTCAGTTCCATGTATTCTATACATAGCCTCATACTCCCATCTTTCTTCTTCACAATTAACACAGGAGCACCCTGTTAGGCCTCAATAATACTATAGAAGGGGGGCCTCAATAATACTATAGAAGGGGGTTGAATATAGTATCTACAATCAGTTTGATTATAAACACAAGTATATAACAGAAAACAAGTTTATTCAATATATCAAACTCTGTTACAGTAGGTTTTATCTACTCTCTCAGTGATGTATGATATCACTAAGAGCTGCTAGGGTTACAATGAATAATATTCTCGTGAATGATAACACATATAGTGTAAACCCTAATCTGTGTTTATATATTACACAGTTACAAGATATCTTCTAATTGATATGATAATGATTCTATTTCCTAGAATACATCAATCAGAGATTATCTACTGCAGTCCTATAGCTATCCAATTCTTCATGCATATCTTTACTTGTTTAATCCAGATCCTCTCCTGTAAATCAGCTGCTTTCCTTATCTGAAGTGTACCTGCACTTAAGTCCTGATATAAGTTCTGACGCCTTAAGTTCTGATAACTTCCTGTCTTCAGTAAGTTCTAATTTCCAGAAAAGTTCTGATACTAAGTTATGAAACTAAACAAATCAGATTAGACATGACATCACAAATATATCTAACAATCTCCCCCAACTTGTAAATTATGAAAAATATACAAGTTAATAGACTTGATGATGTCAAAAACATTTAAGTACAAATGCAATGAGATATTATTTTAAACAGCTAAATGTAACTTACAGTACATGTAACTTTACCAATATCACTGGATCAATCTGAATCCATAGTGATTCCTTGTAAAGTCTGTTACCAGCTTGTCCTCAGCATTTCTCAGAACTTCAACTAACTGTGCTTTGACTTGCATCAGTTCTTCACCTTCATTATCACCAATCTGATAAATGGTTGCTCTGAGTGCAGGAATTGATGTTCTTTCAAGCCCATCTCCAAGTCTGATAACTCTAGGATGTGAGGAGTTTTCATTGTAGCATAAACACTTTCCCTTTAGAATTACTTCAATCTTGGCAGACTTCTTCTTCTTAGAAACTTCCCTTCCATCATCTTCAGTAATTTTTTGAATGTATCCAGAAGCTTTTGCACCAAAAATTCTGAGAAGATCTCTTATGCCTTCAAAATGTAATCTGACCATCTTCTTGTAACATCAGATTTTACTTCCAGAAGGTAGTGAATATGTTGAAGCTCTTTGACAGACTTCTTTAGCACATCAGAATCTGCTAGTCTGTAAGTTCTGCCATCATTGAGAAACATGATCAATTTTCTTTAACTTCTGATTCATCATGAGTATCCATGACAATTTGAGCAGACAGCACTTTGTCAAGGTGCTTTTTTTTTATTTCTTCATATGGTTTGTCTGTCAAAATGAAAGGATCTATGAGAGTAACTTCTACTCCTATTTGTCTCTTTTCTTTGTCAGAACCTAATCTTTTTCTGATAGCAAAAGATACAAGATGATTCAACATTAGATTGGTCTTAGGTTCCACTGGAGTAACTTTGTTCCATTGCAGCTTCTTTTTCTGATCAAGTTGTTAAGCTGTCTATGTCAACTTGAGCAGTGTCAGAGGTTTATGTCTTGATGAATTGGTCAGGATTTGCAGTTTCATCTGTAGCTTGCTATTCTGAAATATCTTCACTCTGAACAATTTGAGCTATGTCAAAGGTTGTCATAGATTCTTCTGGCATCCTCTTTCTCTTCAGAGTTTCAACTGTTTCATCTTCAGCAGCAGTATCATCAAAGACTTGAACCATCTTGCACACAGGATCCATCAGAATTTGAGGAATCTTCATCTTCTGTTTCTTGACTGTCTCCCGAACTTTTTCTTTTCCCTTGTCTTTGGGATCAGTAGTAGTTTGAGATCTAGTTCTTGATCTAGGAATCTCTGTGGCAGATCTTTCTCTTATTACTATACCTTTCTCCTTAGGTTTGGGAGGCTTCTTTGTATTAGAAGCTTTAGGCTGTAGTTTTGACTTTTCAGCATTAAATCTTGCTTCTTCTTCTCTAAGTTCCTCTAAATCCACTCCTGGATTATCCTTAAGGAACACTCTATTTGCAAGTTCCTCATCTAAGTCTTGAATCTTAGGATCCTTGTAAAAGAAGGTTATCTTTTTCCCCTGAACTTTAAGGTTTGCATGAATTTCTTCGAGTCTTGACTTCCACCTTGAATGAGAACATCAGACTTTGTCATCAGAATTTGATTATCAGAGCTTGCTGTCAGAACTTGATCTTCAATTTCAGAACTTGTGAGCAACAAAGTTTGATCTGTAGTTGAAGTCTTATTTCCTTCCTTATGACTCCTCTGAATAGTAGATTTATCAGAAATCTTACTATCAGGTACTTTCTGAATAGGAATTCTGCTAACTTGCTTTCCTTGACTTTGACCTTTGCCCTTGCTAGGGTTTCCCTGGTCATCTTCAGAATCATCCTTTTTATTCAGTGCCTTGCTAATTGAGCATTTGGACTTAACTACCTTCTCCCCCTTTTTGGCATCATCTGTCAGGAGTAGAGAAAGAAAAAGTTCCACTGAAGATTGGATCTCATTTAACTGAGTCTGTTGAGCAGCTTGATTTTGTAAGACCTCATCCAGTTGGGCCTCCTGCTTGTCTTGAACAAGCTCAATAGCATCCACTCTTTCTTGAATTGGTCTGATAAACCTCTTCTTGTCTAGTTTGAGCATCATATCTAGCTTATCAGCTATTTCCTGAAGTTTATCAACCTTTGCATGAGTCTTAGAGTATAGACCTTGAAGAGTTTTAGTACTGAGAACAGTGACTTTAAGTTGTGTTTTGAAGTCAGAATTAATCAGCAACTCATCAGCTTTTGCAACATGATCTGGCAGAACAGTTGGGCTGGGAATGAAGTCTGGTTCATTCCACTTCTTTGTCCATTCAACTCCTCTATAAGTGTCCTCCCAAGGAACAGGAGCATCTTCTTCATCAAATTTAAACAGTGCCTCCTTGTCGAGAATCGGAGCATTGACTGGAGCACTTGCTGGAGCACTGTCTCCATAATTTGATAAAATCTCATTATCTTCTGATAACACCAGAGTGTGTGTAACTGAAGGAGATTCTGAAGCAACTTCATCTGTTTCCAAATTCTGATCTTCGGGTTTCAAATTCAGAATTGGTGTAGTAGGAATTTCAGCATTTAGTATTGGAGAAATAGGTGGAGTTGACTCTTTTGCTGGTGGTGCTTCCAGATACAAAACAGTTGGAATATTCAACCTGTGAATGTCAATTTCAGGATTGAACTCTGAATCTTCAACTGAGGCAGTTTCTTTGAATGAAGAGTGAGGTGGAGAAATCACAGATTCTTGTACAAATTCTGATCTGTGGACTTCAGGAATTTCAGATTCCTGAATCAGAACTTCTTCAAGTGCTGGCAGGGCTTCAATCACTATAGGGTTCTGATGAGATCAGAGATTCCTGATCCCCTTCCTCGGCATCTTCAGCATATGCTGATTGAATTTATGCAAAATGCACACCTACTCTAGTCTTCCTTGATTTTGATTTTCTAGATGGAGGAGTGACATGATCTGTATCAGAATGAGAAGATCTCTTTATTTTCTGAATGCCAGAAGCTTCAGCTACTTTCTCCTTCTGAAGAGTTGACTTTTCAGCTTCTAATATCACAGGTTCTGATGCAGGAACCTGGACTTGTTCATCCTCATCAGATTCATCTCTTAGAATCAACTTTCTTCTTCTCCTTGGTGGAGATTCAGGCACAGAGATAGTTCTTTTGGTTTTGGGCCTAGATGGTGTAGCAGATTTCATAAATGGCACTTGTTTAGATGTACCAGAGTGTGGTTTAGATTTGGACTTGAGAGGTGAGGTTCTGATAGTAGGTGTTGATGGTTGTGGTTGAGAGGATTGTGATGGTTGAGTATTGGAAGGCTGGTTTGGTGGAGGTTGAGAAGTAGTAGGTTGTGTAGGTGCAACATCAGGATATATGGTTGTGTATGTGTGAGGATCAGAATTTACTAAGAATTGTTTGACAGATTGGGGAATTTGGAGGGGTCTTAGTATATCCTTCTTATTATCAGCAGATAATAAGTCTGTGAAAGCCCTTTTGTGAAGTTTAAAGGGTTCAAATAACTCACTAAATGTTTGAGGTGCATCAGAACAACATAAACTATATATAAGCTGATGAAATCTAGCAAAATATACTATGTTGCTATCTTCTTTCATCCTATCACCTATAAACCCTAGCACAACACTAGCATAATCAAAATGAGTTTGATTAAGAAGAGCATACCCGATTTGCTAACTCATGATTGGAATAGCATCAAAATTGGAGCATTTGTTGGCAAAGGCTTTGGTAATACAATCGAAAAAGAAGCTCCACTCCCTTCTGATGTAGGGCCTCTTTAGTTGTCCCAGCTTAGACAAAGACTTCTCATAGCCAAGATTTTCCATCATGTTTTGAAGAACTGGCTCCTCAACTTGTGAATTGTAAGTACAGTTTTCTGGCAGATGCAATGCTTGTCGAACAGTTGACAAGGTTACCAAGTGCTTATCTTTCCCTGTTGGAAAAATGATGCTTGGGGACCCACTTTCACCACCATTAGCATAGACTCCAGACCTCCAAAACTCCAGAATTTGCTTGCCTGAGAGAGCCTGTGATTGGGTCAAAGCATACCCAACTTCACTTCGAGCGAGAAAATCTTGAATGAAGTGAAGTTTTGAAGGAGCCTCGTCCTTGTTGAGAATAGCCATATAGTTGTTGGGGAAAAACTTGGCTCCATCATAGATAAGATCCTTAGGTGCCATTTCTGTGAAAATTAAGTGAAATTTTTGTGTGTATAGAGTGTTTGATAAAATGCCTGTGAGAAAATAGCTTAAGAGAATAATAGAGAGTGAGAGAAAATAAGAGAGATTAGAAAAGAGTAAAAGTAGGTAAAAGATTGTAAAATCTTTTAACTCTAGTATTTATATTCTCCATGTGACAACGGCTATATTTGTGAAGCAGAACAGACATTTTACACCTGGCAACATGTAAACAGTCAAAACATTATTAGTAGGCACGGTAAACGTGCAGTAATTATTGCTCACATGCGGTTACCAAAACAAACACGCAACCCATTAACCAAATGATTATCACTGTTTTTATCTCACTTAATTATTTTCTAAAAAAATGACCGTTACAGTAAAAAACTAATAATAAATCAACCAATTATCATATATGACTGTTCCTGTGTTTTTACAGTAAAACTATTATCAAAATTTAACGGTCATTAGAACATTGCTTCAAAAAAAATGAATGACTGTTCCTGTGTTTCTTCATACAAATACTGATTGGTTTCTTCAGAGTTTAATCATCAGAACATTATCACTTGTCCCCAGAATTTATGTAAATAATACTTAACTGTTTATCAGAAACAACTTAATCACCACAGTAATTTTCATCATTCATATGGAGTGATAGTGTGTGTATGTGCAAATGATCAGATAAAGATTAAAGTCTGATAAACTTCAGTATATCTTAAAAATAAGGCAGAACTAAGAAAAATGCTTAAAATATGTCTTGAATTGTGAAGTCTACTGTAGAATAAAGTTATGCAAGAATCCACCTCAACTATTTGTGCTTATTTTATGCATCTTTTGAAATTCTTTTGACAAGGGCTTTTCAGTGTAAATGAGGTACAATTGCCATCAGAATTTATGCTGTTATCAGAATATTTCTCCAGTAATCAGAGAATGTGAAAAGTCTCCAAGAAAAATGAATTTGCTTTTCTAATGCATATAACTTAATACCAGCAATGCACTTGGATCTTCCCTTTCACATAAATTACTCTAGATCTCAAAGGAGTACCTGATTTCAATTTTTTTATTTTCTTCAGATAAGTGAGGCTTATCAAGCATATAGTTCATCCTTAAGATTTACTGACATCAGAATTTGACAGATAAGAAGCAATAATCTAGTTTGTGACTTAGTAATAAGATACAGGAAGTAAATTTGACTAAGATCAAAATCAGAATTTGCTTGTGTCATTGATTTCCACATAAATAACTAATTCAAACATGGGATACATAATTTGTTAAAGACCACTAAGTCAGCATCTAACAAGATAATCCTCACTGGATTGAATAGTCATAGAACATTTAAAACACTTTCAGAGTTTATAGAACCACATCGGATAATAAGCAGTGTTTAATATGTTACAATTTAAGCACGGATTATATTGAGATAAGAAAATCTGTAAACACTGATCATAAAGTCTGATGTATGAGAACAAAAACAAAACAGATTTTGAGAAAGAACCTGAAACCATTCCAAGTTCATTTACCAGTCTTGTAAAGTTAGCTTCATATAGTGGTTTTATGAAGATATCTGCTAGTTGTTGATCTGTTGGAACAAAATGCAATTCCACTGTACCTTCCATCACATGTTCCCTTATGAAATGGTACTTAATGTTGATGTGCTTTGTCATTGAGTGTTGAACTGGATTTCCTATCATAGTAATAGCACTTTGATTATCACAGTAAATAGGTATTTAAAGAATCTGTGCACAACAGCTTCCTGCAGCAATATATTATGCTTCTGCAGTTGATGTGGAAATTGATTTATGTTTCTTGCTAAACCAAGAAACCAATCCGCCTCCAAGAAATTGGCAGCCTCCACTAGTGCTTTTCCTGTCTATTTTACATCCTGCAAAATCTGCATCTGAGTAACCTATTAGCTTAAAATCTGATTTCCTAGGATACCACAATTCTAGATCAGTTGTACCCTTGAGGTACTTGAAAATTCTTTTCACATCTATTAGATGAGGTTCTCTTGGATCAGCCTAAAATCTTGCACAAAGATAGGTAGCATACATGATATCTGGTCTACTTGCAGTTAAATAGAGTAAAGAGCCAATCATACCTCTGTAGTTAGTAATATCTACTAATGCTCCAATATCTTTATCTAACTTGGTGGCAGTGGCCATGGGAGTTGATGCAGTAGAACTGTCTTGCATTCTAAATTTCTTGAGTATATTTTTGGTGTATTTGAATTGACTAATAAAAGTACCTTCTTCAGTTTATTTGACTTGAAGTCCCGAAAAATAACTCAACTCTCCCATCATGCTCATTTGATATTTTTACTGCATTAACTTGGAAAAGCTTTCACAAAGTTTTGTATTTGTAAAGCCAAAGATGATATCATAAACATATATATATACCAAAAGTAAGTCTTTTCCATGGTTGAGGTAGAATAAAGTCTTGTCAATTGTGCCTCTGTGAAATCCACTTTCTAGAAGGAATTGAGTCAGAGTCTCATACCATGCTCTAGGAGCTTGCTTAAGGCCATAAAATGCTTTGTCAAGCCTATAGACATGATTTGGAAATTTTGGATCTACAAAGCCTAGAGGTTGTTCAACATATACCTCTTCTTCCAATTCTTTATTGAGAAAAGCACTTTTCACATCCATTTGAAAGACTTTAAACTTCTTGTTATCAGCATAAGCCAAAAAGATTCTTATGGCTTCCAATCTAGCAACTGGAGCAAATGTTTCATCATAGTCAATACCCTCCTGTTGAGAGTAACCTTTAGCAACCAGCCTTGCTTTGTTTCTTGTAATTATGCCATCACTGTCAGTTTTGTTTCTGAACACCCATTTTGTGCCAATAATGGATCTGTTCTTTGGTCTTGGCACTAGGGTCTAGACTTTATTTCTTTCAAATTCATTTAACTCTTCCTTGGCATTTCTTGCACCCAATCAGCATCTTAAAGAGCTTCTTCCACTTTCTTTGGTTCAGTCTGAGATAGAAAGGAATGATAGAGACACTCATTTGTTGTTGTTGTTCTAGTTCTGACACCTACTTCAGGATCTCCAATTATTAAGTCAGGTGTGTGTGATTTAGTCCACTTCCTTGCAGATGGAAGTTGATCTCTTGAACTGGATCCTCCCTCATGATCCATGCTATCTCCATCAGCATTTTCTGATGCTCCCCCTGAAGTTATGCTCTCTGAGATTCCAGAATTTGAGTTGGATCCTTCAGGAATGGAAGAGTTAGAGTTTCCAAAATTGTCAGAATTTGGCTCATCAGAACTTGATGAATCAGAACTTGAAGAGCCAGTGACTATTTCTGATGCTTCTTGAGAGTCTTGAGATGTGTTATGATCATTAGCTTGCTCCCCCTGAACAGGTGCATTTTCCTTTGGAGCAATTACAGCAATTTCAATGACATCAGAATTTAACCCATCAGAACTTACAGGATCAGGATTTAGGTCATCAGAATTTACAGAATCGGAATTTACATCTTCATCTTCAAGTCCAATTATCTTTTTATCATCAAAAGATACATTGATAGATTCCATGACAACCCTTGTTCTTAAATTGTAGACTCTGAAGGCTTTTGTGGAAAGTGGATATCCAACAAAAATTCCTTCATCAGCTTTTAGATCAAATTTTGACAGCTGTTCAAGATGAGTCTTAAGAACAAAATGCTTGCATCCAAATACATGAAAGTATTTCAGATTTGGCTTCTTTTTCTTCACCATCTCATATGGTGTTTTCCATGCTTGTTTATGAGTATAGCATTCTGTGTAAAACAAGCAGTATTCACAGCTTCAGCCCAAAAATAGGTCGGTAGCTTTGCTTTATCAAGTATAGTTCGTGTAGCTTCAATAAGAGTCATGTTCTTTCTTTCTACAACTCCATTCTACTGTGGAGTTCCAGGTGCAGAAAATTCCTGCTTTATTCCTTGCTCTTTGTAGAACTCTTCCATGATTGAATTCTTGAACTCAGTGCCATTATCACTTCTTATTATTTTAACAGAATCTTTGACTAACTTATCCAACTGTTTGACATGATCAGTTAGAGTAGATGTCGTTTCATTCTTCTTGTGGAAGAAATACACCCAAGTGTATCTTGTGAACTCATCCACTATAACCATAGCATATTTCTTCTTTGCAATAGACATGGCATTGACTGGACCAAATAGATCAACATGCAGTAAGTGATAAGGCTCAAGAATTGAGGATTCAGTTTTGCTCTTGAATGAAGATTTTCTTTGTTTTGCCTTTTGACATGAGTCACAAAGACCATCAGGAGCAAATATTGATTTTGGCAGTCCTCTCACAAGATCTTTCTTTACTAGCTCATTTATGTTGTTCAAATTTAAATGAGAGAGTCTCTTGTGCCAATTCCAGCTTTCTTCAATTGATGCTCTGCTTAATAGACAGATTGTAGAACCATCAGAATTTGTTGAAAGTCTGGCTTCATATATGTTACCATGTCTGTAACCTTTCAGAACCACTTTGCCTGTAGAATTAATTACAACTTCACAATGTTCTTCAAAGAAATCCACATGATAACCTCTGTCACAAGATTTGACTTACACTTAGCAGATTGTGTTTAAGTCATGAGACAAGAGCTACTATTTCAATTATGACATTCCCAAGATTGATATTTCCATATCCTAGAGTCTTTTCCATGTTGTCATCTCCATAAGAAACTCCCGGGCCAGCTTTCTCCACAAAATCTGATAGCAGGGCTTTATTTCCAGTCAGATGTCCTGAACATCCACTGTCCAGAACCAGGATTTTTTCCTATTGCCCTGTAATCACAAAGACCACTATTGATTAGTTTTAAGGACCCATACTTGCTTGGATCCTTTGGCCTTGTTAAGTTTGTTAGCATTTGCAGCGGATTTAGTTTCAGAGTTTATGCTAACATGCTTTTTATCAGACTTTGCATCATAATTTACACTAGAAGGAATTACACTAACTTTCTTTAAAGAATGTTTTATTTCATAATAATCATAGTACAAACTATGATATTCCTTACAAGTATAAATAGAATCCCATAAACTACCACAATGAAAACAAGGATTTTGTAGTTTAAACCTAACAGACTGACTCTTAACTCCTGATCTAGGAGGTAAAGATTTTACATCTTTATTTTTCCTGCAAAAAGAAGCAAGATGGTTAGAGTTTCCATAATTATAGCATTTCTTTCTAGGAGCATTAGGAACAGGCATATAATTATTACTTTTATTCACACCTTCCTTTCCATTCCTATTTTTCTTAGCTTCCTTTACCTTGTTCACATTTTTAATCTCTTTCAGCTTATATTTAAGTTGCTTCTTTGTCATTAAGTCAATGTTTACCAAAGCTGGTTTATCCTGTTTCAATTTGTCAGAAGTTGACTTCTTTGACTTCTGTTTTAGAGTCTTTCATCTCTTCAGACACAACAGTTTTTGTAACAAATTTAACAGGATTTACCTTTAGCTTTTCAGTCTGTTTGATAGCAATTGGCTTAATTGGCAAAGTCCCTTTCTCACTTTTACCATCTTTATAACCTAACCCTTCTTTCCAGTTTCCACTACTTAGAATATTCTGAGTTGTTTTGCCTGAGTTAGTCCAAGTCCTGATGATTTCTCTTTCCTTTTCTAATTCAGTTTTTAGATAATCATTCTGTTTAAACAATTCATTCTTAACATACACAGCATTATCTCTCTCTGTCTGAATAGTGTTCATCTTGACTAACTCTTCTTCAAGATAGCAATTTCTGTTTTTGTACTTTAGATTTTCAGATTTTTATCTTTCATTCTCTAAAGTCTAATCTCTATAGCTAATATAAATGTTCTTCAGAAATAATCTCAACTCAGTAATATCTTCTGTATCAAAAGCAATATTTGATAGAGGTAGCTTTAGTTCAACAGCATCAGCACTGCTATCAGTATTTGCCATTAAGGCATAGTTCACCTCTTCTTCAGATTTTGAAGTGTCTGCCCACTTTTTCTTCTTTGTGATAAGTGCATGGCCTTTATCACCTTTTCCTTTCTTGCAATCAGGAGAGATGTGGCCTCTTTCACCACAATTGTAGCATTTGACATTTGAGTTGTCTCCTCTGTCAGACTTTCCTCCTTTGCCTTCAGTCTTTCTGAACCCTTTCTTGTCAGAACTTCCACCTTTCCTGGAAAACTTCTTACCCTTTCTGAATTTCTTATAGGCTATCTTTCTGATACCCTTCACCATAAGAGCACACAGTTGCATCATCTCTGCATCAACATCCACTTCAGATAAATTTTTAGGTTCTGAATCATCATTATCAGAATCCGATGTCTCTGAATCAGACTGTATGATGAGAGCCTTTCATTTTGCCTTCCTAGAGATAATTGGCTTTTCTTTAGTCTTTAAAGCAACTGTCTTAGACTTCCCTCCATGCCTCTTCTTTCTTTGCTCCATCTCAAGTTCATGAGTCTTGAGCACCCCATAGATTTCATCAAGAGACATATCAGCAAGTTTATAGTTGTCTCTTATTGTAGTATCTTTCAAATCCCACTTTTCAGGAAGAGCTAGTAGGAATTTCAGATTTGAATCTTCTGGATCATATTCTTTATCCACTAGTGACAGATCATTCAACAACTTTGTGAATCTATCATATGTATCAGTTAGTGAATCATCAGATTTTGAGAGATTGTCTTCCTGTTCTTTTTGATGGCATTGGTTCCTTGACATCTCAATTCCAATGCATCCCAGATTTCTTTTACAGTCTTACATCCAATCACCCTGTTTGACATGACATTGTCAAGTGCACTATGAAGCTAGTGTCTTACTTTTGCATCCTTGCCTAGTGAAGAGATGTCTTTAGTGGTGAGTTCTCTCTTTTTTTTGGAATTATCTTTTGTGGCTCATTCCCAACTGCAACAGAAAGCTTTGTGGTGTGGACCATCATAAATTTTGTCTAAATATTCTGGATCTGTAGCTTTCAGAAACATGGCCATCTTCACACTCCATACAGGGTACTCAGACACCCTGAGCATAGGAACCCTGATGGTTTCATATCTACTGGTGTTTTGAATGGGTTGAACATTTGCAGGTTCATGAGGGTCTTGTGTTTTTGATTGATCAGACATGATTGATTGTTTGTTTGGATCTTAACTATTTATAAGCTTAATAGATTGGCTCTGATACCACTTGTTAGGACTCAATGATACTATAGAAGGGGGTTGAATATAGTATGTACAATCAATTCGATTATAAACACAAGTATGTAATAGAAAACAAGTTTATTCAATATATCAAACTCTGTTACAGTAGGTTTTATCTACTCTCTCAGTGATGTATGATATCACTAAGAGCTACTAGGGTTACAATGAATAATATTCCTGTGAATGATAACACATATAGTGTAGACCCTAATCTGTATTTATATACTACACAATTACAAGATATCTCCTAATTGATATGATAATAATTATGTTTCCTAGAATATATTAATCAGAGATTATCTACTGCAGTCCTATAGCTGTCCAATTCTTCATGCATATCTTTACTTGTTTAATCCAGATCCTCTCCTGTAAATCAGCTGCTTTTCTTATCTGAAGTGTACCTGTACTTAAGTCATGATATAAGTTCTGATGACTTAAGTTCTGATAACTTCCTGTCTTCAGTAAGTTCTGATTTCCAGTTAAGTTCTGATACTAAGTTCTGAAACTAAACAAATCAGATTAGACATGACATCATAAATATATCTAACACACCCCATGGAGAAATATTTGGTCTGATAACTCCTTTGTCTAGCAGCCACTTGAAGTTGCTTTGGAAACTGGCAATGCCCCTGGTAACAAATTAATGGAGAATTCTATTTCTTGATCAGGTGGTAATCCTGGCAATTCTTCTGGAAAGATGTCGAGATATTCCCTTTCTATTGGAATCTCATCCAGAGTAGGTGCCTTTTTCTTGGTATCCACCACATGTGCTAAATATGCCTCACATATAATGCCCTCCAAACCCGGGTCAGAAGTTTGGGGGTCCACAACACACACACTCACTATATTTAAACATGTTTATGAATATAAGGATATATCTATGCAATGACCCTACTTACCATATTCCACGGATCGACGTAGTTTAAAGTATGTCCATAAGCCACAACCTTATTTATATTACAAACGTTCCAAATCCCAACTTATTTTATCTTACAACTGAAGTTCAAACTTTATTACAAACTATTAACATAACCAAGCCAAACATCATTTGCTAGTCTATTCCATTCAACCTGGATACCTAGCTCGCACACTTGTCTGGGGATCCTCGCTACCACCAGTTTCCTTTTTCACTGGAAAAGAGTATAAAACAGATTTGCAAGAGTGAGCTAACTAGCTCAGCAAGTCACAATGACAGTAACTGATATTAACAATGATCAACTGAAATGATATAAGAAATCAAGTTTACCGATAAATAATGATTAGAATTGGATATTCACTTTTATTTTAAAAACCAAGGTTAGGCTGCTGATCAGTCACGCACTAACCCCCGAGCAAGACTCCCTAGCTTTGCTCTATATAGTGGATCCAAGGCACATATTGGCCTACTATGACCATGAATCTGGTCCGACCACGAATCTGGTCCATATTTGAAAACAATCAAATTCCAGAATAACAATATGATAAACAATGTAAATCAATAACTGAATCATAAACAATCTTTATCTCGAAGTGTAAGGTGGTTCAAGATTTCAAAGAAGGTATACAATGGAATTATAAGAATTGGCTTTCAATCAAAGGAGGAATCAAAAGTAGAAGACCAAGGGTTCAAGGGTTACAAGGAGTGGTCTTCTGTTGAACAAAGCAAAAGGGTTGGTATATCAAGCAATTCAGTATCAAGAATCAATGCGTTGTATATATGTATTTATGGAGTAGTATCGTATAGGTGTGCTTTATATTTGAGAATTCAATAATTAATGGTTTACAAATAAAAAGGCTTATGGCTCAAGATCAATAAGAATCAAGGTTAGGGTTAAGTACTTCAAAGTACTTGCAATATAGAATCACTTTTTTTTTGAATAATTGCAACATAAAGAAGAGGGTTTGAGAATACTTGCAAATATGGTACAAGGTAGTTCAAGGATACTTGCCTTAAAATAGTGCTTTCATTTTACTAGCACTTGTCAATTGGTTCCCACTCACTGACTACCTGCTTTCCTTTTCTACATCTCGCTTCCTCTGTTAAACATCATATATACTCATCAACACTATTTCTCAACTCATTCTATTCGATACAAGCTTCTATCTACCCTTCGTTTCACCCAAATCCGACGTACGGATTAAAAGTTATAGCAGAAATAGTCAAATAATACACGTACAATCATATTACGCATCAATCAGATCACATATAACACGTAGCATGTAAGATATTTAATTAAAATATTTAATCAAAGAAGATTCGGGGTTAAAATGATGTTCCATGTATTTATTACGAATTTTTAAACATTTTTCGGAATTTAAACGGGACTCCGAATCATTTTATAATTAAATAATAGGGTTCGAATACCCGAATCTGGCTTTAAAATAATTTTATAATAATTATGGAGCCTTGAAAATAATTTAGAATAATATTTTAAAGCTCGAAATTATTTTTCAGGATTTTTAAATCAATTTTAAATAATTAAATCTAATTATTAAATTAATTAAATTCAATTAATAATTAATTATATTAATTAATCAATTAATATCAAATTAATCGATTAATTAAAATAATTAAAAACTAATTAAAATAAATTAAAATAAATCAGATTTATTTTTAAATAATTGAAAATAATTTTTTCTGAATTTAAAAATAATTTTCCAAAACTAAATTTAAATTTTCAGAATTTTAAAATGAATTTTCGAATTTAAAACAGAATTTAAAATAATTTTTAAAATAAAAAAAATCAGAAACAATTTTTGATTTTTGATTTAGGGAAAATATGGATTGAAACCGGGTTGTATCCCGGGTCGAAACTGACCCGACCGGGTCGTTCAAGAACAAATTGGCCGGTGTAGATTCCGGTGGCCGGGAACTAGACTCCGACGAGGCTCCGACAATGATCAAAACTTGATCGTTCGGCTTGATTCTGGTGTGGTTCGTACTCTAAACTCTTCCAGGAAGCCATTAACATCATTAAACATAGCAGAAACTGCTTCTAACACGAAGTCTGGCGAACGTCGCCATTAAAGTCGACGAATTCGAGGTTTTCCGACGAGTTGTTCCAGGCCTCCAATCCTTGATGTTTTTACATGTTTTGATTTCCCATAACACGATCTTTCAGTTGATGTAACTTAATCAAACCCAGAATCAACCAAAACGAAATACCCAAATCGAATCAAGAACATTCAAAGTATTAAAACCCTAATTTCATAATCCGGAAATCAAACTCAAATTTAACCATGTTATTGAACTCAGTTTTTGACATAGAATATACCAAATTGACCAGAAAATTATTATCTACATAATTATGCTATCAAATCATATCAAAAATATCAAGAACAAAAATTCATAATTTTATCCGTAATTAATTCGAAATAAAATAATTAATCAGAAAAATACCTTGATTTCTGGGCAAAAACAAATGGTTGATTTAGAAAGAAGATTTCGAGAGCTTCGTTTTGATATGCTGCACGCCCGAATTAGATTTTGATAACGCCTTCGTTTGTATGATTGATTCTCAGGAACGTATCGTGTTTAGGGTTTTTTCTGTAAATTACTGGTTCTGACTAACTGATTGTGATTAAACGATTAAAATGAAATAATAAAAGGGGTATATATATTTATAGAATATTGGATCGTGTTGGATCGTTAAATTAGTTGTTTAACCGCTAAGTAACTGCAAAAACGATCCGTTTTGATACCCGTATTGGATAATTATCCAAACCGGGCTTTTTATAAAACACTTTATATGAAAATAATGTAATAATATCTCATCTTTTGAGAATACGGGTTTTGCTAATATATCGAAATGATTATCGTATCGAAAATTGTGCATTGGGACGCACACGAGTCAAACCGTAATCCGAATCGAAAAAGTCGAAACATGGAAAATGTCCGGAATTACCATATTAGGTTAGGAAGAAGTTTTCGGAAGAGTTTCGGGTTACAAAAACGTAAAAACGGGTGAGGTTGGACGATTCCCTGCTTTATAAGATAATTTTGTAATTATTCAAAAAATAATTAATAAATTCATAAATCAATATAAAATAATATAATACTCCAAAAATTACCATAAAAATACCTTAATTATCTATATTTTATTCTTGACATAATAAAATTAACATACCTAGACTTTACCACATATGAACATTCAAATAATATTACCAATCATCAAATAATTCACCAAAAATCGCATAATAGTCACATAATAATCATTTATTGATAAAAATAATTACACGTCATGTCCCGGATATTACATCACATCCTTGTCTTAACAATTTCTTTACCTGCAATACTGAGAGAAACTTCTTGTCCTGCTTCTGTCCTTAATAACTTATTCTTGCATTATCTTTAGTATACATGACAATTTTCTTCTTCTTGTAGTCAATACTTGCCTTATATAGAGACAACCAATCCATGCCTAGAGTGATATCAAATTCTCCTAACTCAAAAGGTATTAGGTCAGCTGGAAAAGAGTGACCTGAAACCTCTATTAAACACTTAGGGAAAAATTGGCTTACAAGTACCTTATCTTGATTGGCCACTTCTATGGTCAAGGGTTCATCTAAGTCTTCCAACATTAATTGCATTTTATTTACACAGTTCAAGAATATGAAATTTAGACGCTCCCGAAGCAAATAGAACGTTAACAGGCACGGAATTAAGAGAAAGCGTACCTGCAACTATGTCGAAATCCTGATCCATGGATTTCTTGGTCATTTTGAAAGTTCTGGCTCTAGTTGTACTTGTTGCTGGCCCTTGAGACGCACTTCCTCCTACACTGCCTTTGGTAGCTGATTTGTAATTCTTAGCCATGTATCCTACTTTACCGCAGCTGAAACAGGTAACTCCTTGGTTCTCAGTCTTGCACTCTGTGGAATAATGACCCTTTTGGACACATTTGAAATAATAAACATTCTCCTTGTACTGGCCACTGTGCCTCTTTTCACATGTCTTACAATCTATCACTGGTTTGCTTGACTTCATCGGAGTGGAACTGACTGACGTGGTACTGGGCCTAGCTTGTGGGAAATTTTGTCTTCTGAATTTCCTGTCTCTATTCCTTCTGAACCGTCACTGAAACTTCTGACTCGCTTCTCCTTGTTTTCACTTATCAGGCCCACTTTCAAACTTCCTCTTCTTTTCACCTCTTTCTTTAGCAGCCATCTTCTGGTCACTTTCTATCACTAAGGCATCTTGAACTACCGAAGTATATGTCTTGAGTTGCAAAGCTACAACTCTACTCCTAATTTCTGGCTTCAATCCCTATTGAAATAGCTTCGCTCTCTGGGCTTCTGAGCTTACATACTCCGGTACTATTCGAGCCAATTCCGTGAACTTGGCTTCATACTCCGTAACACTCATATCTCCTTGCTTCAATTCTAAAATTTCATTCGCCATCTGATTCTGGAGACAGTGCGGGAAATATTTTTCCAAAAATAACTCCATGAATCGGGTCCAGGGAATAGGACCTTCTCTTTCTAAGGCTCGCATAGACTCCCACCAATAATTCAAATCATTCTTCAGGAAGTAACTAGCATAGACCGACTTTAAGTCACCACTTACCTTGGTGAGAGCAAAATCCTTTTCCATCTCTTTCAACCAGATCCTGGCAGAAACAAGATCTACTTCACCCTTGAATTTTGGAGGTTTCACGGCCTGAAAATATTTAAAATTGACAGCTTGGGTTGACCCCCTCGACTGGTGCTGCTGTTGGATCTGCAGCTGTTGCGGTTGGATTCGCTGTTGTTGTATGAGTTGCTTCTGTTATTGTTGTTGCTAAAGCAAGTGAAATGCTGACCCAATAGATTTATCAATTCACTCATGGTAGGATCCCTAGCAGATCCGTTGTTAGAAGAGTTGGGTTGAGGATTCTTCTTAGGTGGCATTCTCCTGAAACATAGCAGTAATGTATAAGAAAATTGAATGCTCTAAACATTTTATACATATGTATTAGGAGAATGCTGCCACAATGAAAATATCCTCATCCTCACTTAGTTGGATCCATCCAGAGTGAATAGCTAAATTCTAGAAGTACCAGCAACAGATGCAACAATAATAGTAACAATAGTAATAACAGCATAAAAGTTTATAAAAACTAAACAACATAATATAGAAGCTACTACATAACAACCATATAGAAAATCCAACTAGTACAACTAATATCCAAACTACTATCTCACCCGAATACACAACAAAATTGGCTAATATAACAACCTCCATCTACTACATGCTACAACAACATAATATACATATAAAAACAAACTATAGAGCTCCTGAAACAACCAGATCTGAGCTCTGTGCAATACACATGTTACAATCACTCTCTAGCCATTGCCACCAATCACACCCATCTCAAACACTAACGAGTTAAAAAAATCCTGGTACTGGGTACCCCTAGTCTCCGAGCTGACAAAAAGATCAATGTATCTCTCTCTCTCTCTCAATAGCAGACTGGGTCAGGGTCCTCACTCTAACCTGAATGTCTGGTGAGGGAGCAGGAATACCCTGAAATGGTCCAACTGGCACTCGATCAAAGTGTACTACCAGTTATGGGCTCTGCTCTCTCATCAGAGCTTTGTTCACTGCCTGATGAACATAATACGGAATAGGAGATGAAGTACCTATAGAAATAGGGGGAGGGACTAGAGGTCTAAGGAAGGAGGAGCTAGGTCCACAACCCGGAGGAAAATCTCTGACAGCTGAAACTGAACTCAGCACCCAACAAAGACGGGTACTCGGTCCAGGTATATCTCTAGGTACCAACTGGGGCACTGGTGGGGGAGGTAGGGGAGTCTCCTCGGCTAGAACATCTAAAGTACGCTCAGAATCTGAACTATCAGGATCTGACTCAATCTCCCTGGAAGAAGAAGCTCGATATGCATATCGGGCGCTGCTAATAATATATATATACTAGGAAACACAATAAAAGTTAGGGCAGTTCTATCAAAACATCAATAGATGCCAGGGTAACACCTTCGGAACCCTCGACTAGACTCTTAATTTCGCTCCTCTATGTGAGTTGTTGGCTTAAACCTTAATGACTCTATTCCTAACTTAAATCAGGGACTTAAACATGTAGCTTTGATACCAACTGTGATGGCCTCAACCCCGGGGTCAGGAGCTGACGTCACTAAATATATCAAACCATAATTATAAACTACTAGATTATCATTAATACACTATCACAACCCCAATACCAAGGTCTTTTCCAGGTTCAAGTACGATTTAAGCTATTTACTATTACAACAACCCTTTATTTAAAAATCTGACATACTAACTCATTACAGCAACTCACAGACCTAAAATAGGCCTCACATAACTACCTTAATAGATCCCGCTACCGGTAGTACCGGAGTCCAGCCTTGAACATGACGAACTGGTCTCTTAGGCATCTATGACATATATATAGCAGGTTGCAAGGGTGAGCATATAATCACTCAGCAGTACCAACATATAAATACCAGAGTAAAAACAGTTTAAACTGACAGTTATAGGAACATAATTATAAAGCAGTATGAAAGCAGTAACCTGTAAATCATGGCAATTCTCTGCCAAAACATCAAAATTAAATTAAATCTGGATACCACTAACTAGCATGCTCTTTATAAAACAAACATAGTTGTGTGTTGTGTAAACACCAGAGTCCAATTTTAGCATGTTATTCACATTTATAACTCAATTGTATAAATCACTTATTCCGTTACGGGAACCACAAAACCAAATCAGATACGTATTGGACATTAAGTGTGAAGACAGTTGACCAGGCTATCAACACTAGACAGCTACATTTGCCATCCCACAAACCTGTTCCGAAACTCAGAGACTAGATAGGTCTCTGACCTGCTGGACTAATCGGTTAAGTAATGCGCGCAACCGAGTTAGCCGCTTACGCCACCACAATACACCACTCTGGCCTCTATATATCCAATATCTGATCGTTTTTATCCAGTTTTCAAATCACTTGTACCTATCTCAGTTTAAAACAGTTCATTCAATAGCACACATAATTTTATTCACAAAAATCATTTTCAATTGGATATGGATACCTTTTCAAAGTTACTTTTCCCTAAAACATATTTTAAACCAATAATTATAACTACAGGGGATACGTAACTTAAAACATTTTTGTTCCTTTTCGAAAATAAAACCACAATTCATTCATATATATTGAACCTTAAAAGTATGGTCAGAGGTACTTGCCTTGCAACGATTTCTCAGAATTCCTAGGGTAGCTTCGCTCATCTGACTTTAGTCCTCGCAAACTTCGATTGGGATCTACAGTAACATAATACCTTAATTAGTTATTCTGACATGCTTGATATCCTCAGAACCTAACTAACCCAATCCAATAAACCCGACTCGTAAAAATAATATTTATATGAATATCCATATAATCGATACTTACAATAACGATAATATTTAATACAATATAGTACGCTTCTCGTATTTAAAATAATTTTCAAAAAAATTGATAGCGACTCCTCTATTTATTGGACTACCCGTCGAAACATAATCGACGCCTAAATCACAACAATCACAATTCTGCAACCCAAATCTCAATACGACTTTTAAAAATAAATAATTATTTTTGTTTCGAAAAATAACTTTAAGAACTAACTTAATTGTTTTATAAATGTAGGACTCATAAATATTCATCAACATCGACTCGTCGAGGCTCATCGTCGAAGGCGGTAAAATTCGTTGGTGCCCGATAAATTTCGGGTTTCCATACGAATTTCACCAATTAAAATAATTCCCGCAAGAAAATTATATATATATATATATTCACGAATCTTTTCAATTTAATTCCTGCAGAATCAATAAAAATGAAAACCACATCATCAAAACAACCGAATTAAGGCAACAGACAACAAGAAGTATACGCGCACAACAACAATCGCACGCGCCACCATACCTCTCGGAAATTTTCGAGAGGTGACAACGCTAGGAATAAGAAATAGGGCTGACACAATACATACAATCATGTATATATAATCAGCAATAATTAGACATCACAGAACCGAAGCAATCAAACCGAAAACAGGAGCAACGGCCGGAAAAAGAGAGGAAACCGGCGACGTACCACTTCCGGCGGGCAGAGAAAAGGAAAAGAGAGAAAGAAGAGGGAGAGGGAGAGACTGTGAGAGAGAGACAGAGAGACCGAGTGTTGAGAGGGAGAGAGATAGAGGGAGAGAGAGAGAGAGAGAGAGAGAGAGAGAGAGAGAGAGAGAGAGTAGAAGATAGAGATTATGAAGAAAAATGATAAGGAATTAATCTGCTAGAAAATTGCAAGGCAGCCACACATCAAACAACTAGATAAGTGTTAATTTCTTTTTATAGAAATTTAACACGTGTCCTGATACTTATTTATACTGATTTTCAGACTCGATTAATTTAATTAAACGAATTGAGGTGCACGTGAGGATACATCAAAAAATTCTCAAAATGCTTTTAAAATTCCCGGAATAATTAAAGACCCATAAAATAAATTTTTTGTAATTTTTGAAGCGTTTTAAAGTCGCGTAATATACCTGCATTTTACAATTAAACGAACAAACGTGCGGGTGAATTTAATCCAAAAAACTTCCGAAATAATTTCAAAATTCTCGAAATATTAAAAACTTAAGAAAATATGAGTTTCATAATTTTTGAAGCATTGTGGAATTTAATACTGAATTTACACTTAAATACAATCAGAAAATCAATTAGGGTTTCTAAATTTTATAAATTCCCAAAAATAATTATTGATATTATAAAACTATAAAAATAATTTTACAGACAATCCAAATATTTATGAAAATAATCTTCAATAAAAGCACTTTTAAAAGTAAAAAAAAAAGACAATACAGCTCAATAATTAATTATACAAATAATCCTCGAACACCAATAAACCATAGATAACTAATAATAGGGCAACACACAGCTGACAGAACCAATACACACATTTTATTTATTTAATTATTCAATAATTACTTTTTTAATAATACAAAAATAATAGTCGTTATAGAAGTAATAAGAAGATATTCTCTATCAACCTCAGAGGTAGTTTTGATATGAAAATTATTGAGTTGAATATATTTAAAACTAAGAAGATTTCTAGTAGACTTACTAGAATATAATGCATTTGGAATGTGTATGTGGGTACCATTAGGGAGGACACAACTAGCTTTTCTAAAACCTTCAATTATATTAGATACACCATAAATCGTTCCAACTTGAGCTTCATTTTGGTTAAATGGGTAAAATATTTTCGGTTCTGTAGAATCGTATGAGTTGTGCCACAATCAGCAATACATATATCTTCAGAATCCATTATGTATATAATTAAGAAACATAATTTATTTGATAAGAACATAACACGCTACATAGTTCAAACAAAATAAAGCATAAAATACACACTACTATAGTAATTATATGAAACTAATCTTCAGCCTCCCACATGGGAGTTTTGTTAGGTTCATTCGGACCATTAATGCTTATTCCTCCAGTTGTGATTCTCGGGAAATTATCTATGTTATTATTGGAAAAATTTGTTTCTACTATTTTCTCTTTTAATTTTTGAGAAGATTGGTATTGGTTAACAAGATGATTTAGGGCATGACAATTACGTGTCCAGTGCCCATCCATGTCGCACCTATAGCAAATATTTTCAGTTTTTCCTCCTCGTGGTGCCTTTCTTTTACTTTGTGATTCAGATTGCCACTTCCGGTGACCAGAGTTGTTATATGGATGAAAATGCCCATGGCTCCGACCTCGTCCATGGTACCGACCTTGGCCCCGTCCACCTCTATACCCTTTTCCACGTACATTTTGCTGGAATGACATGTTATTTACTTCAGGTAATTGGGCAGATTTTGTTGGACGGGATTGATGATTCTTAATCACCAATTCAAGATTCTGTTCAGCAACGAGGAGAGTTGATAGAAGATCCCCGAACTTAGTAAATTTGAGCTCCATGTATATCTATGCTAAGTTGATATTGGGGTGAAAAGTTGATAGTGTTTTATCGATTTTTTTTCCGTAACTTTCTCACCACACGTAATAAGCATAGAACTTATTTTGAACAAAGCAGAGCTATATGCTCAGACACTCTTAAAATCCTGAAGTCTTAAATTAGCCCAATCATTTTCAGTTGCAGGTAGATAAACTTATTTCTGGTGATCAAACCTATCCTTTAGATTTTCCCATAAAATAAAGGGATCCTCGACTTCTAAGTACTCAGATTTTAAATCTTCATGTATGTGGTGTCGGAGAAAAATTATAGAGGTAAAATTTTCTTCAGCCGTGGATTTATTTTCTGCCTTTATTGTGTCGCTTAATTTCTTTGAACCCAAATGCAACTTTACATCTTGTACCCATGATAAATAATTAGCGCCAGAAATGTTCAAGGCAACGAATGACAAGCTTGTAATATTTGTCATACTAAATCTGAATTGACACGAAAATTATTAAATTTTAATTATCATTATAAATATTATATAAAATCCTACTTAATCGGGTGCGTTAACAAGTATACAATAATCAATGTATATATCATTATTATCATTGATATTATAAACATATCTATATATAAAATGACAAAATGGATTTTCACCCGCCATACAGACGTCTGCGTATGCAGGTTATCTCCGACCAATAATAAATTAAAGTGGACAATCCTGCATAAGTTAGTTAGGGGAAAAAGTTATTATTCGATAGTTATGCAATTTATAAATTAAGGTTTCCCAATATATTTCGATATTACCCAAAATTAAATGGTACCGTAAAATAATTTTAATAGGTATTGCTCCAGTCATATATATTTAAATTGTTAGTAGATGGTGTAATCGCGTCTACTTCGGTCATATATATATATATATATATATATATATATATATATAAATTATATGTAGAGGGTGTAACCACGTCTACTCATATATATGTATATTTAGATTAAAATTATACCTTCTCAGTTTTAGCAAGGCTTCGTACTGATAATATGTTGTAATATACTAGCTTTAATAATATAAAAAGGGGCTACTAAATCTGAGAGGGAAAGAATGATAATCGGAGGGAGGTAGAGAGCATATATTAAAAATGTTTGGTGCAAGTTTTACATTCACCAAGATCATGTATTAATAGCCAAGGTGAAGAACAAAAGCATTCAATGTATTATCAAAATTTCTACCGCTAAAAGTAGCTTTACTATTTTACCATTGACTTAGAATTTACAATCAATTATAACATATATATGATATAATAATGTATTTTTATAAATATATATTAATAATATGTTTATATATAAATAATATGAGAAAATATGTATATTTATGTTATAGCCAAATTTTGGATATGGATCATTTCGTGTCAAGAACGGGTCAATTGGAATCAAATTGGGGAAAAAAGATGAAATATTAGGTTTTAGGCTACAACACATGAGGGGAGCACGCGCCCTAGACTTAGAACGTGCCCACATTTAATGAAATGCAATATATGGACTATGTTCGGGTTTAATCTACAACACAACATAAGTGGACGCGTCTTAGGGGTAGGGCGCGCCCTAGTTAAGAGGAATGCACTACGTGGCTTGTTTGGATGAACGGATTTGTCCTTGCTCAGGACAAGGCAAAGGGCTTGTCCTCACTCTGGGCTTGTTTTTGCTCCGAGCTTGTCCTCGCTTCGAGCTTGTCCTCGCTCCGTGCTTGTCCTCGCTTCGGGCTTGTCCTCAATCCAGGCTTATCCTTGCTCAGGACAAGGCAAAGGCCTTGTCCTTGCTCCGGGCTTGTCCTCACTCTGGGCTTGTCCTCACTCCGGGCTTGTCCTCACTCAGGACAAGGCAAAGGGCTTATCCTCGCTCCGGGCTTGTACTCACTTTGGACAAGGCAACGGGATTATCCTCGCTCTAGGCTTGTTGTCGTTCCAGGCTTGTCCTCGCTCAGGACAAGGCAAGGGGGTTGTCCTCGCTCCGGGCTTGTCCTCGCTCTGGATGACGCAATGAACGTTTCCTCAACTGGGATAAGGAAAACAAGAACAACCTCAGGACAAGGCAATGATGGAAGGAGCAATGGATGAATATTTGCACTAACGTATTTGTTGCAGGTACTCTTTGAAGAATTCCCTCCTTGAGACGGTCAAGGAGGGAGATTTCCGTGAAAAGCTTGAAGGCCTCTAGGGGTATGCTTGATAACTGAAGGCATCCTCCTGTATTCAACGGGTGTCCTTATTGGGGATGTGGGATTAACTCTGGTGTGTGCTCTGGAAACTCTGTTCTTGTATTCAACGGGTGTCCTCGTTGGAAAACTTTGGAATCATCATGCACTTTGCACCCAAGAGCTTGGGATCACTTGTACTGCTATCTGGTGGGTTATCCTCATTCAAGGGACAGGGACGTGTCCTGCATTTGGGGTGAACCGTGGCTATACATGCATCCATAAATCAAGGGAGATGGTTGTAGCGGAGTGTTATCCTTGCGCAGGGTGATGCACTATCCGTGAAGTCCTGCGATTACGGACGAGTCTTGTGTTAGTGTTTGTGCCCTAGAGACAACACTATGATGTTTTAGTTTAAGACATTAGGATTATTAATGTTTATGTTCTATCGATTATTCCTTTTATAATTTATTAATTCTTAATTTACTGTGATATAAATGTTAGATTAATAAATGTCCTTGGAATATGATATGCAATTATATATCTTTAAGTACGTGACTTAGAAATGAGATTATGAGAATAGTATCAATATTCCTAAAGGTCCCTAGTCGAGTATGTTAGGTCTTACAACACTGTAGAAGGGGGTTAAATACAGTGTTACTACAATCAAATCGATCTTGAACACAAGTAACAGTATACAGATATATTCAATATAATAAACTCTGTTACAATGGAACTGTCCTCTCCCAGTGATGAACATATATCACTAAGAGCTTCTAGGTTACAATGAATAATGTATATCGATAATGATAACACATATAGTGTAAACCTATGTATGTGTTTATATAGTACACAGTTACAAGATAACTTCTAATTGATATGGAATATAATTCTGTATCCTAAAATATATTGATCAGATATCTTATACAAGTCTTCCAGTCTTCTAATTCTTTCCATGCATATCTTCTTTTATTTTAGTATAGATCTTCTCTCAGCTTCCTTCCTTAACTGTAAGTCCTCCCGTACTTAAGTTCTGACATGACCTTTAGTCCTGATATTATGTTCCGACTTCCAGTAAGTACTGATTCCAGTAAGTACTGATTTTTCCTGTTTGTTAAGATCTGAAAGCTAAACATGAAACATATTAGACATGACATCTCAAATATATCTAACAATCTCCCCCTAACTTGTAAATTATACAAAATATACATGTTAATAGATTTGATGATGTCAAAAACATTTAAGTTCAAATGCATAGAGAATTTAACTGAGTAACTAACTACAACTTACAGTCCTTGTAGCTTTTACCAATCTCACTGAGTCAATCTGAATCCATAATGATTCTTAACAAAGTGTGATATAAGCTTTTCTTCTTTAATCCTCAGGACCTGAGAGAGTGTAGTCTTGACTTGCTTCATCTCTTCATTCTGACTCCCAATCTGATAGATTACAGTCCTTATGGCAGAGATATGGTTTCTTTCTAAACCATTGTCCAATCTTATTACCCTAGGATGAGAAGAGTCTTCATTGTAGCATAGACATTTCTCTTTTAGTATTACCTCAAGCTTAGCAGAATCCTTTTTCATAGGAATTTCACTTCCATCATATTCAACAATACATGAAATGAATTCTGTAAACCTTGAACCAGAAATTCTTGCTTTATCTCTGATAGTCTTCAATATGAAGTTTGATCATCTCCTCGTAATATTAGACTTTACCTCTAAAAGGTAATGAAAGAATTGAAGTTCTTTCAGAGTTTTGTTCAGTACATCTGATTCTAACATCGTATATGCTCTTCCATCTTCAAGAAATAAAATCAGATTTTCTTTGTTGTTGTGCTTATCATGAACATCCAGTACCACTTGAACAGAGATAACCTTGTTAAGGTGTTTCTGAGTAACATCTTCAAGAGGTTTGTCAGTTAGTAAAAATGGATCTCTTGTAGCAACTTCAAGTCCTGTTTTGATTTTAGCTTCATCAGAACCTAATCCAGCCCTGTCTCTTGGTTCTCTAGCATTTAACCCAATAGTCATGAATGTAGACAACAATTGGCTTTTCTTTGGATCTGATGGTTTGATATTTTTCCACAGAAGTTTCTTTTTGTCAGCTACTTTCATCTTGTCTAAATCAACTTGAGCACTGTTAGAGGTTAACTTCTTGACTTTATCAGAACTTGCTGCTTTTGCTTTTTCTTGTTGTTCTTCACTCTAAACAACTTGAGCTTTGTCAGAGGTTGTCTTTGATTCTTCATAAATTTTCTTTCTTTTCAGAGTTTGAACATCTTCTTCAGTTAGAGTATCACCATCATGAATTGTAGTTTGATAGACATGATCTATCATAACTGAAGGTATTTTCCTCTTTTGAAACTTTGTAGGTTCATCAACCTTTTCCTTTCATTTCCATTTAAGATCAATCTCATATTGTGATCTTGTTTTGGGCTTTGATGCCTCAGAACTTGTCTTCTCTTTGATCACAATGTCTTTCTCTTTAGGCCTTGGAGGTTTTTTTGCAACAGAAGCTTTTGGATTTAGATTTTTCTTTTCAGCTTTAAATCTAGCTTCTTCCTCCTTGAGATAATCTAAATCCATTCCTGGATTATGTTTCAGAAACAATCTTCTAGCAATTTCTTCATCAAGTGTCTGAATCTTGGGATTCTTGTAGTAGACAGTAGTCTGTTTTTCCTTAAGCTTCAGAGTTTGCATAAACTTTTGAGAATCATGACTTCCACCTTGTATCAGAACATCAGGCTTTGTCAGACTTTGCTCATCATAACTTGATCTCATATTTTGAATATCAGTACTTGCTATCATATTTTCAGTTTGAGCAACTTCATAACTTGTCTTCTTTTGAATAGAAGATCTTCTTGAATCAGAGTTTAGTTTCACATTGCTGCTTTGTTTACTCTGAGTTTGACCTCTACCCTGACTAGGGTTTCCCTAGTCATCAGTTTCATCATCTGTCTTCTTCAGTAGTTGATCATCTGAGCATTTGGAATTAACTATCTTCTCCCCCTTTTTGGCATCATCAGATAGTAGGAGTGAGAGAAGAAGTTCTACTGAAGTTTAAATTTCATTCAATTGAGCCTGTTGAGAAGCTTGATTTGCCAGAACCTCAGTAATTTGGGCCTTTTGCTTCTCTTGAGTTTTCTCAATTGTTTCTACCTTTTCAGAAATAGGTCTGCTAAACCTCTTTTTGTCAAGTTTGGTCTCCATTTCTAGCTTATCAGCTTTTTCTAGAAGCTTATCAACCTTTTCTCGAGTTTCACAGTGTAGACCTTGAAGATGCTTGGTAGAGAGAGCAGTGATCTTGAGCTGTATCTTGAAATCAGAATTTGACAATAACTCATCAGCTTTTGACACATGCTCTGTCAGAATGTTAGAGCTTGGAATGAAATTAGAATCATTCCACTTCTTGGTCCACTCAACTCCCCTGCGAGTATCTTCCCAAGGTATAGGGGCATCCTGCTCAATAAACTTCTTTACCAGTGCTTCCTTTCCCAGAATGGGAGCTGGAGTCTCAACAGAAACACTGTCTTCAGAACATGAAGAAGATTCATTATGTTCTGACAGAACAACAGTGTGTGAGGAAACTGGAGATTCAGGAATAACTTCATCTACTGTAGGAATTTCAGCATGCTTTGGAGAAACAGGTGGAGTTGGTATCTCAGCATTTAAGATTTGAAATTGAACTGGAGATTGCTGAGCTTCTATAGGAGCTTCCAAATACAGAATAGAAGGAATGTGCAGCCTATGGATGTCAATTTTAGGACTGAAGCTTGAATGTTCAACTGTAATATCTTCATGAAGAGGACAGACTGGAGGTGTAACCACTGTATTAGGAACATTGTCTTAATCTTTAGCTGGAGGTGGCAGAGATTCAATTATAATTGGCTCTTTTGAGATCAGAGATTCCTGATCCCCTTTCTCAGCTTCTGCAGTATCTTCAGATGGAGATTTAGCATTATACCTTTTTTCCCTCATTTTCTTCAATCTCCTTGCCAATGAAGGAGTTGTTGTTGCAGCATCAGAACTTACAGATTTCATCTTTAAAGTATCAGAACTTTGAGCTGCAGTTTCTTTCTGAGAAGTAACATTCTCAGCTTCAACTATCACAGGTTCTGATGCATGAACCTGTGCTTCCTCTTCACATGTAACTTAGGATATGTCGATTCGAATTCAACATTTGTTTGTCAAATCAGTACAAATTATTAGTAGCCACAATTTTAATCAAAACATTCACATTCATCAAGAAATACAGTTCAAATGGATGAAGTAAAGATTAATAGGTTTTAAAGAAATCATTCACATTCACATAATACGATATAAACAAAGACTAAATCTTGTAATCAAAAGAAATTTCATTAAAATATCCAAAGAGTACATTTCATCAAATTTATAGATTACATGCAAAAGATTACAAGATAATCCTAGTCTAAGATAGTGAACATCAACAGCCTGAAGGGTTTTTAGCACATAAACGCAGCAAAAACGTAAATTTAATCTTAAAAAAAACCGAAACCCTCCGCAGGATCCATGCGAAAAATAATATTTAATTCGTAGTTCAGTATGTTTACCTTAAGAAGCTTTATGTTAATGGAAAGATGAAGGTTTTTAATAGCGATCCAAGAAGGATGAACGGAAATCCCCAGCAGCTGCTCCTCAAATGTGAAGCACTCCACCGGTATCCACCAAGAAAACGATGTAATGAAGGAGGAGGAAATGGAGAGAATTAGGGTTTTGTAAATCTTTTTGGTTGAGGCAAAAATAGGGTTTATAATAGTATATTTATAGGCAAAATTTTCAGTAAAAATTTTCCCATAAAATATTATTATTAACCCTTTATTATTCTCACTAATAATTAAAATACCTTTTAATTATTAATCCTTTTTCTAAACTCTTTAGAAATAATTCTTTCACTTGATTTACTTTCCAAAAATTAAATTCTTAATTAATAATATTAAGAACCTTTTCTTAATTAATTTATAATCAATTAAATCTCATTTAATCAATTATTAAATTTTCCAATTAATTATTTATTTCATAAATAAATAATTATCAGTCATTATTAATTAATTCCTCCACCATTAAATCATTCTCTTTTATGGTGTGACCCTGTAGGTTCAATATTAAGCTGGTAGTAGAAATAAATAATAATAAAACTATTTTATCATTATTTATATAAATTCTCTAATTTATTAAATATTATTAATTAATTAATCATATTTATTCTACATCGTGAGGGATACTTCTCAGCATATCGCGACTATCCGGATAATACGAATTCACTGCTTAGAATACCAAGAACCTATTCAGTGAGTAGTTACCGTACAATTAATTCCTTCCACCCTGCAATGTCACATTTAAATACAAGGCATGGAACTTGTGTCAAACCTATCTTATTTAATCACTTGCTTTCCCATTCACTATGCTTAGTTCTATTTAATATAAATTAGAAACTCCTTTCTAATTTCATTCACTCTGGCCAGAGATTCCTGAACTAACATAAGTGGATCAGCATTGAACATTCTCTTCCTATACTGGAAGGGGTAGATCCTTTATTGATCATACCCTATCTTCGTGTACAAATTCCTATACCCAGTAGAACCCTTATAATTGTCCCTTGAGACTAAGAACTAAACCAAAGCATAGTTCAGTGTACACAAGATGACTATGATGATCTCAAGTCTAAGGATACTTGTACAACTATCACTATGTGAACAACTGCTGACACGTGAGTGAACTCCATCAGTTGTTCAGCTGTGTAAGTCATGTTCAGTGAACTTATTCTATAATAAGCACCTACATACTAGTTATAGTGTCACCACACAAATGTCTATGAGAACAGACATCCTTCTTAATGAAGCAAGCATAGTGTGTACCGATCTTTGCGGATTATTAAATACCAGTTAGTAATCCTATGACCAGGAACTATTTAAGTTTAGAGTTATCATCTTTTAGGTCTCATTATTATGATCTCATCACAATCCATAAAAAAGCTTTACTCTAAACTGTGGTATATCTTATTTAAACATTTAAATAGATAGAGCCCGCAATAAAAACAAAACAAGTCTTTTATTAATATTAATGAAATCAAAACAGATTACATAAAAGTTATTCCTAAATCCTTATACATGATTGGACTTAGGACATATCTCTTTCAATCTCCCACTTGTACTAAATCCAATCACTCTGGTATCTAATACCCATCTTGTCTTTATGACGATCAAAGTGACTCTGAGAAAGTGGCTTTGTGAGTGGGTCTGCTATATTGTTATGTGTGTCAACTCTCTCGACGTTGACATCTCCTCTTTCAACAATCTCCCTAATCAGATGAAAGCGCCGCAGGACATGTTTGGAATTTTTATGAGACCTAGGTTCCTTGGCTTGTGCTATTGCTGCGTTGTTATCACAATACAACACAATAGGCTCTTCAACGCTAGGAACAACTCCCAAGTCAGAAACAAATTTCCTCATCCAAACGGCTTCTTTTGCAGCCTCACTTGCAGCTATATATTCTGCTTCCGCTGTGGAGTCAGCCGTTGTAGACTGTTTGGAACTCTTCCAACTAATCGCACCACTATTCAGAGTAAACACATACCCTGGCATGGATTTTCTATCACTCTCTGATTGAAAACTAGAGTCAGTATAACCCTCTATTTTTAACTCAGATTCACCACCAAAAATAAGAAAAATGTCCTGAGTCCTTCGCAAGTACTTAAGGATGTTTTTCACTGCTTTCCAGTGGTCTTCACCTGGATTGGACCGATATATGCTCGTCACACTAATTGAATAAGCAACATCAGGCCTTGTACACAACATTGCGTACATGATAGATCCTATTGCTGAAGCATAAGGAATCTTACTCATGCGCTCTCTTTCCTCAGGTGTCTTAGGAGACATTTTTTCGGAAAGGGACACTCCATGGCTCATCGGTATGAGACCTCTTTTGGAGTTTTCCATGCTAAACCTTTAAAGCACTTTCTGGATGTATGTACCCTGGGTAAGACCTATCATTCTTCTAGATCAATCTCTATAGATCTTCATACCGAGAATGTAGGATGCTTCTCCTAAGTCCTTCATGGTGAAGTTCTTTGATAGCCATACTTTGAGTGATTGTATCATCGGTATATCATTTCCTATAAGAAGTATGTCATCCACATACAATACAAGAAATGTTACCGCGCTCCCACTAACCTTCTTGTAGACACATGGTTCATCTATGTTTTTGATAAAACCAAACTCTTTGATTGTCTCATCAAAATGGATGTTCCATCTACGAGAAGCATGCCTTAAACCATATATGGTTCGCAGCAGCTTACACACTAGGTGTTCATTTCCCTTGGAAAGAAAACCCTCTGGCTGTGTCATATACACTTTCTCCTCAAGTTCCCCATTGAGGAAGGTCGTTTTCACGTCCATTTGCCAGATCTCATAGTCGTAGTAAGCAGCAATCGCAAGCAAAATCCGAATTGATTTTAACAGGGCTACAGGCGAAAAAGTTTCATCAAAGTCAATCCCTTGCCTTTGTTTGAATCCTTTTCCCACGAGCCTGGCCTTATAGGTCTCCACCTGGCCATCTGCTCCAATCTTTCTTTTTTATACCCACTTGCACCCAATAGGCTTAACACCTTCAGGCGCCTCAACCAGAGTCCATACTTGGTTGGTATACATAGATTCCATTTCGGATTTCATGGCACTATGCCATTTCTCTGAGTCAACACTACTCATAGCCTTATTATAGGTCACAGGGTCGTCATCATCAATGATCAATGACAAGGCCATAATACCTCTCAGGTTGGCGAGACACTCTCCCTGACCTACGAATGGGCTGTTCCACAGAAGGTTGTTCAGTCTGAATAGGTGTTTCCACTTGATCCGTAGTAGTTTGTGCTTCTTGAACTTCATCAAGTTCAATTTTGCTCCCACTGTTTCCTTCAAGGATAAACTCCTTTTCCAAGAAGGTAGCATGTCTGGAGACAAACACCCGATGATCGGTGTAAAAGTAATACCCCAAAGTCTCTTTAGGATATCCCACAAAATTACATTTTACGGATCGAGATTCCAGCTTATCTGGGTCAACTTTCTTGACATAAGCTGGACATCCCCAAATCTTAACGTGTTTAGGACTCGGTTTCCTTTCTTTCCATATCTCATATGGTGTTTGAGGAATAGATTTGGAAGGCACCTTATTCAGTAAATATGCTGAGGTTTCCAATGCATAACCCCATAGGAATACTGGAAGATTCGCATAGCTCATCATGGACCGAACCATGTCTAACAAAGTTCGATTTCTCCTTTCAGATACCCCATTTAACTGTGGAGTATATGGAGGAGTCCACTGGGAGACTATACCATTTTCTTTGAGATAATCTAGAAAATCTCCATTCAAGTATTCACCACCTCGATCTGATCGAAGAGTTATAATATTTTGTTTGGTTTATTTCTCCACTTCATGTTTATATTCTTTGAACTTTTCAAAGGCTTCAGACTTGTGTTTCATCAAATACACATATCCGAATCTAGATCTATCATCTATGAAAGTAATGAAGTACGAAAATCCACCCATGGCTTGCGTAGACATTGGTCCACATACATCCGTGTGTACCAATCCTAGCAAATCTGCAGCCTTCTCTCCATGTCCACTAAATGGAGATTTGGTCATTTTACCCAATAGACAAGACTCGCATGTAGGATATGATTCAAAATCAAAGGGGTCAAGTAACCCTTCCTTATGCAATGTCCGCAGTCTATTTTCACTAATATGACCTAGCCTACAGTGCCATAAATAGGTCAGATTTTCATCATCTCGTTTTCTTTTATTTGTTTGTTCAATCTGAAGTAAATCATGCTCTACGTCACATACATACATACAGACCATTATTTATAATACCACGTCCATAAAGAATATTATCTCTAAAGATAGAACATTAATTATTCTTAATAATAAATGAAACACCATCCAAATCCAACATAGGGATAGAAACAATATTCCTCACAATAGAGGGAACGTAATAACTAATATTCAGAATAATAGTCTTGCCCGTAGGCATATGTAAACTAAATGATCCTACAGATATGGCCGCAACCCTTGCTCCATTTCCTATACGTAGAATCACCTCATCTTTTTCAAGAGTCCTACTTCCCTTTAGTCCTTGCAACGAATTGCAAATATGAGAACCACAGGCGGTATCTAATACCCAAGTAGAAATTTGACCTAGTGACATATTAACTTTGATCATGAACATGCCTGAATCAGAAGCGGTAGTCTCACTACCCTTCTTCTTCATCAATTCTGTAAGGTAAACCTTGCAGTTCCTCTTCCAGTGCCCAACTTGTTACAGTGAAAACAAACAGCTAAATTAGGACCAGTCAACTTGTGAGCATCTAGTATGCTCCGGAGTGATAGTGCAGAAGACATGATGAATATAGTAAATCTGTAAATGATAAACACATAACAACACTTAGCAAATATTCAATTTCATTTCAAAACACTATATGAATCGGGTCTTTATTCATAAGTGTCTCCCACTAGTTTATCTAATTTTTTTCAACCCCCTAAGTGAAAATTAAGCATTCATAATGCTAGTGGGAATAGGGATCCTACATTCCATCACACAACCTCGGCTGTGGCACGAAATGTCATGTGATGTTCAATTGGCAGACAACTCTTGTCAATTACATCTTATGTTATTCCTAATATAAGTTTAGCCTCTTGAATAATTGAGTCACGGCTGTGACACGACAAACTCAATATTCTAAGTCAAGTCTAACCCAACATTTCGTACAATTGAATCAGTCTCCAACGGCCCACGGCTATAGCACGTACCGACCTTTAGATTCTAATTCAATGTACACATCTCTATGTAATAGACAAGTATTTCTTATTTTGAAATCAAAGCCCTTGGTTGTAGCACGAAACGACAATGATTTAAAAATAAGAACCACTTTCTACCATGTTGGAAGGCTATGACCAACACAAGCCCGTTGTGTCATTGGCCAATTACTACTTGATATTATTTAATTTTAGAGGGATTATATTACGTTACAATCATAATCATATTATAAAGAGATTCTTCCTTTTAAATTAAATATTTCAAATCAATAATCGATAATCAGATGATTCCCAGATCGGGTGGAGCATTGTCAAGAGGCGTCACTTAATAACCCTTTCTTACAGATAGAAATTTATTGTTGACAGAATCATCCTTTCTCTCAATATTGAAAATTCATATTCAATTACGTGTTTCATAAACACAAGAATCTCATGATTATATTCATAATATTTATTGTTAAGGAAAGAAACTATTCATATTCTAGATTTTCTAGAGCACGCCTTATTTTGATTTAAGTTAACCTAAATCTATCATCGCATGGTAAACATAGGCATATATCTCATATATAAAATTAAATAAACAAGTAAATGTAAAGTGCAATAAAGTAAATGTGTTTGGTTATGGCCCCATCCTATGTGATCTTTATCAATCTCATGATGAAGATCAAGGTCAATCTAATATGGTGATGGAAATAAATACAACTACTTATTACATAAGTCTTCTTCTTTGTTTAGACTTCTTGTATGCCTCATCTTCTTCTTTGTATCACCTCCATTGGATAGCCTTCTTGAGTCTTCAATTACATTACATGATTGAAAGTAAAACTAATCTAATGAACTTACAAGAATAACTCGAGTTACATTCGAGATTTATGATTACAAAGATTGACGACATGCAAGTCGTATTTAAAACCAAAACCAAAACCATTACACTAAGGTCGAAAGGCCATAACCATCCGCCATGCTCATACAACACATAAAAGCATGTTAAAACACATAATTTGATCTTAACATATCATATTATCCATGATCTAATCGTAAAAAGAAAATATGACAAAAATCAGAAAATCAGAATCAAATCAGAAAAACAAGAATCACTGTTTACGGGCAGTAAACGACGTCAAACGCCTTACAGACGAGTGGTTGATAGCTTAAGTTATCAGTTTTGTTCAGACACTCGTTTACCTATGGAATAGGGTATTCGTTTGCGTAAATCGGACACCAGACCCAGATTTCAGCAAATCTGCAGCAGCCAATTTAGAATCCGTATCTAATATGATTCTCATAATTAGAACAAACATAAATCATGTATATATCAGTATATATAAAGATTACATAATCATCTTATGATTATACAACTCACATGAATATCATATATTCAAAACCATACATATATAAGCATATTATATCAACATCAAATCATGGCGAATCACGTACATGCTCATATATCGAAAACAGTTAAACATATAAACGAATTAAAATTTTTTCACAAGTAGCTCTGATGCCATTGAAGGGTTTTTAGCACATAAACGCAGCGAAAAAGTAAATTTAAATCTTAAAAAAATGAAACCCTCCGCAGGATCCATGCGAAAAATAATATTTAATTCGTAGTTCAGTATGTTTACCTTAAAAGCTTTACGTTAATGGAAAGATGGAGGTCTTTAATGGCGATCCAAAAACGATGAACGGAAATCCCTAGCAGCTTCTCCACAAGTGTGAAGCACTCCACCGGTATCCACCAAGAGTACAATGTGATGGAGGAGGAAGAGATTGAGAGAATTAGTTGCCTCCCTCTTGTACTACTTTAGAATTAGGGTTTTGTAAATCTTTTTGGTTGAGGCAAAAATAGGGTTTATAATAGTATATTTATAGGCAAAATTTTCAGCTGGAAATTTTTCCATAAAATATTATTATTATTAACCCTTTATTATTCTCGCTAATAATTAAAACACCTTTTAATTATTAATCCTTTTTCTAAACTCTTTAGAAATAATTCTCTCACTTGATTTAATTTCCAAAAATTAAATTCTTAATTAATAATATTAAGAACCTTTTCTTAATTAATTTATAATCAATTAAATCTCATTTAATCAATTATTAAATTTTCCAATTAATTATTTATTTCATAAATAAATAATTATCAGCCATTATTAATTAATTCTTCCACCATTAAATCATTCTCTTTTATGGTGTGACCCTGTAGGTTCAATATTAAGCCGGTAGTAGAAATAAATAATAATAAAACTATTTTATCATTATTTATATAAATTCTCTAATTCATTAAATATGATTAATTAATTAATCATATTTATTCTACATCGTGAGGGATACTTCTCAGCATATCGCGACTATCCGGATAATACAAATTCACTGCTTAGAATACCAAGAACCTATTCAGTGAGTAGTTATCGTACAATTAATTCCTTCTACCCTGTAATGTCACGATTAAATACAAGGCATGGAACTTGTGTCAAGCCTATCTTATTTAATCACTTGTTTTCCCATTCACTATGCTTAGTTCTATTTAATGTAAATTAGAAACTCCTTTCTAATTTCATTCACTCTGGCCAGAGATTCCTCAACTAACATAAGTGGATCAGCATTGAACATTCTCTTCCTACACTGGAAGGGGTAGATCCTTTATTGATCATACACTATCTTCGTGTACAAATTCCTATACCCAATAGAGCCCTTATAATTGTCCCTTGAGACTGAGAACTAAACCAAAGCATAGTTCAGTGTACACAAGATGACTATGATGATCTCAAGTCTAAGGATACTTGTACAACTATCACTATGTGAACAACTGCTGACACGTGAGTGAACTCCATCAGTTGTTCAGCTGTGTGAGTCATGTTCAGTGAACTTATTCTATAATAAGCACCTACATACTAGCTATAGTGTCACCACACAAATGTCTATGAGAACAGACATCCTTCATAATGAAGCAAGCATAGTATGTACCGATCTTTGCGGATTATTAATTACCAGTTAGTAATCCTACGACCAGGAACTATTTAAGTTTAGAGTTATCATCTTTTAGGTCTCATTATTATGATCTCATCACAATCCATAAAAAAGCTTTACTCTAAACTGTGATATATCTTATTTAAACATTTAAATAGATAGAGCCCGTAATAAAAACAAAATAAGTCTTTTATTAATATCAATGAAATCAAAACATATTACATAAAAGTTATTCCTAAATCCTCATACATGATTGGACTTAGGACATATCTCTTTCACATTCTAATTCAGAGACTTGATCACCAAGTCTCCTATACCAAGTCCAATTCTAGGACCACCAACATCTATATAAAGGGTCTCACCCCATAAATCAGAACTATATTTTTGGCTTGATTCTCTAATTCACAGAGATACGTAGGCATCTCATAAAGGCAGAGTTAAGCTACGAAACACGAGAGCAGCCATTAAAGGCCTTGAGCTCCCGAACCTTAGTAATAAATACAGCAAATAATAACCTTAGTTTTTTATCCATAATATTTGGCACCGTCTGTGGAAAAGCACAACAACAACCATGGCAAAAATACGGAGAACAGTAAGAGCCCTTAAAGGAGAAACACCGACGGGGACAACCCAAGTGATTTCTTCAACTGTGGAGATACCTCCTCATTCAACTTATGCAACCACGCAAGGAGAAGCCCAGATAGGGGCAACTGAACCTCAGCCACAAGGGACGATTCCCTCGGCTACTCAAGGTACGAATTCCCAAGTTCAACAACTACATGCACATGTGAATTCTCGACCCATCGGGTACGAATAATCAACTGTTGTTACTACTAACCCCCCCCCCTTATGGGATGCCCCTTTACCCCAAGGTTGGAGGAAGTGGACATGCTGGACGGAGTGAAGCACGAGGGTGATCGCCCCTATACATATGAGGTTTGGCTCCTATCCTTGACGATCAAGAATTTTCTGGTCCTCATACTGAGAGAGACTCTGAATCTTCGGATGATGAAGTAGCCCCAAGAAGGAGACGTGCTGGCAAAGAGCCGATGACTGATGGTAGCCAACATCCTCAAAGCACCCAAGGGACGAATCCCCAAGAAGTACAGGAAAGGATCAGGGCTCACGAGGCTGAGATTCAAAGGCTGAGGCGTGACTTGGAGGCGCACCAGACCACCAGACCCCCAGTACCTCCTAGGGGGAGAAATTCTCCTCCTATCATAGACCTGGATGGTCCAGTACAGAGAAGGGCTGTTGTCCCAAGGGCTGATCCAAGCAATCTTCTTCCCCTTGGAGATCCTGATGATCCTACTCCGCCCTTCACTGAAGATATAATGAATGCCCATATCTCAAGGAAGTTCAAGATGCCAACTATAAAAGCTTATGACGGCACGGGAGATCCCGCTAATCATGTTAGGACATTCTCTAATGCACTGCTGTTACAGCCCGTGAATGATGCTATTAAGTGTCGGGCCTTTCCTCAAACCCTGTCGGGTGTGGCTCAAAGGTGGTATAGTCGTTTGCCCCCAAACTCTATTGGGTCGTTCAGAGAATTAAGTCAGGCTTTCATTAAATAGTTCATCAGTGGGAGAGTGCATGAGAAAAGTTCAGCATCCCTCATGAGCATTGTGCTGGGAGTAAAGGAATCCTTGACAGACTACCTGAATCATTTCACAAAGGAAGCTCTAAAAGTCCCGGACCTTGACGACAAGGTCACAATGATAGCACTGCAACAAGGAACTAGGGATGAGTTTTTTAAGATGTCCTTGGCCAAACGCCCCCTGAAAGCATGTTGCAGCTCCAGGATAGGGCAGGGAAGTACATAAAGGTGAAAGGGAGCATGAGGAAGACCGTAGTGAGTAATGAGCCCACTGGAGGCAAGAAGCGGAAAACTGACCTGGAATATATCGCTAAGGACAAGTATCCTAGAACTAAACAAAACCCTGATTCAACCTCCAAGAAGGGAGGACCTGGGCAAAAGTTCACTAAATACGCTAAGTTGAATGCTCCTAGAAGCCAGATCTTGATGGAAATCGAGAAAGATAGAGATATTCGTTGGCCCAAGCCCTTGAAGGCTGATCTTGCAAAGCTAGATAAAAGCAAGTATTACAGATTTCACAAAGATATTGGTCATGACACCGATGAGTGTAGACAGCTAAAAGATGAAATTGAATTCCTCATTCGAAAAGGAAGATTGAACAAATACACTGGAGATGAAGGGGATAGAAGCAACAACGTGAGGAGAAACTTTGATGACCGAAGGAGAGATCAAGAAGATCAGGGGCGAAATCCCCAACCTAGGGAACCGGTGATAAATACAATCTTCAGAGGACCGCGCCCCCGAGGGCCTGTGATCTACACAATTTTTGGAGGACCAACTGTTGTTGGGTTATCCAAGAACTCCAGGAAAGTGTATGCCCGAGAAGTTATGCATATTGTTGGGGAAGCCCCGAAGAGGGCCAGGACAGGAGTAATAATGTCTTTTGATGATTCTGATCTGGAGGGTGTGAAATTTCCCCATGACGACCCGTTGGTTATAACCCCGATAATAGGGAACAACCCAGTGAGAAGGGTCCTTGTGGATAATGGTGCTTCAGTGGATATCTTGCTCCATGATACCTTTTTGAGGATGGGATATAATGACTCCCAATTGACCCCAACCGACATGCCAATATATGGGTTTGTGGGAATGGAGTGCCCCGTAGAAGGGATAATCAAGTTGCCAACAACCATAGGACAGGAACCAAGGCAAGCAACTCAGATGTTGGACTTCGTGGTGGTGAAGGCTAGTTCGACTTACAACGCTATCATGGGAAGAACAGGAATACACGCCTTCAAGGCAGTCCCTTCTTCCTACCATTCAGTTATGAAGTCTCCTACCTGGGATGGGATCGGAGAAGAAAGAGGAGACCAAAAAATGGCTAGAAGCTGTTATGTGGCCTCTTTGAGGGCAGATGGAGTTGGGGGGCAGGTTCTTCCTATTGAAGATCTGGATATCCGAGAGAATGATGAGAAAAGAGGAAAGCCAGCAGAAGACTTGGTTTCAATTCCTTTAGCCCCCGAAGATCCTGAGAAGGTGACTTTTATTGGAGCAACGCTCGAGGAGCCCCTTAGAGGGAAGTTGGTTAAATTTTTTGCAAGAAAATAGTGACGTTTTTGCATGGTTAGCAGCTGATATGCCAGGCATAGACCCGGAACTGATTACTCAAAAGCTGAATGTGGACCCAAATCGGAAGACAGTGAAATAAAAGAAAAGAAGTTTTACTCCAGAAAGGCAAGAAGCTATAAAATAGGAAGTGGAGAAGCTCTTGGAGGCTGGTTTCATCGAGGAGATTCAATTTCCAGAGTGGTTAGTAAACCCTGTAATGGTGAAGAAGGCCAATGGAAAATGGAGGATGTGTGTGGACTTCACTGATCTAAATGATGCCTGTCCTAAGTACTGTTTCCCGTTACCAAGGATCGATACTTTGATAGATGCCACTGCTGGGCATGAAATGCTGAGCTTCATGGATGGATTTAGTGGATACAATCAGATCAAGATGCATAAGGATGACATTCCAAAGGTATCATTCATCACTGACTTTGGTGTTTATTGTTATCTTGTTATGACATTTGGTCTTAAGAATGCAGGAGCCACCTATCAAAGGTTGGTAAATAAAATTTTTAAGAATCTTATTGGCAAGACTATGGAAGTTTATGTAGATGACATGTTAGTCAAGAGTCTAGTAAAGACTGATCATATAACCCATTTCAGGGAAGCTTTTGAGGTCCTGAGGTACCATATGATGATGTTAAATCCTACAAAGTGTGCTTTTGGAGTAGGATCTGGAAAATTTTTGGGACTGATGGTCTCCAAGAGAGGGATCGAGGCCAACCCCGATAAGATAAAGGCAATCCTGGACATGGAATCACCAAAAACTGTCAAGGATGTTCAGAAGCTCACAGGAAGAGTTGCTGCGCTAGGATGATTCATCTCCAAGTCAGGAGATAAGTGCTTGTTATTCTTCAAGTCACTAAAGAACATTAAGGATTTTGTATGGAGTGAGGTAAACCAGAAGGCATTCGAGGAGTTAAAGCAATATATGGCCCAGGCCCCGTTGTTGGCCAAACCAGCTTTGAATGAAGTTTTATACTTGTACTTGGCCGTTTCAGAAAGTGCTTTGAGTGCTGTGTTGGTTAAGGAGGAACTGAAAATCCAGAAACCCGTATATTGTGTCAACAAAATTTTGCATGGTGCTGAGTTAAATTATTCAACTATTGATAAATTTGCTCTAGCCTTGGTAATAGCTTCAAGAAAGTTACGTCCTTACTTTCAGGCTCATCAAATTGAGGTACTAACAAATCAGCCCCTGAGAAATATCATTCATAATCCCAAGGATAGTGGGAGGTTGATCAAATGGGAAACAGAGCTGGGAGAGTTCGGCATCAAGTATAAGCCACGGACGGCAATAAAAGCCCAGGCATTAGCTGACTTCGTGGTGGAATGTACCATACCCAACCAAGAAGTCGGGGGGCAGGAAGATACCATACCTCAAGACAAGGAAGTTGATAAGGGGGACAAAGAGAAGGATGATAAGGAGAAAGAATATTTGGTTCTCTATTTTGATGGAGCATCAAAAACAAATTCAAGTGGAGCAGGATTGGTTTTACAAAGCCGTGATAGGTTCTTGATTGAGTATGCCATGAAGTTAGACTTCCCGACCACAAACAATGAGGCAGAATATAAAGCCCAGATAGCTGGCCTCGGCCTAGCAGGGACACTTAGAGTCAAGAACTTAAAAGTCCATGGAGACTCGAAGCTGGTCATATCCCAGGTAAAGGGAGAGTTTGAGACAAGGGATGATACGATGGTTAAGTATGTCCGCCTAGTAAGGGCTGTGATGACCCAATTCAATGAATGCTATGTTGAGCAAATTCCAAGGGAGGAAAATACTGAGGCAGATGCATTGTCAAAGTTTGCTTCATTTGAGATAGAAGAAAGTTCTGGAAGTATATACTTTCGCGTTTTGAAAACACGGAGCATTGATGTTAAGCTTGTGGCTCCTATAGGCCTGGGGACATCATGGATAGATCCTATTCAAATCGGTAGGTTGCCAAACGATGCTACTGAAGCACGAAAATTGGTTGTTCGAGCACTAAGATACTCTTTGATAGATGGAATTTTGTATAAAAGATCTTTCGTGGTTCCCTTCTTAAGGTGTCTCAGGCCCGATGAGGCTCGCTTGGCTCTTGAAGAAGTACATGAAGGCATATGTGGGCAACACTTGGGGGGCAGGGCCTTGGCTCATAAGATAACCCGTTTAGGCTTCTATTGGCCAGAAATGATGGTTGATGCCAAAGAATATGTGAAAAAATGTGACCACTGTCAGAAGCACGCACCGGTTGTTAGACAACCCCCCGAGATGCTGACCTCTATCAGCTTGCCCATCCCCTTTGCTATGTGGGGAATGGATATACTATGGCCTTTCCCCATGGCCACGGCGCAAAGAAAGTTTCTGATTGTAGCCATTGATTATTTCACCAAGTGGATTGAAGCCAAACCCTTGGCCAAGATCACAACTAAGCAGGTTGCACAATTCCTATAGGAAAGTATTATGTGCCGGTATGGAATTCCCCGCATCCTAGTCACTGACAATGGAACACAGTTCAACAACGAGGAATTCAAAAAGTATTGTGAGGAAAATGAAATTGAGTTGCGATTCACCTCTGTGGCTCACCCGCAAGCCAATGGGTAAGCGGAAGTGGCAAATCCAATAATCCTGGATGGACTAAAGAAGAGGATCGAGAAGTCAAGGAATAAATGGTTGGATGAAATAATCCCCATACTATGGGCCTATAGGACTACCTGTAGAGTCACGACTGGAGCAACTCCCTTCATGTTAACATATGGTGCAGAAGCAGTTGTTCCTGTAAAGATATCACATTCCTCCCCCAGGATTCAAGCTTTCAATGCTTAGGAAAATGAAGAAGGGCAAAGGTTAGCCCTGAATCTAATTGATGAAGTACGAGATGAGGCACATACGAAGATAGTGGAATATCAGAAAAAAGCTTCATTCTACTACAACCTAAGGGTTAAAGAAAGGTTCTTCAAATGAGGTGACTTAGTCTTGAGGAAAGTGGAAGCTTCTGGCGTAGGGCAGAAAGGTAAACTTGCCCCAAATTGGGAAGGGTCGTACAAAGTCAAGAGCGTTCAGGGTAGAGGAACCTACAAGCTGGAGACTATGGATGGTTTTGAAGTCCCGAAACCCATTTCATGTAAGGTATCAAGAATACCAAGTTATAATAAAAAGCGTTCGACTTAATCTTAGCCTATTAGATTGATGCATTGTGAAGGATAAAACCAAGTTATAAACTTGAGTTTGAAAAATTGGAAAAAATATGATGATGCTTGGGCAAATACAACTGAAAATAATAAAAGTCAATTAAAAAGTTCAATATTGTCTAAGAAAGAAGAAATACATAAAAACTTAGGCCTTGGAAGGTTGGGATTCTTCGGAACCACTATCTGAAGTCTCCTCGGATGTCTCTTCAGTCGGTCCCTAGGAAGTCTCCTCGGAAGTCTCCGCAGAGGTTCCCTCGGAACTATCTTCGGGCACTTTGGATGCTACAGGAGATGCCGGTTTAGGAGACGCTGGCTTTGGAGGCTATTCTACCCTGGCCTTCTTTATAACGGGCTCAGGCTCCTCCTCGGAAGAAGATTCCTCCTCTTCAGAGCTGGATTCAAGCTCCTTCCTTTTTTGGCCTTGACTCCCCGATGGGCCATCCTTAATCAGATCAGCAAGTTTATCTGAAACGCCCCCAAGTGCTGGAACTCGCACAGCTTCAAGGACTTCTGGAAACTCATTCTGGATAGCCTCCACAGCGGCGTCCCAGCCTTCTTTGTAGCTAACTGGATAAAGGAGGGCATCATGCTCCACCATTAGATCCTTGAATTCCTGAGTATCCATCCAGCCGTCAAAGGCTTTGTCCTTTTGAGCCTTGAGGATAATATTCTCAGCCCGGACCGTTTCCAAGTCAGAAGTTGACGAGGCGAGTTGGGCTTCAAGGGCCTCTATTCTTTGGTTGGCCTCCTCCAGCTTCTTGTTCGCATCCTCGAGGCCAACTTTCCAAGCCTTGGCTTGGTGAATTGCCCCTTGAAAATGGGCGTTCGCCTACAAGATACACAGCAAAAGTAAGAAATGGGAAAAATTAAAAAGGCAAAAAACTATGAATGGCAAAGGAAAAAGACGTACCGTCGCCAAAGCCTGAGCTCCGAAAAGCTCGTTAGCCTCCAAGTCCTGTTGAAGGACAAAGTCTTGATAGTCAACCGGGGAAATGGAATGCATAGACCATTCCTTGGCAACAATCGAATCCTTGCCCCAGATTCCCCAAGCAGGTTGGAAGAAAGACCCTGGTTTTTGTTTGGTACGTAAAACTTGGCTGGGGCCTTCCTCGCCTGGTTCCTTTGCCTGGAGTAGGAACTCCGGGAAACGATCCCCAAGGTGCGGGTCTTTAAAGACCTTTCCAGCACGCTTCATCCTAGTCGTTTCCAGGTCTTTAGGCTTTGTAGCCTCCTCAATCTTCTCAGCCACTGCAACAAATAAGATAAGTGAGTTGAGAAATTAGCAAAGTAGGGAATGAAAGAAATGAAGACAACTAGAGAAGGAAGGAAACATACTCTTTTTAGGAACGGGAGAAAGGCCGCGTTCTACAAGAACGGTCTCCCTGATAAGATCCCAAGAATGGGAAGTCCCATTATCTTGAGTAAGGAGGTTGAAAGCTCTGGTCTCCTCCTCAGACAAAACTACATCATTAGGGCTCCCATCTACGGCTAGCCCAAAAGACGAGTGAAATAGGGTGCCCTAATTGCCACCCTCCCAAACGATGTACAGAAAATCTTTCTTCCACCCCAAATTGTTGTCAGGGATGGACTTCCCGTTCACTATGTGGGGAACGGTTGGGTGCTGGTTTAAAGAAACCCAACCCGGATTCTTGTCAGGACTGTTCTTGAACTGGAAAATCTTTCTGAAAACAGCAACATAGGTAGGGACATTGTGCTTGGCGCATTGCGACAGATAGCACAGAATCAACCTCCAAGAGTTAGGAGGGAGTTGGCAAGGGCTGATGCCTACATCAGCTAGCAAAACAGGGATAAATGGGTGAAATGGGAGTCTGATACCTGCCTTTAGAGTATCCCTGTAGACGCATAGTGCGTCCTTCCTCCACTGACAGGCCTGTCGGCCGGACCTGCAAGAACTAGCTTGAAAGGATCCTTGATTTTGAAACAACCACTTAACTTGTCCAGCTCCTTTGAATCACGCAAGGCACTGATATGGTCGTGCACGTCTAGATGCGCATCAGACGGGTACTCGTCCCCTCAGGTGTTGATCATATCGATCAAGGAAGTGTACCTTGATCGAATGGGGAATTCATTGGACTTTCTGGCCACATTCATCTTGGCCAAACGAGTCATTTTCTTATCAGCCATCTGAAAAAAGGGCACATAAGGAGACAATTTTAAAACGCAAACTATGCAAAAACAAGCATAAGAAGAAAAAGGGAGAAGTGTTACCTGAAGTAATGCTCCTAAAAAAGGCTTTGGGGCTCAAGATACTCCGACCTACCGTTATTGCTCTGATATTCTTAACAGAAGAAAAAAGAAGGAGAATTTAGAAATGAGAAAGTGAGGAGCAATAGACTCTACTCACTCCTTTATATAGGAGAAAAAGTGAAGTTGAAGGGACCAAAAGCCCAGTAAAGATAAAGGCCCAAAGAAGAAATGTGACGGTCTCAACCCCGGGTCAGGAGTTGACGTTACTAACAAAATGAAACTATAATTATAATACAACTACTTACTTTATTTCCATATAAACAACTCCTCCACAAGATCTTTTCCAGGTTCAAGTATAATTTAGGTTACAAACTTATTACAAACCAACTAATTAAACAACCTGTCATGACTGTTATTCTACAGCAACTCACAGACCACACTTCCCAGACATAACTTATTCAGAGGAGCTCGACACAGGAGGAATTGGAAACTGGCCCTTAGCAAAACAGCAACATCCCCTAGGCATCTGCAATGCGAAAATATACAAACACATTTGCAAGAGTGAGCGACCAACCGCCCAGCAGTACCACCATATGAATACTGACTAAAACAGTTTATAATAAACAATTGTAGGAACAGGAATCATAATTTGTTAGTAGAAAACAAGTAAAATAAGCATAAACAGATGAAAACTGATGAACTGTTGAAAACTGGATCTTTAATAGCTAGCATGCTCTCTAAACACTTTATTAATTATGCTGTGTAAATACCAGGGTTAAATTTTAGCATGCTACTTTCATTTTTAAATCATTCGTCCCATCGCAGGACCTATAAAACTATTTATTCAACTTGTTCCAATCCGGGAACCTCAAAATCGCTTGCTCAGATATAAAAGTATTGGATGATCCCTGGTGAGACAGCTGATCAGGCTATCCTATGAAACTTGTTCCGGAACTCAGAGACTAGCTAGGTCTCTGTCACGATGGGCTGGTGGTTATAACAGGGTGTCCAACCACTTCGCCTCTTCGCCTCTTACGCTAACTTCCAGGCCGTTATGGGCCTTCTGCGCACACTCATCCAATTATCTGATCATTTTTATCCAGTTTTTCCAAATCACTTACCTATCTCTCATCAAAACAATTATAACGTAGCACATTTTCCAAAACATTTTCGTTTTATTCAAAACTTAGAGATAGGTATTTTCAGAAGTTACTTTTCCCCCAAAACACAAGTTAATAAAATAATTTGAAACCCAGGGGAACTTAAATCATTCTGTTCCATTACGAGAATAAAACAACATTATATTCATATATGCTGAACCATAAAGATATGGTCAGGGGTACTTGCCTTAATACGCTTTAACACTAATTTCTGATTGGCTTTGCACTGACCGGGATGCTAAGGATTCAACTGGAACCTACAGGAACCAAAATACCCTAAATTAGATGTCCGAATATGCTTGACTAGCCTCACTAACAATCTACCCATACGTTAACAAGCCCGACTCGTAACATTCTCAATATAATAATACACGTATCAATCAGGGCTCACGTCTTCAAAAACCGGTTCGGTGTTCGTTTTCATAAAATAGGTATATTTGTCCTTTTATGGAAGTAGGGTTATCGATTTCGCAAAGTATTCCATCGCAACACATAATCAGGTTTTGTACAAAATAGTTACATATAACCGATCGACGTTCTGATAGCCATTGGGTACGGTCTCGTATTTCCTTAGTTAAATTTTCCCGGAAATTGGGCAGCACCTCCTTTGATTATCGGCTAACCCGTCGAACATCCCGACGTCAGAACAATCACAACCACAATCAATCGCAATTTAAAACCCTACCACCGATTTCAGTTGTCAATATCAGTCCAAAATTCTCAATTACCAATTAAATACAATTATTAATCTTTATTTTTCGTGTTTTTTATGTTTTAATCGTATTTTATTCGCAATTCCCACTTTAAATCATATTTTATATTTTAAATTGTAGGACTCAGAACAACGTCGTCACGGTCCACCGTCGACTTGTTTTAAACTCATTGTCGACGGCGATAAAATTTTACGGGTTCCTGTAAATTCCGGGCATCCTACGTAAATTCAATCGATTAATAATATAATTCTCGCAAAAAAATTATTTTATTTCACGTGTATTACTCAAAATATTCCTGCAGAAAAACAAATGAAATATTTAAAATAATTTCCATTCGCACCGGACACACGCGCGTAACAACAATGCGCCCACCAACACAACAAAATCGGGAAACAGGGGCAAAACCGAGAGCAACAGATTGGAGCAGAAATCACAGGGACAGGGAGGAACATAAAATCACAGGCACAACACATACAGGCATGTACCATTACTGTATCGCCGCCACTCCTCGTCGGAAAATCCGAGGAGGCGGCAGCGATGGCAAGGAATCAAAAAGGGACAAAACTGATATACACATATACATATATATTCATATATATGTAAAAATCAATAGGAAGATAGAAGGACAGGGGCGGCGATTTTGCCAGAAAAAGAAAGTGACGCAGGACTTACCGGAAAATACACAGCACATGTGGCTTGAACAGAGAGGAGAAGAGAATAATTGATTGATCGATTGCAAGAACATCAGAAGAAAGGGAAGAAAGAATCAAATGAGAGAGAAGGAGAGATTGAATTAGGGCTCGTAAGAAAACTGTTTGGGGGAGAGTTTTTTTTTTATATAATGTATTAATATAATTTAGCCCCTGCAACCCTTTTCTGAAATACCAGCAAAAAGAAAAAAAACACGAAACACGTATATTTAAACGGCAAATTATGAGTAAAATAATTTTAACATTTTACTGAAATAATTTTAAAATTAGCATAATAATTAATAATTAACTAAACAAAATTTTTAAAGATTTTTAAATCATTTTTACAGCACACATCGGACCCGCGTTTTATAATTAAACGAAACCACGCGCGAGTCAAATAAATCCCAAAAATTTCCGAACCAATTTTAAAATTCTCGTAACATTCCAAACTTAATAAAATATGAGTTTTGTAATTTTTGAAGAATTCTAGAATTAAATATTGATTTTACAATTAAATGAAATCAGAAAATCATTTAACGATAAATAATCAATAAAATATTGATTTCTAAATTTTATAAATTCCTAAAAATAATTAACAAAATTATGAAGCCATAATAATGATTTTAGAGATAATCCCCATATTTATGAAAATAAACCTTAAATAAAATCACCTTTAAATACAAAAACAAAACAACACAGCTCGATGACTAATTACACAAACGATACTCGAACACCAATATTCACACCTAATTAATAAAATATTAAAAAAAATAATATCCAACTAATAGAACCCATACACCTAATTTATTTAATTAATTATTTAATAATCACACATTTAAAGATTACAAAAATGTACGAGTCGTTATATCCTTTCCCCCTTACAAAGATTTTGTCCTCGGAATCTGATCTAATTAAACAAATGAGGGTGTTTGTCAAGCATATCTAACTCTAATTCCCAAGTGGACTCTTCCACTCGAGGATTTTGCCACAGTACTTTAACTATGGGAATAGACTTATTTCTAAGAACTCGCTCTTTACGATCTAGGATCTAGATCGGCTGTTCCACATAGGACAAATCTGGTTGAAGCTCGATCGGTTCTTATTCAATAACTTGGTTCAAATCGGGGATATAACTCTTCAGCATGGATACGTGGAACACATTATGGATATATTGTAATTGCGGTGGCAATGTCAATTCATAGGCAACCTTACCAACTTTCCTCAGTATTTCAAAAGGTCCAATATATCTAGGACATAACTTGCCTTTCTATCCAAATCTAACCAATCCTTTCCAGGGCGACACTTTTAGCAACACCAACGATCCTATTTCCATCTCCACGTCTTTTCGATGAAGGTCTACATTCTTTTTCTGTCTATCTTGAGCTGCCTCTAACCTTTTTCGAATCAATATAATTACGTCCTTAGTCTGTTGAACCAATTCAGGGCCTAATAATTTCTTTTCTCCTACTTCATCCCAATAAAGAGGGGACCTACACTTACGTCCATACAAGGCTTCGTAGGGCGGTATTCCTATACTGGCATGATAACTGTTATTATAAGAAAACTCAATCAGCGGCAAGTGCTCGTCCCAATTTCCTTTAAAATCCAAAGCACAAACCCTTAACATGTCTTCTATCGTCTGAATGGTTCTTTCACTTTGGCCATCTGTCTGGGGATGGTAGGCGGTACTCATTTTCAATTTAGTCCCTAAACATTCCTAGAATTTCATCCAAAATCTGGAGTTAAATCTTGGATCTCGATCTGATACGATTGAAACAGGAACTCCATGCTTGGTAACAATTTCATCCAAATATAATTTAATTAGCATGTCCAAAGAATACTTTTCATTGATCGGAAGGAAATGTGCAGACTTGGTCAACCTATCAATAATTACCCAAATCGCATCATGGCTCGATTTCGTCTTTGGTAGTCCTACTACAAAATCCATCGAGATTGCCTCCCATTTCCACTGTGGAATCTCCAAAGGTTGCAACAATCCACTTGGTCTTTGATGTTCCACCTTCACTGTCTGGCATACATGACATTTGTTAACCCAACTTGCAATTTCCTTTTTCATTCCTGGCCACCAAAAGTGCGTCTTTAAATCTTGATACATTTTAGTGCTTCCCGGGTGAATGGAAAACTTGGAATTATGAGCTTCCCGCAATATCTCATTCCTTAGTTCAGTTACATTGGGAATCCATATCCTCGAGGAAAACCTATACATACCCTTGCTATCCTTTTGTGTGCAAAGTTCTTCTCCAGTTAAACTATCTAACCCTCGATCCATTATTTCTTCCTGACACTTCTGGATCTTGTCCATCAATTCTGGCTGAAAAGTGATCTCATACAATTGTCCTTGATTTTCGTCTGTTACTCGAACCTCAATTTCCAGCTTCTCCAATTCTCTGGCGAGTTCCTCGGAAATTTTGATTGCATTCAATCTTTCCTTCCTGCTTAGGGCATCTGCCACTACGTTGGCCTTGTCGGGGTGATAATTAATAGAACAATCGTAATCCTTAATCAGTTCTAGCCATCTCCGTTGTCGCATGTTCAAATCCTTCTGAGTAAATATATACTTTAAACTTTTGTGATCTGTATAAATTTCGCATTTTTCTCCGTATAAATAATATCTCCACAGCTTCAACGCGAACACAATTGCTGCTAATTCCAAATCATGTACTGGGTACTTTTGCTCATGAGGCTTTAACTGTCTGGAAGCGTAGGCAATGACTTTATCATGTTGCATTAATACACAACCCAAACCTTTCAAGGAAGCATCACTATAGATCACGAAGTTTCCTGTTTTATCTGGCAATGCTAATACTGGAGCTGTTACTAACCTCTTTTTCAATTCTTGGAAGCTTTCCTCGCACTTCTCCATCCAATTAAATTTCTCATTCTTCTGGGTCAACTTGGTCAATGGAGTCACAATCTTGGCAAAATCCTTTACAAATCTTCGATAATAACCTGCTAATCCAAGGAAGCTTCTGACTTCCGTCGGAGTCTTTGGTTGTTCCCACTTGGATACTGCTGCAATCTTTACAAGATCTACTTGAATTCCAACTTTTCCTACTACATGACCTAAGAATTGAACTTCCTCCAACCAAAATTCACACTTCAAAAACTTTGCATACAACTGCTTCTCTCTTAGCCTTTGCAGGGAAATCTTCAGATGATTAGCATGATCTTCTCTAGTCTTCGAATAAATGAGGATATCATCAATGAATACAATCACAAACTTATCCAAGTATTCTTTATACACCCGATTCATTAAATCCATGAAGGCAGCTGGTGCATTGGTCAATCCAAACGACATTACTAAGAACTCATAATGTCCGTATCGGGTCCTGAATGCAGTCTTTGGTATGTCTTCAGGCTTAATCTTTAATTGATGGTAGCTTGATCTCAAGTCAATCTTCGAGAAATAGCACGCTCCCTTAAGTTGGTCAAACAGGTCATCTATCCTTGGCAGGGGATACTTGTTTTTAATGGTTAACTTGTTCAATTCTCGATAATCAATACACAATCTCATACTTCCATCTTTCTTCTTTACGAATAGCACTGGAGCACCCCACGGAGATACACTTGGCCTAATCACGCCCTTGTCCAATAATTCCTGGAGTTGCTTAGATAGCTCTTTCATTTCCACTGGATCCATGCGATAAGGTGCCTTTGAAACTGGTTCTGCTCCGGGAACTAAGTCTATAGAAAACTCAATTTCACGATCCGGTGGCAATCCGGGCAATTCATCTGGAAAAACGTTTGGGAATTCCCTTACTATTGGAATCTTGTCTAAATCAAGTACTTCTTTCTCCACGTCTACCACATGTGCTAAGTAAGCTTCACATCCTTGTCTTAACAATTTCTTTGTCTAGAGTATCAAGAGAAATTTCTTTTCTTGCCTTTGTCCTTGATAAGTCACCTTAATATTATCCTCAGTAACCATCAGAATTTTCTTCTTCTTACAATCAATGTTAGCCTTATACTAGGACAACCAATCCATTCCTAAAATCACGATGAACTCTCCTAGCTCGAAGGGTATTAGATCAGCCGAAAAAGAGTATCTGTGGATTTCCAATTGACATTTAGGGCAAAATTGACTCACTGAAACTCTATCCTGATTGGCTACTTCTATAGTCAAAGGTTCAGCCAAATCTTCTAGCATTAAGTCCATTTTAACCACACAATTCCTTGATATAAAAGACTTAGATGCTCCCGAATCAAATAAAACTTTAACAGGTATGGAGTTGAGAGAGAGCGTACCTGCCACTACGTCCGAGTCTTGAGCATTGGACCTTTTTGTCATTTTGAAAGTTCTGGCTTTAGCTGTGCTGGATGCCGGTCCCTGAGATGCAATAACTACGGGTTTCTCTATATTGCATTCAGATGCGTAATGACCCTTTTGATGACATTTGGAGCACTGAACATCCCTTTTGCACGGGCCACTATGTCTCTTCCCACATACCTTACAATCCATTACGGAATTTGATGAATGAGCTAGAGTGGAGGCAACTGAGGTGGCAACAGGCCTAGCCTGAGGAAAATTCTGTCTTCTAAATCTTTAATTTTTGTTCTGGCCAAACCTCTTCTGAAACCTCTGACTGGATCCCCCTGGATTCGTTTCACCAGTGATGCTTTCAGATTTCCGCTTCTTATCGCCCTTTTCCTTGGCAGCCAACTTCTGGTCACTTTCAATCATCAGCGCGGCCTGAACTACAGAGGGATATGTCTTGAGCTGCAAGGCTACAACCCCACTGCGAATTTTTGGCTTCAGTCCCTGCTGGAACCTCTTCACTTTCTGAGCTTCAGTATTCACATACACAGGCACCAGTCGGGCCAATTCCGTAAACTTGGCCTCATACTCGGCTACACTCTTTTCATCCTGCTTTAATTCTAAAAACTCAACCTCCAACTGGTTCTGCAAACAGTCCGGAAAATATTTTTCCAAGAATAACTCTGTAAACCTGGCCCAAGAGACAGGGCCTTCTCCTTCCACGGAACGGGTGGATTCCCACCAATAATTTGCTTCACCCTTGAGAAAATAGCTCGCATAGTCTAATCTAAGATTATCACTTACTTGCGTGAGGGTGAAAGCTTTTTCTATTTCCTTTAGCCAAATTCTAGCAGCAATTGGGTCCACCTCACCCTTAAACTCTGGGGGCTTTACTGACTGAAAAGATTTAAAACTCACAGTTTGGTTCACTTCTCTTTGCTGAGTTTGCTGCTGAAGCTGTAGCTGTTGTTGTTGAATTTGTTGTTGCTGCTGCTGTATGAACTACTGTTGTTGTTGCTGTTGTTGTAGAAATTGCTGCTGCTGCTGCTGAAATTGTTCTTGCTGCTGAGCCATTTGATTAGACTGTTGGTGTAGCAAATCTAGCAACTCACCCATAACTGGGCCCCCTTCAGAAGCTCTGCTAGAGGAATTGGATGGGATATTCTTCTTGGGCAGCATTCTCCTGAAACATAGCAAATGATTTTAGTTTAAAAGAATTGCCCCCGGGTAGCAACATTTTCATGTGCCAAGAGAATGTTGCCGCAATAAAATATTCCCACCCACAATTAGTTGGGGTCCGATTGTAATGAGTGGCTAGATTTAACAAAATCAGCAACAATTGCAACAATAAAAATAACAACCATAATAACAGCACGCCACTAGCTACATACACCAAATACTTATAACAGCCACCAACTAATATCACAACCTACTAACTGAATTCACGTGGTTGGACTCGTTCTCGAGGAAAAACTATCTAGGAATCCCTATCGACCATTACCAATGGTACCTGTACCAGGGAAACACACTAAAGATCAGGGCAGTTCCAAAATCCTCAAAATATACCAGGATTACGCCTTCGAACCCTTGACTAGACTCTTAAACTTGCTCCTCTGGATGTGAGTTGCTGATTCACTCCCTATATACCAATATTACCCCTTTCCGACTCTACTCCTAACCTAAATCAGGGACTCAAACCTGTAGCTCTGATACCAACCTGTGACGGTCTCAACCCCAGGTCAGGAGTTGACGTCACTAACAAAATTGTTATTCCCAGTGGACTAACAATGAGATTTACAGAAGGGGGGTTGAATGTAAATCTCAAAACTTTTTCAAGTTTTGAGCAGTTTCTAAGGCTAAGTGTTTTTTAGAACAAGTGTGTGAATTGCTTGAAGCTAATACAGACAGATATATATATTCAAACACAAATATAAAGAACACAAAGAACTTAAAAACTTTTCTGGTGGATTTGTTGTTCCACCAGAGATGTGTTATTTCAGAAAATCTGTGATTCAAAGAATTAAATCACAGCTGCTTCCTAATACAAACTAGATGATTTTCTCTCTGGATATTTCTAAACAGCTCTGGAAAATTCTTGTCTAATTACTAGCTGCTACTTGGTTTATATATCACCAAGTTTACAAGTGAAGACAAAACTGTAAAATACAATTAAAAAGATTCTTCACATGTTTCTTCTTCATTTCTCTATCCAATGCAATCTAGGATAATCTGTGAATCTTTGAATACTCCCTTGTTTGCATCAGAATAGAAATGCTGCATTTTCTTGATTCCTCCTAGAGGCTTCCACATTCCAGTTTGTCTCTGTCAACCCATGTGCCTCTGTCAGCTTGTGAATTGTCACTATCAACTGCTAATGAACTAAGCATCCGTTGAAGCTTTCATCCGTTGATGCCTTATCCGTTGAGGCTTTATCCGTTGAAGCTTTATCCGTTGATGCATTATCAGCTGAAGTCTTTATCCGTTGAAGCACTTATCCGTTGATGGATATTATCTGTTGAAGCATTAGAGACATCCGTTGAAGCTTTGTTTCTTATCCGTTGAAGGTCTTCAATATCCGTTGATACTTCTTCACTTATACAAAATTACAAGGCATGAAATATATACAATTAGCCCTCCTATTTGCATATCCATTAGTAGTCAACATGACTGATAATTTCCTACAACATCTAAGAATTACAATTTGAATCCAGAGAATGAAATGTGCTACAATACTAAACTTATTGCTAAGTAAAGCTACTCCTTCAACGGATAGCCAAGATGGTCTTATCCGTTGAGGCTACAAAACTAGATTTCTACTTAAGTGTTTTGTTTAACTTATCATCAAACTAATACACATATTCCTAACAATCTCCCCCTATTTATGTCTACTAGAACTGCAGGCATAAATTTGGGTTTAGCTTGATGATAACAAAACACTTGACAAATATATAAACTGTAATAAAGCAGAAATTCAAAAGTGTTACAAAGATGTGTATGCTGAGATAGAATTGAAGAGTTACATTGTTTCCAAGGGTGCTCCTTTAGCTTGATCAGATTAGTTTCTTTTCCTTTGATTCCTTGTTTTCTTTCCTAGCCTCCTGTCATTCTCCTCTATTTGAAGTTGAAGTTTTCTGTAGAATGCAGCTTCATCTTCTTCATTGATGTCTAACTTAGATTGCATATCCTTGAGAGTTTCATTACTGGAAATCTTGAGCTGATCTTCAGTTCTGAAAAATCTTCTGACTCTTTTGTTGTCTCTGAACTCCATCAGCCAATGAGGTGATTTGTGAATTGTAATTCCTCTTTCTTGAATGAGTAATGTTCTAGGCAAAGCATTGGGCTCCCTCCAAGTTTTCCTTATGTTGGCAATCTTGTTGAGAATCTCAGTCTTGGCAGTCCTGGTAAAGCCAGAATCCCTTTGTATGGCTGAGTAGACTCTAATCAAGGTAGAGTAGCCTTCATTCAGAATTCTGTAAAGAGGCCAGGTTCTTTCCCCATCTCCTTTGTATTTGAACACTAGTCTTTTTGGTAGCTGTCTGTAGGCAGCTATTCCCCTTACTTCCTCCAGCTCATCCAGATAAAGTTCAATGTCTGAAAATTCTTTTATGTCACAGATGTGAACATAATCATCCTTAGAGGCTTGAGGCTTAGGCTTCTGTGTGAATTTGATTGAGGCTTTAGAGGGTATTGATTTGATTCTTCTTTTCTGCTTCTTTGATGGTGGAGAAGAGGTTAGGAAGGTGGGCAATTTGATGGTGTCCCAATCAATTGGTTCCTCCTTGGGAATGATTGTTTCACCATGAATGTTCATGAAGGGGTCAGGCACAATGGGTTCAGGAATAGAGGGTAGTGGTTTGGATATTGATTGGATTTCTTCAGTCTCATCTACCATCTTTCTCTTTGCATTTACCTTCTTTCTGTTCCCTTTTTGCCATTCTTCTCTTCCCTTTCTTCTTTCCTCCATATCAGTATCAACCATGTCCCCCATAGCTTTATCTTCACTTTTGTCTTCAATTTCTTTCTGTTCTTTAGCCTGACTTGACTTTAGCTGTTTTTCAAGCTTTGCTTGTGCTCTTTTGTCAGCCTTTAGCTGTTTGGCTTCTTCCTTCAACCTTCTGGTTTCTTCCCTCTTGGCTATTGAGAATTTGGGATGTCCTTGCATCACACATATGCTCTTTCCCTCTCTGAAGATAATAGTTATGTTCCTCCTTACAGCCACATCCATAGTCTCTTTGAGTTTTGAGATACTTCTACCCAAAAGCTTGTCCTCATCAGCCTTTGGAAGAGGAAAATCCACTTCTTTCAGAGGATTCTTTGTAGAGTCCTTATTGGATCTGTTGTTGGGCTTGAGAACCATAGGTTTCAGATCCTTGGAAGAAGTCTCTCCAACCTTATTCCTTCCTACTGGCTTGAGCTCCATAATAATTGATTCCACTTTTGTGCTATGCTTTATAAATTGTGATTGAGAAGTTGTAGAACCAAATATTTGTTGCATCTTTTCATCAATCTTCTTCCTTTGCTCTTTGACTTGTAATTCAGTTGCTGCTATCTGGATTAGATCAATTCCATCAAGCTTTTCTTTGATTTGAATAATTGGAGAAGTGGTAATGGCAGGAACTAGCACTTGAGAAATTTGAACTATTGTTGATGGCTCTCCTTCCCCTTACCCTTTATTCTCCCCCTTTTTGTTATCATCAAGGGCAGGGGTCAAGCCTTGTGCATTTGCCAGCTGCATGAGTAGATTTGTTTGAGTTTGTTGATTCTGAAGAATGGTGACCATAGAGTCTTCAATGATCTGAACTCTGGTTTCCAATCTGGCCAGTCTCTTGTCAGCATCAGATTCTTTCCTCAGTCTCCCCAACAAATCTTGCATAGTACCATAAGGTATGACTGAATCCAACTTCTCAGTATTGTAGGATTTTAGATCAGCAATATCCTGCTTGAGATCATCCACACTTAGATTCTGTTTGAAGTGCTGCAACTGCAGGAGATGCAGAGATTCCAGATGAGCTTGAAGAATTGCCTTGGTACCAGCATTTGTAGTCTCCTGAAGGGCCTTCTGAATTGTCATGACTTGTCTGACCAAAGTGACACCAAACTCTCCTGGTGTTGATGCTTTTGCCCATGCCCATTCAGGAAGATCTTGAACAGAACTTGGGCCTGCTACTCCCCCTAAGTTCATGCTCTCATCCAAAGAATCAGAGTCATCATCATTAGAATTTACTCCAAATTCTTCAGATGTCTCACCAGCTTGAGAAGGCAGCTTGTTAACAGCAGCTTTGTCTCTGAGAAGAGATTTTGAAGTGTGTACAATGTTTAATGTATGTTCTGCCTCCACATTGCCCTGAGCAGCCAATAATTGATAGGCTGAAACAGGATGAGTAAAAGTGTCAGCATCCAAGGAAATGTTATCAATTTCAGCTTGGTAATGTTGCTGAAATTGTCTTTCCTTTTCTGCATCATCCACTTTCATTGACTCACTAGCAATGGCTGGATCCACCCTTATAGCTTCTGTACCTGCCTTTCTCTCTTTTTCTCTATTTTCTTGCATCAGGGGCTCCCCCTGGCTCACACACACCCTCACCCTCACCTTCTAAGGTGGCACTCCCATCACTCACTTTTGCCATGCTGGAAGAAATAGCATGCATATGGTGACTCTCAACCTCTCCTTTTTCCTGGGAGCAACCCAGCCTCTCACTCAAAAGATCACTCCCTTCCCTCAAACCTAAAAGTGATTGTACAGTAGCCATGTCCTCTACAGTTGGAATTGTTTCTGTTATGTGTGTAGAGACCATCAACGGATAGGGAGTATCCGTTGAAGTGGAAACTGATGGTATCAACGGATAACTGCTGTTAAGCTTATCTGTTAAAGAACAACCACTTGTCAACGGATGAGAGATATCCGTTGAAGAAGGAAAAGATGTAGATATAAAAAGTGACATAATTGTTGAATCTGTGTGAATTGATTTTAAGTGAGGTAACACAGATTCTTCAACTACATCTGAAAGAATTGGCTGATGATCCAACAAATCATCTAAAAGATGATGATCATCAGGTTTTGAGTGGGGCTCCTCCCTGAGTTTTAATGAGGGGGAATCAGGAATTGATGTGAATATCATATCCACATCCAGAGAGGGTGATGGAGAGTTTGATGATTGGTGTGTTTCTATTATGAGAGAATGGGGATGTGACTCCACATTTGCTGGAATCACATCAAGCTGAATTTGTGAAGGCACAGATACATGTGGATGTATCTGTGCTGTGTGTGCCCCTTGTGTGAAAACTAGGGTTTTGGCCTTCTTCTTCCTTGAAAAGGCTTTAATTGGTGAATGTGTGGCTTCAGTGTCCCTCCCTCTTTTGGTCTGTGTCCCTGGTTGGGGACTATTTTCAATAGTTGCACCCTTTTGGGAGGATGCAACTAGGGATGTGTTAGACTCCTTTTGAACCACCACAGTCTTTTGAGAGACTGTGGCTTGGATGGCTTGGGTACCACTCACATTTCCCACCTTATCCTGGGGGGTTTCTTGATGTTCACCCCTCCCCTCACCACTCACACCCTGTTCACTCCCTTCAGGGTTTATGGTAGTTGTTACAACTGTTGTCTTTTGAGAAACAACAGAGGTAGTTTTCTTTGACTTGAGTTTTGAAACTTTAGTTTTGGTGGCTTTGGTAGGAACCTGTTTGGAGAAAGACACAGATTCCATGGCCACACTAGAAGGCAAAGAAACAATGGGGTTGGAAATAGTAGGAGTTATAGAAGTGTTTACCTCACTTACCTGTGGTGCATTCATGATTGGCAAATATACCAATGGCACCTGGCTGTTGAGGTTCATTCTCAAAAGGTCTGCAAGGACCCTTTTCTCTTGTGCCCAGCATTTGAGTTTATTATTCTCATTTGATATAACTAATCCTTTAGCAACATGGTTAGCCAATAACATAAAAAATCTAGCATAGTAGATGTTATGTGGTCTATTAGCTTTGTTACCTAATCTGGAACCTAATTCTAGCATGACACAGTTGCTAAAATTAAAGTACCTATCGGAAACTAGCATATAAAGCATATTAACAAGAGATGAAGTTATGGCATTAAAATTGCTAATCTTCCCAGAGAAAACCTTGATAAAGGCATCTCCAAGAAAACTCCATTCTTTCCTAAGGCCTTTCCTTCTAATACTACCTAAAATAGCAAAATCAAAAGCATAGCCTATGGAATCTAACATAGCAGATACATCTTTATCAGTGTGTGGTGTTATGGTATTATTCTCAGGCAACTTAAAGCAAGACTGTATATCATCACAATTAATGCAATAATCCTTACCTTTGAGAGAGAAGGCAATAGTCATATCTGTGGAGTTGAACTCTGCAGTTGTCCAAATCTCCTCAATCACCTCACAGTAGATGGTTGGGGCTTCCAGCATTGCATAGCTAAGTTTGCAGTGTTTGATGAAGTCCATCATCTTGTGATAATCAGAATGGGCTTCATTCTTTTCAACCAAGGCTATGAAATTATTCTTTTCATAAACAAATCCTGTTTGAGACATAATTTTGACTACTGGTGTCATTGTTGTGAGTAGAGGTTGCAGAGAAAAACTTGAGAATTTTGGGAGAGAAGGAGAATAATTATTGCAAGAAAGCGTAAAGTGAAAATAAGAGTTCAATTGGGCTTTTATACTTTCTTGAATTAAAACGAAAATAAAATGATTAAATGATACTTTTAAATAAATTACAGCCGTTTAAGAGGAAAGAAAACTGTAAAAATTCTGAAAACTGCCTTTAACACAAATACATATAACAGTGTATATCTGTATCAACGGTTGAGTAAAAGAAATCAACGGTTGTGACTTAGTGAAAGTAACTGATGTGACACTTCAACGGATAAGGTAAATAGTTATCCGTTGATGACCAACACTATTTTATCCGTTGAGGGATAAAATTACCAGAAATGTATTTGTCTTTCAACGGATAATGAACATCCGTTAATAGAACAATTTTGGCTTTCAACGGATAGGGAATATCCGTTAATAGGATAGGTCTTTCTTAAAGCCAACTTTGTTCTTGCAGCAAATTCATTTCAGGCTTCAAGACAGATTATATAGAGAACATAAATTATGAATAATTAAGCATACATAGCTCACTTACTAATCTTGTGAATGTTGATTCATCAAGTGGCTTGGTAAATATGTCTGCAATCTGCTTTTCACTTGGAACAAAATAAAGTTCCACTGTACCTTTCATCACATGTTCCCTAATGAAATGGTACTTGATGTCAATGTGCTTGGTTCTTGAGTGCTGCACTGGATTTTCAGTAATGGCAATGGCACTTGTGTTGTCACAGAATATTGGAATTTTGTCAACAGTCAAACCATAGTCAAATAGTTGATTCCCCATCCATAGTATCTGTGCACAGCAACTACCAGCAGCAATGTACTCAGCTTCAGCTGTTGATGTAGAAACAGAATTTTGCTTCTTGCTGAACCATGACACAAGCTTGTTCCCTAGAAATTGACAGGTGCCAGTTGTGCTTTTCCTGTCTATTTTACAGCCTGCATAATCTGCATCTGAGTAGCCAATTAGATCAAAACCAGACTCTCTAGGGTACCAAATTCCTAGATTTGGAGTCCCTTTGAGATATCTGAAGATTCTTTTAATAGCCACTAAGTGAGATTCTTTAGGGTCAGCTTGAAATCTAGCACAGAGGCATGTAGAAAACATTATATCAGGTCTACTAGCAGTTAAATATAAAAGTGAGCCAACCATGCCTCTATAATTTGAAATATCCACAGACTTTTCAGCCTTGTTTAATTCAAGCTTGGTGGCAGTGGCCATGGGAGTTTTTGCAGATGAACAATCCATTAAGTCAAACTTCTTTAAAAGATCATAAATATATTTAGTTTGACTAATGAAAATTCCATCACTAACTTGTTTAACTTGTAAACCAAGAAAATAAGTTAGCTCTCCCATCATGCTCATTTCATATTTACTTTGCATTAACTTAGCAAACTTTTTACAAAGCTTATCATCAGTAGATCCAAATATAATATCATCTACATAAATTTGAACAAGTATTTTAGAGCCATTAACATTTCTAAAGAAGAGAGTTTTGTCAACAGTACCTCTTGTGAAGTGATTATCTAGAAGGAATTTCGACAAAGTCTCATACCAGGCTCTAGGTGCTTGCTTTAGTCCATAGAGTGCTTTCAACAGATAATACACATAGTCTGGAAAGTTTGGATCTTCAAATCCTGGAGGTTGGCTTACATAAACTTCTTCCTCCAATTCCCCATTTAGAAATGCACTCTTGACATCCATTTGATAGACTTTGAAATTGGCATGAGCTGCATAGACTAGAAAGATTCTGATGGCCTCAAGTCTGGCAACTGGAGCAAATATTTCATCAAAATCTATTCCTTCTTGTTAAGAATAGCCTTTAGCAACCAATCTGGCTTTATTTCTTATGACAATGCCATTTTCATCCATCTTGTTTCTGAATACCCATTTTATATCAATAGAACTCTTGTTCTTTGGCTTGGGTTCCAGCTTCCATACTTTGTTCCTTTCAAATTGGTTTAGCTCCTCTTGCATTGCTAAAATCCGATGTAATATCCGGGATATATCGTGTAATTATTTTTGCTATTATATAATTATTATGTGTGTTCAGTATCTATTCTGTGAGTTAATTGTTAAAGTGTTATCTGTACTTGGTTATTCAAAAATAATATTAATTGAGTATTTTAATTTTTATATGTCCAAAATAAAATATAGATAATTGTCATATCTTCCTAATTATTTTTATGTTGGTTTGTGGATTTATAAGAATCATCTGAAATTTCTAAAATCTTTTTCCGGGTAATTAAAATCTATTTTATAAAAACGGGAACCAACCGACGTCAACCGTTGTTACGTTTTTGGAACCCGAAACTCTTTCGAGAACTCCTTCCTAACCTAATTGTAATATTCCGAGCATTTTCCATGTTTCGACTTTTTCGATCCGGCGTACGGTTTGTCCTGCGCGGGTCCCGGCGCAACATTTTCGATACAATATTCGTTTCGGTAAATCAATAAAACCCGTATTTTCGATAAACGGGAGCTTTTTATTAAACTATCACAATTATCACTTCGTAATACGTGTAACCAGGCGCTGAGACCAAGACCGCAGTACAAATTGTACTGATTTGGATAATTATCCCGAAAACCGATACCGTTTGGATCAGTTTTTACAAATAAACGTACCGTTTTATATCCGGAATAATCCAACGGGATACTAATTTTTCATAATTATAAATAGCCTTTTACCGTATTTTATTTCGTATCAAAATTAATTGCAGACAGATAATTATATAATTTTCAGAGAAAAACCCTAATTTCCTAAAATTGTTATAAGAATCAAACAAGCATTTGGAGGTGTTATTGAATTCGGTTTGGAAAGCTCGAGTAACCAATCTGAAGGTCTTGAAGAGCTCTACCAGATTCTGTAATCCATACACCTGCAGAAATCAAGGTTATTTTTCTAAAAATTTATTTATTTTCGAATTTATTTTATTAAAAATATGAATTTTTGTTCGGATGATTGTTTGTATGATTTGATGATTGCATGTTGTAGAGCTTATTTTCTTGATGATTTTCATATGTCATACGTCTGATTTGGAGTTCAATAACATGTTCAAATTTGAGTTTGATTTTCGAATTTTAAAATTAGGGTTTATAACCCATATGAATGTTCTTAATTGAAATTTGGGGGTTTCTTATTCTGTGATAGATTGATGTTGTGTTATAGTGGGTTGTGTTCTCTGTGAAATTTGCAATCTAGTCGTATAAGTTTCATGAACCAACGAGGTCTGTAGAGAAGGGAGTTGTGTTTTGAAGTTTTCCGATGTTCGCCGGAAACTGGAAAATTTCACGGCCAAATTCCGGCCAACTCAGGGATTGTTAGGTTGTTTTCATTGCATGGTTGTGTTCCTGGTAACCTGTAGATGTGATCTGGAGGAGTTGGTGGGGTGAGGACGCCGGGAACGTGTTCTCCGGCTATCCCCGACTGTTTTCCGGCGACCCCCCTGGAAAATTACAGTTTAGTACCTATAGTTTTGAAAACGATGCAGTTTGGTCCCTGTAGTTTCCAAACTTTGCAAAAATTGGATTTCTGTTTTAAAAATGTTTAAAAATCGTATTTCCTATTTATTTTTATTATAAAAATTCGTTTTTAATTTTTAAAAATTCTAAAAATTATTATTTTAATTATTTTAATTATTTTTAATTCACAAATAAATCTAAATTAATTAGTTAATTAATTTCAGTTAATTTCTAATTGATTAATTGGTCAATTAATTCGAAAATTAATTGATTAATTGATTTAATTAATCATTAATTGATTTTAATTAATTATTTAATTAGATTTAATTATTTAAAAATGATTTAAAAATTCTGAAAAATAGTTTCGAGCTTTAAAATATTATTCTAAATTATTTTCAAGGCTCGATAATTATTCTAAAATTATTTCAGAGCCAGAATTGGCCAACCGAACCCTGTTTATTAACCCGAAATTGATCCAACGACCCGTTTTAATTCTGAAAAATGTTTTAAAAATCATTTTAAAAACCAAAAAGCCTATTTATGACCCGAGACTTCTTTATAAATGATATATCATTGATTACGTGATGTATTATATACTATATGTGACTTGTTAATTGACTATCGATCTATATATTCTGTGTTTACTTGATTATTGTATAACTTTCAATCCGTTAATCGGATTTGGGTAAAACGAAGGGTAGATAGAAGTATGTGTTGAATAGAATTCCATGAGTAAATTATTGATAGATGCTTATGATATGTGAGCAGAAGAGGCAAGACGTAGGAAAGGGAAACAGATAGTTAAGGAGTAAGACGCTTGTGATTGGAAGCGAGTGCAGTGTAGTAAGCTAATATCAGGCAAGTATTCCGAACTTTCTCGAAATATTGTAATACGTGATAGTCTTGTTGATATTGCAAGTGCTTTGAAGCACTGAAACCTAAACTCTGATTCCAGTTATTGTTCTTGAGCCATGAACCTTATTCTTTCTAGACCATTGATTGTTGTATACCCAAACACGAACCTCAAGTATACGATACCACTCCACAAATACATGCAAACAAAATCCCAAACACTGAACTAAATTACTTGTACATTCAATCATTGTATCCTATGCATTGAAAGCCCAAATCTTTGAAACCATAAAATATTGATTCGTTTGTTATCCAATTCTTTCATTACCCAGCATCCAAGCTTTTAAATTGCCTTATTGATCCTTACAAGGATTGAAACCCTTTCATTGTTAAACATTTATTGTTGTTAATGATTTCGGTTAATGATTTCGGTTATTGTTTATTATTGCATATTCTATTATTATGTTAGAATTGGATTGTTTTTATAAAATTGTGGACCAGATTCGTGGTCAGACCATATAATGGTCAAGTTAGGCCAATGTGTGCCTTGGATCCAGTAGTTAGAGCAATGCTGTGTGCCTTGCTCGGGGTTAGTGCATGACTGATCAGCAGCCTAACCTTGGTTTTTAAATTAAAAGTATAATATCCAATTCTAAATCATAATCCAATGTTTACTTGATATCATAATCATATTCACCTGATGATCATTATTCTCAGTTTTGTCATTGTGACTTGCTGAGCTAGTTAGCTCATTTGTGCGATGTTGTTTATATTCTTTCCAGTTAAAAAGGAACAAGTTGGTAGCGAGGATCCCCAGTCCAGCGCGAGAGCTAGGAGTTCAGGTTGAGAAAGCTGAGCTAGTAGGCTTCTTTTGGGATAATTTAAGTTTGTAAAAGTTTGTAATAATGTTTAATACTCAGTTTGAGTTTAAAATAGTTGGGATTTGAACGGTTTGTAATATATTAGTGTGTTTGGCTTGTGTGCATACTTTAACCTGTTGCGGTCTGTGGTGGTTGGTAAGTAGGGTCACTGCATATATTATTATTATCTTTATTATTGTTATAAGCAGGTTATAATTAAGGTGTATGTGTGGACCCCAAACTTCTGACCCGGGTTTGGAGGGCGTCACAGGTTTGGTATCAGAGCTACAGGTTATAAGTCACTGACACAATCCTAGGTTGATGAAAATGGGTAGAGGGATAGGATTAAAAATAAGGTATAGGATGATAGAACGTCGAGAGGTTGAGTGTTATGGTATAACCGGTATTAGTATAGTTTGTGTCGTGGTATGAGATTCTTATATTACGATATGATTTCAGATAGCAGAGATGGCCGACTCTTTTATTCCTGTATCAGCTGATCACTTAGAACCTTCAGTTGGAGCACCAGCATCGGATCCACGTCCTGTTATTCCACCAGCATTGGTTATTCTACCTCCACCGGTGTTGCAGCCCGTATCATTGCAGGCCATTCCATCTCCAGGCATGAGGCCACCTGTCAGAGGACCCCCACCAGCTGATTTAGATTCCACTGGGCATTCAGTAGCGAGTGCCCCATTCCAGTCTACATTGCCCCCAGTTCCTTATTACCGGTATGAGGCTCTTCTATTGGAGCGTGATTCCTTGTTGGCTCAGATTAGAGAGTTACAGCATATCATCAGGACTACAGATATTAATCGTGGTGTGAGGGAGCTTCGAGAGGAGATTCATGCGACACGGAGGGTTCTTGAGGCTAGGCTACATGGAGCTACACTACCTGGCAGAGGCCCTGATGCACTGCTGGGCTGGGCTACTGAGGTGATGGAGGACTTTGAGAGGCTGGCAGGACCAGAGTTTCCTTGGAGCTGAGTTAGAGATTCTGAGATGGAGATGCTAAGCAGTGTTGTTATGATTATGTAGTATGTACAGTAGTGTGTAGTGTGTATCAGTAGACTTTTGAGTTGTATTTATAGACTAGCGATGCTGACTAGTGAGTAGGTGGTTGTACCCTTTTTGCTTTTACTTTCGAAGCGTCTTTACGCTTGTACTACCTAAAACTTTTGATCTATATATCAGTACCTTTTTCCTTTCCAACACTGACATTTACTTTATTGCACCTGTTTTACTTTACCTTATTTATTGCACCAGTATACCCTGTGATACCATGTACCCTGTTTTCCATAACTGTTTATATTCTATAAAGAAGCATGCAATTTACTTAGTTACAACTGTTTTCAAAAAGAGATATTCCTATTTTACAAAACTTTTCTTTTATACAAAGATTTGATTCAAAAGCTAAATAAATTGATTGATTCTTTACAGAAAATGCCTCCTAGAAGAAATACCCGCACCAACACCCAGAATGAAGAAACCAACAACAACAACAATAACAACCAAGATGATACAAACCAGAATGTGAACCCAGGACCCATGGACCCAGCAATAGCCCAGATTCTTCAAATCTTGACCCAACAAACAGTTCACCTGGCACAACAACAGCAGAGACAGACCAATCCCCAGGTAACTTTCAAAACTTTTCAGGCAGTAAACCCACCAGATTCAAGGGTTCCTTAGAGCCAATTGAAGCAAATGTGTGGTTAAAGGAAATAGAGAAGACATTTGCCTTGGTAAAAGTGAAAGAGGAGCAGAAGGTTGAATTTGCAAGTTACTATCTGAAGAATGAGGCCACCTATTGGTGGGAGATGGTGAAGACATTGGAAAGCACAGATGTTATTACTTGGGAAAGGTTTAAGGAATTGTTTTTAGAAAAGTATTTTCCTCAGTTTGTTCAGGATCAAATGGAGCTGAAGTTTTTAGAATTAAAGCAAGGGAACATGTCGGTAACAGATTATGAGGGGAAGTTTGAGGAATTGTCAAGGTATGTGTCGTCGTATATTGATACTGATAGAAAGAAAGCTAAGAGACTCCAGCAAGGCTTGAAGCCATGGATCAGAGGGAAGGTAGCTATTTTTGAATTGGATACCTATGTCGGGGTTGTATAGAAGGCTATGATCGCAGAGACAGAGAGTGAGATGTTCCAGAAAGATAAGGAAAGTAAGAAAAGGAAAGTTGAGGGAAGTGAGGGTCAGTCACAAACAGGGAAGTTTCCAAATTTTAAGAAGGGCAAGTTTCAGCCAGGGAGAAATTTTAATTTCAGGAGACAAAATGCAGGAGGCGGAGGCCAGGGCAATCGTCCAGCTAATGTGAATCAGCCGAATCAGTTGAGATTAACTTTTCCAGATTGTCAAGAATATGGAAAGAAGCATGGAGGAGTTTGTAACAAGTTGAATATGGTATGTTTTAAATGCAACCAGAAAGGGCACTACTCGAGGGAGTGCCGAAATCAGCCAGCAAGAGAGCCAGCAAATAAGGATCAACCTATCTGAAATCCAGCAGTGAAGGTTCCAGCCATTGGATTTACATGCTTTAACTGTGGAAAGCCAGGACATATGGCCAGGGATTGCAAGACACCAGCCCCAGTCAGTAATGCATTAAGGATTATGGGATCTACCCCAACAGTGAATGAGACTCCGAGGGCTAGAGTTTTTGACATGTCGGTGAAGGATGCGATCCAGGATACGGATGTCGTGGCAGGTACGCTTAATGTAAATTCTTTATGTGCCAAAGTGTTAATAGATTCGGGAGCAACTCAATCATTTGTTTCACAAGATTTTGTTAGTAAGTTAAATTGTCTAGTTGGGTATTTAAATGAAATAATGACTGTGGAATTAGAAAATCAAGAACGTGTAACTGTTAACCAAGTTTGTGGAAATTGTGAGATTGAGATTTCTGGTAGTAAGTTTTGTGTAGATTTGATACCGTTTAAGTTAGGAGAATTTGACGTTATATTAGGGATGGATTGGTTATCTAAGCATGATGCTCAGATAGATTGTCGAAATAAGAAAGTAATGGTGAAAACGCCAGACGAAAGAATAGTAACATTCAAGGGACAGAAGCAGGTAAAGAAGTTCTTAATGATGATTCAAGCCAAGAAGTTACTACGACAAGGATGTGAGCATTTCGTAGCATATGTGATCGACAGAAGTCAGGAGCCAGCAAAACTTGAAGATATTCCAGTTGTGAAGGAATTTCCAGACGTGTTTCCCGACAAATTACCAGGACTTCCTCCAGATAGAGAAATTGAATTTGCAATCGACTTAGCACCTGGAACCGAACCAGTATCCAAGGCCCCGTATAGAATGGCGCCCGTTGAGATGAAAGAGTTAGCAAAGCAATTACAAGAGCTGTTAGAGAAAGGAGTAATCAGACCCAGCGTATCCCCGTAGGGTGCACCGGTAGTATTTGTTAAGAAGAAGGATGAAAGCACGAGACTGTGCATCGACTATAGGGAGCTCAACAAGTTGACAATCAAGAATAAGTATACGTTACCCAGAATTGATAATTTGTTTGACCAATTGAAGGGAGCCAAGTATTTCTCCAAAATCGATTTAAGATCGGGATATCATCAACTGAAGATCAAACCAGAAGATATACCAAAGATAGCTTTCAGAACAAGGTATGGGCATTATGAATTTTTAGTAATGTCTTTTGGATTGACCAACGCCCCAGCAGCGTTTATGGACCTGATGAACAGAATTTTCAAGGAATATTTGGACAAGTTCGTTATAGTATTTATAGACGATATTTTGATCTATTCAAAGACGGAGGAGGATCATGCGGAACATTTAAGGACAACTTTGGAGATTTTAAGGAAAAAGAAGTTATATGCTAAATTGTCAAAGTGTGAGTTTGGCTACAGGAAGTTCAGTTCTTAGGACACATAGTCAGTAATGAAGGGATCAAAGTGGACCCGGCAAAGATCGAGGCAATTACGAATTGGGAAAGACCGAGAACACCCACTGAGGTAAGAAGTTTCTTGGGATTGGCAGGATATTATCGACGATTCGTTCAGAATTTCTCAAGAATTGCAACACCATTGACAAAGCTTACACGAAAGAATGAAAAGTTTATATGGAATGACAAGTGCGAAGAAAGTTTTCAGGAATTGAAGCGGAGATTAATCACGGCACCTGTTTTGTCACTTCCAGACGATCAAGGGAATTTCGTAATTTATAGCGATGCTTCTTACAAAGGATTATGATGTGTTCTTATGCAGCACGACAAGGTGATTGCGTATGCGTCAAGGCAATTGAAACCACACGAACAGAAGTACCCTACTCATGATTTGGAGTTGGCATCTATAGTTTTCGCTTTGAAGATTTGGAGACATTATTTGTATGGAGAAAAGTGTGAGATTTTCACGAATCATAAAAGTTTGAAATATATATTTACCCAGAAGGAACTTAATATGAGACAAAGGAGATGGTTAGAATTGATCAAGGATTATGATTGCTCGATTAATTATCATCCCGGTAAGGCGAACGTCGTAGCAGATGCGTTAAGTCGGAAGGAAAGGTTAAATGTGTTATCCGTACCTGAAGAGATATATAAAGAATTTCAAAAATTGGAATTGGAGATTAGAATTTACAAGCCTGAGGAAGCAAAAGTGTACAGTATGATTTTCCAACCGGAGTTATTGGAGAAAACAAAGAAATGCCAGAAAGAGGTAATGGATCAAGATATAAATAGTTTGGTAGGTGAGGAATTATGCACGCAACAAGATGATCAAGGTATTCTTAAGTTTTCTTCAAGAATTTGGATTCCACCAGTAACGGAGCTGAAAAATGAAATTTTACAAGAGGCACATAGTTCAAGATATTCCATCCATCCAGGGAGTACCAAAATATACAGAGATTTAAAGAAGAATTATTGGTAGCCAGATATGAAGAGGGAAATTGCGGAATGGGTTAGCAAATGTTATACCTGTCAGAGAGTTAAAGCAGAGCATCAGAGACCAAGCGGATTACTACAGCCATTGGAGATTCCAGAGTGGAAGTGGGAACATATTACCATGGATTTCATAGTTGGATTACCAAGGACAAGGACTAATCATGATACCATTTGGGTTATAGTAGATAGACTTACCAAGTCAGCTCATTTTCTGCCTATAAATGAAAAAATTTCGCTCGACAAGTTAGTTCATATGTACTTGAAAGAGATCGTAGTTCGTCATGGAGTTCCAGTGTCTATCGTATCTGATAGAGATCCAAGGTTTAATTCAAGATTCTGGAAGAGTTTTCAAGAATGTTTGGGAACAAGATTGAATATGAGTACGGCCTATCACCCCCAAACGGATGGCCAAAGTGAAAGAACGATCCAGACAATCGAGGATATGCTACGTGTTTGTGCTATTGATTTCAAAGGAAGTTGGGACGAGCATTTACCCCTGGTAGAGTTTGCTTATAACAACAGTTATCACGCCAGCATTGGGATGCCACCTTATGAAGCCCTTTATGGACGCAAATGTAGATCTCCAATATATTGGGACGAAGTAGGAGAACGCAAAATACTCGGACCCGAATTGGTACAGCAGACAAAGAAAGTTGTTGAAATTATCCAGAAAAGATTAATAGCCGCACAAGATCGTCAAAGGAAATATGCAGACCAGTCAAGAAAAGACATGGAATTTGAAGAAGGAAGCTTGGTATTATTGAAAGTATCACCGTGGAAAGGACTAACGAGGTTTGGGAAGAAAGGGAAGCTAAACCCAAGATATGTTGGACCTTTTGAAATCCTAAAGTGTATTGGCAAAGTAGCTTACGAATTGGCGTTACCTCCGCATATGGAGCACATTCACAATGTTTTTCACATATCAATGCTTAAGAAATATAATCCAGACTCCAGGCATGTAATAGAATATGAGCCAATAGAGCTTCAAGCAGATTTGTCATATATAGAGAGCCCGGTAGAAGTTCTAGAAGAGAGAGAGAGAGAGAGAGAGAGAGAGAGAAAGTATTGAGAAATAAAGTGGTAAAGTTAGTAAGAGTATTATGGAGAAACCCAAAGGTTGAAGAGTCAACCTGGGATTTAGAAAGTGATATGAGAGAAAAATAGCCTCATTTGTTTTCTTAGGAGAATCTGAGGACAGAATCCTTTTAAGGGGGAAGGATGTAATATCCGAGATATATCGTGTAATTATTTTTGCTATTATATAATTATTATGTGTGTTCAGTATCTATTCTGTGAGTTAATTGTTAAAGTGTTATCTGTACTTGGTTATTCAAAAATGATATTAATTGAGTATTTTAATTTTTATATGTCCAAAATAAAATATAGATAATTGTCATATCTTCCTAATTATTTTTATGTTGGTTTATGGATTTATAAGAATCATCTGAAATTTCTAAAATCTTTTTCCGGGTAATTAAAATCTATTTTATAAAAACGGGAACCAACTGACGTCAACCGTTGTTACGTTTTTGGAACCCGAAACTCTTTCGAGAACTCCTTCCTAACCTAATTGTAATATTCCGAGCAGTTTCCCTGTTTTGACTTTTTCGATCCGGCGTACGGTTTGTCCTGCGTGGGTCCCGGCGCAACATTTTCGATAAAATATTCGTTTCGGTAAATCAATAAAACCCGTATTTTCGATAAACGGGAGCTTTTTATTAAACTATCACAATTATCACTTCGTAATACGTGTAACCAGGCGCTGAGACCAAGACCGCAGTACAAATTGTACTGATTTGGATAATTATCCCGAAAACCGATACCGTTTGGATCAGTTTTTACAAATAAACATACCGTTTTATATCCGGAATGATCCAACGGGATACTAATTTTCCGTAATTATAAATAACCTTTTACCGTATTTTATTTCGTATCAAAATCAATTGCAGACAGATAATTATGTAATTTTCAGAGAAAAACCCTAATTTCCTAAATTTGTTCTAAGAATCAAACAAGCATTTGGAGGTGTTATTGAATTCGGTTTGGAAAGCTCGAGTAACCAATCTGAAGGTCTTGAAGAGCTCTACCAGATTCTGTAATCCATACACCTGCAGAAATCAAGGTTATTTTTCTAAAAATTTATTTATTTTCGAATTTATTTTATTAAAAATATGAATTTTTGTTCGGATGATTGTTTGTATGATTTGATGATTGCATGTTGTAGAGCTTGTTTTCCTGATGATTTTCATAAGTCATACGTCTGATTTGGAGTTCAATAACATGTTCAAATTTGAGTTTGATTTTAGAATTTTAAAATTAGGGTTTATAACCCGTATGAATGTTCTTAATTGAAATTTGGGGGTTTCTTATTCTGTGATAGATTGATGTTGTGTTATAGTGGGTTGTGTTCTCTGTGAAATTTGCAATCTAGTCGTATAAGTTTCATGAACCAACGAGGTCTGTAGAGAAGGGAGTTGTGTTTTGAAGTTTTCCGATGTTCGCCGGAAACTGGAAAATTTCGCGGCCAAATTCCGGCCAACTCAGGGATTGTTAGGTTGTTTTGATTGCATGGTTGTGTTCCTGGTAACCTGTAGATGTGATATGGAGGTTTGGTGGGGTGAGGACGCCGGGAACGTGTTCTCCGGCCATCCCCGACTGTTTTCCGGCGACCCCCCTGGAAAATTACAGTTTAGTACCTATAGTTTTGAAAACGATGCAGTTTGGTCCCTATAGTTTCCAAACTTTGCAAAAATTGTATTTCTGTTTTAAAAATGTTTAAAAATCATATTTCCTATTTATTTTTATTATAAAAATTCGTTTTTAATTTCTGAAAATTCTAAAAATTATTATTTTAATTCTGAAAATTATTTTTAATTCACAAATAAATCTAAATTAATTAGTTAATTAATTTCAGTTAATTTCTAATTGATTAATTGGTCAATTAATTCGAAAATTAATTGATTAATTGATTTAATTAATCATTAATTGATTTTAATTAATTATTTAATTAGATTTAATTATTTAAAAATGATTTAAAAATTCTGAAAAATAGTTTCGAGCTTTAAAATATTATTCTAAATTATTTCCAAGGCTCGATAATTATTCTAAAATTATTTCGGAGCCAGAATTGGCCAACCGAACCCTGTTTATTAACCTGAAATTGATCCAACGACCCGTTTTAATTCCGAAAAATGTTTTAAAAATCATTTTAAATACCAGAAAGCCTATTTATGACCCGAGACTTCTTTATAAATGATATATCATTGATTACGTGATGTATTATATGCTATATGTGACTTGTTAATTGACTATCGATCTATATATTCTGTGTTTACTTGATTATTGCATAACTTTCAATCCGTTAATCGGATTTGGGTAAAATGAAGGGTAGATAGAAGTATGTGTTGAATAGAATTCCATGAGTAAATTATTGATAGATGCTTATGATATGTGAGCAGAAGAGGCAAGACGTAGGAAAGGGAAACAGATAGTTGAGGAGTAAGACGCTTGTGATTGGAAGCGAGTGCAGTGTAGTAAGCTAATATCAGGCAAGTATTCTGAACTTTCTCGAAATATTGTAATATGTGATAGTCTTGTTGATATTGTAAGTACTTTGAAGCACTGAAACCTAAACTCTGATTCCAGTTATTGTTCTTGAGCCATGAACCTTATTCTTTCTAGACCATTGATTGTTGTATACCCAAACACGAACCTCAAGTATACGATACTACTCCACAAATACATGCAAACAAAATCCCAAACACTGAACTGAATTACTTGTACATTCAATCATTGTATCCTATGCATTGAAAGCCCAAATCTTTGAAACCCTGAAATGTTGATTCCTTTGTTATCCAATTCTTTCATTACCCAGCATCCAAGCTTTTAAATTGCCTTATTAATCCTTACAAGGATTGAAACCCTTTCATTGTTAAACATTTATTGTTGTTAATGATTTCGGTTATTGTTTATTATTGCATATTCTGTTATTATGTTAGAATTGGATTGTTTTTATAAAATTGTGGACCAGATTCGTGGTCAGACCATATAATGGTCAAATTAGGCCAATGTGTGCCTTGGATCCAGTAGTTAGAGCAATGTTGTGTGCCTTGCTCGGGGTTAGTGCGTGACTGATCAGCAGCCTAACCTTGGTTTTTAAATTAAAAGTATAATATCCAATTCTAAATCATAATCCAATGTTCACTTGATATCATAATCATATTCACCTGATGATCATTATTCTCAGTTTTGTCATTGTGACTTGCTGAGCTAGGTAGCTCATTTGTGCGATGTTGTTTATATTCTTTCCAGTTAAAAAGGAACCAGTTGGTAGCGAGGATCCCCAGTCCAGCGCGAGAGCTAGGGGTTTAGGTTGAGAAAGCTGAGCTAGTAGGCTTCTTTTGGGATAATTTAAGTTTGTAAAAGTTTGTAATAATGTTTAATACTCAGTTTGAGTTTGAAATAGTTGGGATTTGAACGGTTTGTAATATATTAGTGTGTTTGGCTTGTGTGCATACTTTAACCTGTTGCGGTCTGTGGTGGTTGGTAAGTAGGGTCACTGCATATATTATTATTATCTTTATTATTGTTATAAGCAGGTTATAATTAAGGTGTGTGAGTGGACCCCAAACTTCTGACCCGGGTTTGGAGGGCGCCACATCTAATCTGGATCCAATAGAGCTTCTTCCACTCTCTTAGGTTCCTCCTGTGATAGAAAGCTACTATACAGACATTCATCTTGAGTAGCCCTTCTAGTTTGCACTTTAGATGTAGCATCACCAATGATCAGTTCAAAAGGGTGATTCTTGGTCCATTTCCTTTGAGGTGGTAGATTAGCTTTAGATGAGGTTGCCTCAGTATTGTCATGATGTGAGATAGAATGTTGATTGGTTGAAACTCCCCCTGAGTTGCTGATCCTTTGAAAGGAATTGGGAGCTCTATCAACTGATGAAGTGAATTGATTATCCGTTGACAGACTGTGATCAACGGATGCTTCATTATGAACTTCAACGGATGATGCACTTTGTCTTTCAATGGATGCTGCATTGCTCCTTTCAACGGAAGCTGAATTATGACTTTCAACGGATGCAGCATTCTGTGCATTATCCAAAGGCCGATTCTGAATTCTTCTTGAGATGCCTTCTTCATCATTCTCATCTTCACTATCATCACAATATATCTCAATGTTGTCAAATTTGAGTCCTTCATGATGTCACTCATCTGTTAGTCCATCAATCTTTTTATCATCAAACACAACATGCACATATTTCATGATAATGTTGGTTCTTAGATTGTAGACTCTATAAGATTTTCCAGCAGAATAACCAACAAATATTCCTTCATCAGCCTTTGCATCAAACTTCCCTTTGTGATCAGATTGATTCCTTAAGATGTAACATTTGCAACCAAAGACATGCAGAAAGTTTAAAGTTGGTTTTCTTCTCTTGAATAATTGATAGGGAGTCATGCCTTTTGCCTGATTGATTAGAGAAATATTCTGAGTATAACATGCACAGTTAACAGCCTCAGCCCAAAAGTAAGTTGGGAGTTTTGACTCTTCAAGCATTGTCCTTGCAGCCTAAATTAGTGATATGTTCTTCCTTTCCACCACACCATTTTGTTGTGGAGTCCTTGGAGCTGAGAACTCATGCATGATCCCATTTTCTTCACAGAACAACTTCATGGTTAAATTCTTGAACTCAGTTCCATTGTCACTCCTAATATTCCTTACTTTGAAATCAGGATGATTGTTGACTTGCTTGATATGATTGATAATGATTTCACTAGCTTCATCCTTTGATCCAAGAAAATGATATAATTCATTGGACATATCATTTATGGCTTCATTGCATTCATGTTTAGAAAGCTGAGAGAGATCGATAGCAATTACCTGGTTGCTTGATGAACTAGTTTCATTTTCATCAGAATTAGCCATCAGGGCTAGGTTGACATATTCCATATCATCATCTTCATTGGTTCCATCTGCTACCCAATCATCTTGAGTGAGAAAAGCTCTTTCCTTTTGTTTGAGCAAATCAAAATACTTCTTTTTGTAATCAACTTGCTCAAATTTCTTCTTATCAGAGGTTGGCTTCCTGCACTCATTTGCAAAGTGTCCACTAATGCCACAGTTATAACATTTGAACTTTGATTTGTCCACCATGTTTTTGTTTGGCTTAGTGAATTTTGTATTTTTCCTGAACTTCATCTTTGCAAACCTCCTGGACAGAAAGGCCAGATGTTCATCAATATCATCAGATTCATCCTGACTGGAATTGTCTTCATCCTCAGCAACTTGCTCTTTACCCTTGCTTGATTCTGATTTGCTTGTGCCAATTTTAAGACTTGGCATTGTCTTTTCCTCATTCCTGGCTTCAACTTTTTCACTGTCAGCTACAAGTGCAACTGATCCTCCTTTTCTCTTTCCCTTTTCCAATAGCTCATCTTGCTCCATCTCAAGTTCATAAGTCTTCAAAATTCCATATAATCTTTCAAGTGTGAAGTCCTTATAATCTTGAGAATTTCTTAGAGAAACAATCATAGGCTTCCATTCCTTTGGTAGAGACCTTAGAAATTTTAAATTGGAGTCCTTGACTTGGTACACTCTCCCATACAGCTTTAATCCATTCAATAGTTTCTGAAATCTGTTGAAGGTATCATTCAATGATTCTCCTTCTTCAAAGTGAAAATATTCATACTGTTGAATGAGAAGCTGTATTTTGTTTTCTCTAACTTGCTCAGTGCCTTCACAGATAAGCTGCACAGTATCCCAAATTTCCTTAGCAGTTTGGCTGTTGATGACATTGTCAAACATATCTTGATCCAGGCCATTAAACAGAATGTTCATGGCTTTCTTGTCCTTGTGGACCTCTTCAATATCTTCAACAGTCCATTCTGCCTTTGGCTTGGGAATAGACTGTCCAACAGCAATTGTAGCAGTAGCAGCTGTGGCCACCTTGTGTGGGATGTGAGGACCATTTTCAATGCAGTTGATGTAGCTTTCATCTTGAGAGAGAAGATGTAAATGCATCTTCACTTTCCAGTGATGATAGTTATCTCTTTCCAGGATTGGAATCTTTACAGCAATATCCTTCTTACTCATGATGTTAGCAGAATAGATCTTTAAACTCTTTGAATGTTAAGAGCTCGCTCTGATACCAATTGTTATTTCCAGTGGACTAACAATGAGATTTACAGAAGGGGGGTTGAATGTAAATCTCAAAACTTTTTCAAGTTTTGAGCAGTTTCTAAGGATAAGTGTTTTTTAGAACAAGTGTGTGAATTGCTTGAAGCTAATACATACAGATATATATTCAAACACAAATGTAAAGAACACAAAGAACTTAAAAACTTTTCTGGTGGATTTGTTGTTCCACCAGAGATGTGTTATTTCAGAAAATCTGTGATTCAAAGAATTAAATCACAGCTACTTCCTAGTACAAACTAGATGATTTTCTCTCTGGATATTTCTAAACAGCTCTGAAAAATTCTTGTCTAATTACTAGCTGCTACTTGGTTTATATATCACCAAGTTTACAAGTGAAGACAAAACTGTAAAATATAATTAAAAAGATTCTTCACATGTTTCTTCTTCATTTCTCTATCCAATGCAATCTAGGATAATCTGTGAATCTTTGAATACTCCCTTGTTTGCATCAGAATAGAAATGCTGCATTTTCTTGATTCCTCCTAGAGGCTTCCACATTCCAGTTTGTCTCTGTCAACCCATGTGCCTCTGTCAGCTTGTGAATTGTCACTATCAACTGCTAATGAACTAAGCATCCGTTGAAGCTTTCATCCGTTGATGCCTTATCCGTTGAGGCTTTATCCGTTGAAGCTTTATCCGTTGATGCACTATCAGCTGAAGTCTTTATCCGTTGAAGCACTTATCCGTTGATGGATATTATCCATTGAAGCATTAGAGACATCCGTTGAAGCTTTGTTTCTTATCCGTTGAAGGTCTTCAATATCCGTTGATACTTCTTCACTTATATAAAATTACAAGGCATGAAATATATACAATTAGCCCTCCTATTTGCATATCCATTAGTAGTCAACATGACTGATAATTTCCTATAACATCTAAGAATTACAACTTGAATCCAGAGAATGAAATGTGCTACAATACTAAACTTATTGCTAAGTAAAGCTACTCCTTCAACGGATAGCCAAGATGGTCTTATCCGTTGAGGCTACAAACACTAGATTTCTACTTAAGTGTTTTGTTTAACTTATCATCAAACTAATACACAGATTCCTAACAATGAAACTATAATTATAATACAACTACTTACTTTATTTCCATATAAACAACTCCTCCACAAGATCTTTTCCAGGTTCAAGTATAATTTAGGTTACAAACTTATTACAAACCAACTAATTAAACAACCTGTCATGACTGTTATTCTACAGCAACTCACAGACCACACTTCCCAGACACAACCTATTCAGAGGAGCTCGACACAGGAGGAATTGGAAACTGGCCCTTAGCAAAACAGCAACATCCCCTAGGCATCTGCAATGCGAAAATATACAAACACATTTGCAAGAGTGAGCGACAAACCGCCCAGCAGTACCACTATATGAATACTGACTAAAACAGTTTATAATAAACAATTATAGGAACAGGAATCATAATTTGTTAGTAGAAAACAAGTAAAATAAGCATAAACAGATGAAAACTGATGAATTGTTGAAAACTGGATCTTTAATAGCTAGCATGCTCTCTAAACACTTTATTAATTATGCTGTGTAAATACCAGGGTTAAATTTTAGCATGCTACTTTCATTTTTAAATCATTCGTCCCATCGCAGGACCTATAAAACTATTTATTCAACTTGTTCCTCTCCGGGAACCTCAAAATCGCTTGCTCAGATATAAAAGTATTGGATGATCCCTGGTGAGACAGCTGATCAGGCTATCCTATGAAACTTGTTTTGGAACTCAGAGACTAGCTAAGTCTCTGTCATACTGGGCTGGTGGTTATAACAGGGTGCGCAACCACTTCGCCTCTTACGCTAACTTCCAGGCCGTTATGGGCCTTCTGCGCACACTCATCCAATTATCTGATCATTTTTATCCAGTTTTTCCAAATCACTTACCTATCTCTCGTCAAAACAATTATAACGCAGCACATTTTCCAAAACATTTTCGCTTTATTCAAAACTTAGAGATAGGTATTTTCAGAAGTTACTTTTCCCCCAAAACACAAGTTAATAAAATAATTTGAAACCCAGGGGAACTTAAATCGTTCTGTTCCATTACGAGAATAAAACAATATTATATTCATATATGCTGAACCATAAAGATATGGTCAGGGGTACTTGCCTTAATACGCTTTAACACTAATTTCTGACTGGCTTTGCACTGACCGGGATGCTAAGGATTCAACTGGAACCTACAGGAACCAAAATACCCTAAATTAGATGTCTGAATATGCTTGACTAGCCTCACTAACAATCTACCCATAAGTTAACAAGCCCGACTCGTAACATTCTCAATATAATAATACACATATCAATCAGGGCTCACGTCTTCAAAAACCGGTTCGGTGTTCGTTTTCATAAAATAGGTATATTTGTCCTTTTATGGAAGTAGGGTTATCGATTTCGCAAAGTATTCCATCGCAACACATAATCAGGTTTTGTATAAAATAGTTACATATAACCGATCGACGTTTCGATAGCCATTGGGTACGGTCTCGTATTTCCATAGTTAAATTTTCTCGGAAATTGGGCAGCACCTCCTTTGATTATCGGCTAACCCGTCGAACATCCCGACGTCAGAACAATCACAACCACAATCAATCGCAATTTAAACCCAACCACCGATTTCAGTTGTCAATATCAGTCCAAAATTCTTAATTACCAATTAAATACAATTATTAATCTTTATTATTCATGTTTTTTATGTTTTAATCGTATTTTATTCGCAATTCGCACTTTAAATCGTATTTTGTATTTTAAATTGTAGGACTCAAAACAACGTCATCACGGTCCACCGTCGACTCGTTTTAAACTCATTGTCGACGGCGATAAAATTTTACGGGTTCCCGTAAATTCTGGGCATCCTACATAAATTCCATCGATTAATAATATAATTCTCACACCAAATCTATTTTATTTCACGTATATTACTCAAAATATTCCTGCAGAAAAACAAATGAAATAATTAAAATAATTTCCATTCGCACAGGACACACGCGCGTAACAACAACGCGCCCACCAACACAACAGAATCGGGAAACAGGGGCAAAACTGAGAGCAACAGATCGGAGCAGAAATCACAGGGACAGGGAGGAACATAAAATCACAGGCACAACATACAAGCATGTACCATCACCGTATCGCCGCCACTCCTCGTCGGAAAATCTGAGGAGGCGGCAGCGATGGCAATGAATCAAAAAGGGATAAAACTGATATACACATATACATATATATTCATATATATGTGAAAATCAATAGGAAGAAAGAAGGACAGGGGCGGCGATTTCGCCGGAAAAAGAAAGTGATGCCAGACTTACCAGAAAATAAACAGTACAGGCAGCTTGAACAGAGAGGAGAAGAGAATAATTGATTGATTGATTGCAAGAAAATCAGAAGAAATGGAAGAAAGAATCGAATGAGAGAGAAGGAGAGATTGAATTAGGGCTCGTAAGAAAACTATTTGGGGGACAGTTTTTTTTTTGTTTATATAATGTATTAATATTATTTAGCCCCTGCAACTCTTTTTTGAAATACCCGCAAAAAGAAAAAAACACGAAACACGTATATTTAAACGATAAATTACGAGTAAAATAATTTTAACATTTTACCGAAATAATTTTAAAATTAGCATAATAATTAACTAAACAAAAATTTTAAATATTTTTAAATCATTTTTACAGCACACATCGGACCCGCGTTTTATAATTAAATGAAACCACGCGCGAGTCAAATAAATCCCAAAAATTGCCGAACCAATTTTAAAATTCTCGTAACATTCCAAACTTAATAAAATATGAGTTTCGTAATTTTTGAAGAATTCTAGAATTAAATACTGATTTTACAATTAAATAAAATCAGAAAATCATTTAACGATAAATAATCAATAAAATATTGATTTCTAAATTTTATAAATTCCTAAAAATAATTAACAAAATTATGAAGCCATAATAATAATTTTAGAGATAATCCCCATATTTATGAAAATAAACCTTAAATAAAATCACCTTTAAATACAAAAATAAAACAACACAGCTCGATGACTAATTACACAAACGATACTCGAACACCAATATTCACCCCTAATTAATAAAATTTTAACAAAAATAATATCCAACTAATAGAACTCATACACCTAATTTATTTAATTAATTATTTGATAATCACACATTTAAAGATTACAAAAATGTACGAGTCGTTATAAGAAAGCCCAGAAATGGAACGTTCCAGAATACTCCAAGGAATTCCAAAGAAAATAAATAAAAATTCCCAAGAATTCTAGAGAATTCTAAAGAAGGTGTTTTAATATATTAAAGCCTAGATTAATATGAAAGAGGCCCAATACAAGGCCCAAATCCAATTAGGATTTGGAAAAATAGAAGGCCCAAATGCAATTAGGATTTGGAAAAATAGAAGGCCCAAATTCAATTAAGATTTGGAAAAATAGAAGGCCCAAATCCAATTAGGATTTAGAAAAATAGAAGGCCCAAATCCAATTAGGATTTGGAAAAATGGAAGGCCCAAATCCAATTAAGATTTGGAAAAATAGAAGGCCCAAATCCAATTAGGATTTAGAAAAATACAGGCCCAAATCAAAGCCCTAAAGAAGATATGGCCCAAACAAGGCCCAATCCAAATTGGATGAGAAGAAGGCCCAATAAGACCAGGATTGAGGTCGAATTCCAAGTCGTAAATTCTGTTCAAATTATTTCGAACAGACACCCGAAAATTACGGGTATAATAGAACAGGATTGAGGTCGAAAGCCAGACCAGGATTGAGGTCGAATTCCTTAATCAAGCACAGTATTTTTCAAAAATGGGTGCAGAAACCTAGACTAAAATCCAGGTCGAAGAATCGATTAGGATCCTGGTCGAAACCCAGGTCGTGAATCATAGTCGAAATCTAACGACCAGGAAGCAAATAAGCACAGAAGCCTCGACTAAGATCTAGGTCAAAGGTTTGACTAGGATCCTGGTTGAAATCCAGGTCGTGAATCCTAGTCGAAACTTGACGACCAGAAAGCAAAGAAAGACACAAGTTTTCGACCAAAATCCAGGTCGAAGGTTCGACTAGGATCCTGGTCAAAATCCAGGTCGTGGATCCTAGTCGAAATCCTTCGACCAGGATTGGAAAGCTGGGCCAAAATTCGACTAGGATCCAGGTCGAAATTTCAACTAGGATCCTGGTCGAAAAAGGGCTGAAAATTTGAGAATATTTGTGAAAAATTGCAGAAAATTTGGAAAAATCTCGGAAAAAGGGAAAATTCCTGAAAAATACCAGAACATTCCTAAAAATAGGAAGAAGGTAAGAAAATAGAAAGGGAAGTTTTTAAACGACCCTGAAGCCGCGTACAAGGCAAATCGTTGTAAACGTGTAGGTCGCTCCACACTTTACGCAAAACAATACCCTGAAAGGGAATAAACGAACTTAACTTTTGCGAAATCTTATACGGTTTCTCAAAAATTGGGGGGCAAATGATAGGGATAAATAAATCCTGATTGTGTAATTAAATATTACAGTGATTATACATAATTTGGGCTGCTAGGCCCAATAAAAAGATGTATGACATTTAGACCAAAAAGGTTAACACATTGATCAGGCCTGATGGACCAGATCAGGCCTGATGGAACAAAGAAGGCCCAAAACCCTGAATATTAATTAATTTCGTAATTAATTAATAAGGGAAAAATCAGCTATTGAAAAGAGTCCCAATGAGGACATAAATCCTTGCAGATTAGCCTCTAAGGGACCTAGAAGGAGAAGGAATCAGTTTCCTACTATTTAGGACTCCAAAGTCCATTCTAATTCAGAGACTTGATCACCAAGTCTCTTATACCAAGTCCAATTCTAGGACCACCAACATCTATATAAGGGGTCTCACCCCACAAATCAGAACTACATTTTTGGCTTGATTCTCTAATTCACAGAGATACGTAGGCATCTCGTAAAGGCAGAGTTAAGCTACGAAACACGAGAGCAGCCATTAAAGGCCTTGAGCTCCCGAACCTTAGTAATAAATACAGCAAATAATCACCTTAGTTTTTTATCCATAACACTTGAGTAAATTTCTGGTGTACTTGGATTGACAAATAAAAGTACCTTCTTCATTTTGCTTGACTTGAAGGCCCAGAAAATAACTAAATTCTCACATAATACTCATTTGATATCTTGACTGCATCAGCTTTGCAAACCTTTTACAAAGTTTGGCATTTGTAGAACCAAATATGATATCATCAGCATATATCTGTACCAAAAGTAAGTCTTTTCCATTGTTGAGGTAGAATAGTGTTTTATCAATTGTACCTCTGTGAAATCCACTTTCCAGAAGGAATTGAGCTAAAGTCTTATACCATGCTCTTAGAGCTTGTTTAAGGCCATAAAGTGCTTTGTCAAGCCTGTAGACATGATTTGGAAATTTTGAATCTACAAAACCTGGAGGTTGTTCAACATACACCTCTTCTTCCAATTCTCCATTGAGAAAAGCACTTTTTACATCCATTTGAAAGACTTTAAACTTTTTGTGAGCATCATAAGCCAAAAAGATTCTTATGGCTTCCAATCTAGCAACTGGTGCAAATGTTTCATCATAATCAATACCCTCCTATTGAGAGTAACCCTTAGCAACCGGCCTAGCTTTGTTCCTTATAATTATGCCATCACTGTCAATTTTATTTTTGAACACCCATTTTGTGCCAACAACTGATCTATTCTTTGGTCTTGGCACTAGGGTCCAGACTTTGTTTCTTTTAAATTCATTTAACTCTTCGTGCATTGCTTGCACCCAATCAGCATCTTTAAGAGTTTCTTCCACTTTCTTTGGTTCAGTCTGAGATAGGAAAGAATGATAGAGACATTCATTTGATGTTGCATTTCTAGTTCTGACACCTGCTTCAGGATCTCCAATAATTAAGTCAGGTGTATGTGATTTGGTCCACTTCCTTGCAGATGGAAGTTGATTTCTAGAACTAGATCCTCCCCTCATGATCCATGCTATCTCTATCAGCATTTTCTGATGCTCCCCCTGTAGTTATGCTCTCTGAGACTTCAGAATTTGAGTTGGATCCTTCAGGATTTAAAGAATCAGAGTTTCCAGAATTATCAGAATTTGGCTCATCAGAACCTGATGAATCAGAACTTGAAGAGCCAGTGACAGGTTCTGATGCTTCTTGAGAGTCTTGAGTTGTGGTAGGATCTGCAGCTTGCTCCCCCTGGACAGGTGCATTTTCCTTTGGAGTTGTTACCACAGTTTCAATGACATCAGAACTTAACCCGTCAGAACTTACAGGATCAGAGTTTAAGTCATCAGAATTTATAGAATTAGATGTCTTCATTTTCAAATCTCAGTTGATCATGATCATTGAAATCTTCAAGTCCAGTAATCTTCTTATCATCAAAAGATACATTGATAGATTCCATGACAACCCTTGTTCTTAAATTGTAGACTTTGAAGGCTTTTGTGGAAAGTGGATATCCAACAAAAATTCCTTCATCAGCTTTTAGATCAAATTTTGACAGCTGTTCAGGATGAGTCTTAAGAACAGGACACTTACATCCAAGTACATAAAAGTATTTCATATTTGGTTTCTTTTTCTTCACCATCTCATATGGTGTTTTTCCGTGCTTATTTATGAGTGTAGCATTCTGTGTAAAACAAGCAGTCTCCACAGCTTCAACCCAAAAGTAGGTAGGTAGCTTTGCTTCATCAAGCATAGTTCGTGCAGTTTCAATGAGAGTCCTGTTCTTTCTTTCTACAACTCCATTTTGTTGTGGAGTTCCAGGTGCAGAAAATTCCTGTTTGATTCCTTGTTCTTTGCAGAACTCTTCAATGATTGAATTCTTGAACTCAGTGCCATTATCACTTCTTATAATTTTAACAGAATCTTTGACCAACTTATCCAGCTATCTGACATGATCAGTTAGATTAGATGCAGTTTCATTCTTCTTGTGGAGGAAATACACCTAAGTGTACCTTGTGAACTCATCCACTATAACCATAGCATATTTCTTCTTTGCAATAGACATGACATTGACTGGACCAAATAGATCAACATGCAGTAGGTGATAAGGCTCAAGAATTGAGGATTCAGTTTTTCTCTTGAAAGAAGATTTTCTTTATTTTGCCTTTTGACATGAATCACAAAGGCCATCAGGAGCAAATACTGATTTTGGCAATCCTCTCACAAGATCTTTCTTTACAAACTCATTTATGTTGTTGAAATTTAAATAAGAGAGTCTTTTATGCCAATTCCAGCTTTCTTCAATTGAGCACTACTCATCAGACAAATTGCAGAACCATCAGTACTTGTTGAAAGTATGGCTTCATAAATGTTACAATGCATGTAACCTTTCAGAACCACTTTGCCTGTTGAATTGCTTACAACTTCACAGTGTTTTTCAAAGAAATCCACATGATAACCTCTGTCACAGATTTGACTCACACTTAGAAGATTGTGTTTAAGTCCTGAGACAAGAGCTGTTGTTTCAATGATGATATTCCCAAGATTGATATTGCCATATCCCAGAGTTTTTCCCATGTTGCCATCTCTATAAGAAACTCCTGGGCCAGCTTTCTCCACAAAGTCTGATAGCAGGGCTTTATTTCCAGTCATATGTCCTGAACATCCACTGTCCAGCACTAGGATATCTTTCATGTTGCCCTGCAATCACAAAGACCACTAATGGTTAGTTTTAAGGACCCAGACTTGCTTGGATCCTTTGGCCTTTTTAAGTTTGTTAGCATTTGCAGCAGATTCAGTTTCAGAGTTTATGCTAACATGCTGTTTATCAGAACTTATATCAGACTTTGCATCAAACTTTACACTAGAAGGAATTAAAGTAACTTTCTTCAAAGAAGGTTTTATTTGATAATAATCATAGTACAAACTATGATATTCCTTACAAGTATAAATGGAATGCCATAAACTACCATAATGAAAACAAGGATTTTATGGCTTAAACCTAACAGACTGACTCTTAACTCCTGATCTAGGAGGTAAAGAGTTTATATTCTTATTCTTCCTGCAAAAAGAAGCAAGATGGTTAGAGTTTCCACAGTTATAAAATTTCTTTCTAGGAACATTAGGAACAGGCATATAATTATTGCTTTTGTTCACACCTTCCTTTCCATTCCTATTTTTCTTAGTTGCCTTTACCTTGTTGACATTCCTAATCTCTTTCAGCTTATGCTTAAGCTGCTTCTTTGTCATTAAGCCTATGTTGACTTCAGCTGGTTTATCATGTTTTAATTTGTCAGAAGTTGATTTATCCTTAACTTCTGTTATAGATTCTTTCATCTTTTCAGAATCAAACTTTACAGTTTTAGTTACAAACTTAACAGGATTCACCTTTGGCTTAGCAGTCTGTTTAACAACAATTGGCTCAATTTGTTCAGTTCCTTTTTCACTTTTATCATCTCCATAACCTAAGCCCACTTTCCAGTTTCCACTACTTAATAAATTCTGAGTTGTTCTGCCAAAGTTAGTCCAAGTCCTGATAATCTCTCTTTCTTTTTCTGTAATAAATGAGATGTCTTCAGCTGTGTATTCACCTTTCTCCTATGGTATGGACTTTGCTGGTTGATCTGCAACTGTAATAGAGAGCTTGGTAGGCTTATATGGTCCTTCATTAATCCTATCAAGGTATTCTGGATCTGTAGCTTCCAGAAACATAGCCATCTTCACTTTCCATATGGGATACTCAGAAGGTCTCAATGTGGGAACCCTAATAGTCTCATATCGACTGTGGATTTGAGTGTTTTTAGTTTCTTCAGTTTTGGTGGGCTTGGTTAGAGTTTGTGCTTCTTCAGACATGATTGTTTGGATCTTTACTGTATGTGTGTTTACAGATAAGCTCTGATACCAATTGTTAGGTCACACAACACTGTAGAAAGGGGTTGAATACAGTATTACTACAATCAAATCAATCTTGAACACAAGTAACGACAAACAGATATATTCAATATAATAAACTCTGTTACAATGGAACTGTCCTCTATCAGTGATGAACAAATATCACTAAGAGCTGCTAGGTTACAATGAATAATGTATCTCGATAATGATAACACATATAGTGTAAACCTATGTCTGTGTTTATATAGTACACAGTTACAAGATAACTTCTAGTTGATATAGAATATAATTTTGTCTCCTAAAATATATCAATCAGATATCTTATACAAGCCTTCCAGTCTTCTAATCCTTTCCATGCATATCCTCTTTTGTTTTAGTATAGATCTTCTACTGTTAATCAGCTTCCTTCCTTAACTGTAAGTCCTCCCGCACTTAAATCCTGATATTATGTTCCGACTTCCAGTAAGTATTGATTCCAGTAAGTACTGATTTTTCCTGTTTGTTAAGATCTGAAAACTAAATATGAAACATATTAGACATGACATCTCAATTATATCTAACAGATTATTATTATTAAGGGACAATAATAATGCATTAAGACTGGTGTGTTTGTTGACTGATGATCACATCTCATTGATAATAGGTTTAGTGATACTAAAGTCAAAAACACAAGCAGATGTATAAGTACATGGTGCTGGACAGACCTGATGTGAGATTCTACATGTCTTTTGTGTCATAAGTAATTCTCACAGTGATAATGATGTAATGTTCCTTAAACCTGAAGTCAATATATTTCTATATGAGAATTAATATACATTGATTCCATTAAAAGTTATCCTTGACCGGGTAGTGATAACAGTGGACATTTGGTATATTATGAATCGTATGAGAAATATGAATGATCTAGATGGGATTTAACCCTCCTATTTTAGGAGTGATATTATTGGTCTCTTGTGTGAGCTAGACTATGAAATGTGTGGCCACGCTCAAATATTGATTTGATATGATAGTCTACTCATTGATCAAGGAAACTTGGATTAAACATTGATGAGGATGACACATTACATGCCTCTAGTTTAATCTATAATCTTTAGTTAAAGGGATTAAATTACATTGTACATTATTCACGAAAGGTTTAATCGATCACCGATTCAATTATTATTACTTGGGTAGCAATGATGTACTACTAGATGCCGCTCATTGTTTACGATTTTAAATTAGATTTAAAATTCGTTGTTAACGCAATAATAACCTATAGGGTCACACACTAAGAATTCTTGAAGGATTATTTAATTTAAATTGGATTTAAGTTATACTAAAGTAATTTGAATTATTTATAATATTAATTAAGTATGACTTAATTAATTAGATAAATATTGATATTCGAATTTACTAATATTAATTATGAAATTTATTTGTTAAATAATTAAGTGTGACTTAATTATTATACAAATAGGAATTTTGAATTAATAATAACTCCTAATTAGTTAAGAGTTATAATTCTTATTATACTCTCTATATAATATCTCTTGTGTGGCTTATTTTGGATGCAACACTTTTATTAAAACCCTAGCCACCAAGAGAATATTGGAGAGAGCAAGAAGAAACGGGTTTGTGGTAGTACACATTCAATCCTTGTGTTCAAGCATTCGTGTGGATACCGATAGAGCATAGATCGCGAGAGCGGGATGCGTGGTGATTGAACAAGCTTTGGATCTCCATTAGTCAACCAATTTGTAAAGCTTCTTAAGGTAAACAATCTGATCTACGAATTAAATATCTATTTTTCGCATAGATCTTGTGGTGGGTTTCGAAAATTCTGATTTTTCATGTTTTTAATTACTGTTTCCGTTGCGTTTATGTGCTCGAAACCTAATTTTGCCCATAAGGCGAGATTGAGAACTTGATAAATTGTTATTACGTGCCTGCCTTTAGCGGATACATTAAATCAATTTCTTTTCAGGACAAGAAAGGTTTTCATTTTAATTAAATAAACAATAGTTCTTGATTCTATTTTAATGATAAGGCTTATAATGTTGCACAATTAGTTAACAATTTATATGTTCTAAGATGACTCAAATCAAATATTACCTCTAGCATTGTAGTTAAGACATATTAATGAGAAACGCATTTATGAGTTACATATAGATGGATACTTGGATAAGTATGATTTTGAATCATACGGAAGATGCGAACTTTGTCTCATTGGCAAAATGACTAAAGCTTCTTTTACCTGATCAGGTGAAAGGACCACCGCACGATTAGGACTTATACATAATAATGTATGTGGTCGAATGTGTATGATGGCAAGGGGTGGTTTTTACTACTTCATAACATTTATTGTTGACTTCAGTAGGTATGGAAATGTATTTCTTATAAAGAACAAATTTGATTCTTTTGAAATGTTCAAAGAATATAAGGTTAAAGTAGAAAAGCAAACAGAGGAAAGTATAAAAGTTCTACGATCAGATCATGGAGGAGAATACTTAAACCTCTATTTCAAGAGTTTCTTAAAGGAGTGTGATAGTGTATCATAACTTACTACTTCTGGAACACCTCAATGGAATAGAGATTCTGAGAGGAAAAATCATACCTTGTTGGACATAGTGCGATCGATGATGAGTTAAGCGGATCTTCCATTCAGTTTCTAGGGTTATGCTCTAGAAATGGTTACATATATACTTAACCAAGTTCTGACTAAAGCGGTTCAAAATATTCCGTATGAGATATAGAGTGATAAATGTCATAGCATGTCATTTATGAAAATTTGGGGACATGAAGCGTTTGTAAAATGTTTAGCCTCTGACAAGCTTTGACCAAAATTAGATAGATGTTATTTCGTGGGATACCCAAGTGAGACTAGGGTATAATTTTTATAATCCTTCTGAGAACAAAGTGTTTGTTGCTCGGGCCGCTGTATTTCTTGAGGGAGAACTACTTTCTAAGAAAATCAGTGGGAGGATAATATATCTTGATGAAGATCGAAAATCACATGATAACATTGAACTAGAGTTGGAATAAGATCAGGATGTAAATTAAAATGTTGAAAGTAATCATGTCCAAGAAACACAGGTTATTCGTAGATCTAGCAGGATTCACCATGAGTCTGGGAGAAATTATGGATTTCTTTTGACTCAAAATGGTTATGTGATGCTTACGGATAATGATAAAGCCTCTCACCTACCAAGATGCTATGAACCATCCAGACTCCGAGAGATGGCTGAAGGCCATGAAATCCGAGATGGAATCCATGTATCAAAATAAAGTATTGACTTCAGTTGATCCACTCGAAGGGGTAAAACCTATAGGGTGCAAGTGGGTTTTCAAGAAGATGACTAACATGGATGGTAAAGTACAGACCTATAAGACGCGACTAGGTTTTAAACAAATTCATGGTATAGACTATGATGAGACTTTTTCACCAGTTACTGTGGTCAAGTCTATCGGGATTTTGTTAGTAATAACTGCTTACTTTAACTATGAGATTTGGCAAATGGATGTCAAAACTGCTTTCTTATATGGGAGCCTTGAAGAGGATGTATATATGATATAACATGAGGGTTTTGTCGATCAAAAGTTTGCTAAGATGGTTTGTAAGTTGCTTCTATCTATTTATAGATTGAAGCAAGCCTCAAGGAGAATGAATATTCATTTTGATGAAACGGTCAAAGAGTTTGGCTTTATTCAAAACGAAGATGAACCATATGTTTGCAAGAAGGTTAGTAGGAGCCATGTGACATTCCTAGTATTATATGTAGATGACATATAACAGATATGGAATGACACACCTTCTCTACAGGCTGTTAAAACTTGGTTGAGAAATAGTTTCTTGATGAAATACTTAGGCGATGCTACTTATATAATAGTGATCAAGATCTATAGAGATAGATTGAAGAGATTAATCGACCTAGTCAGAGTACATAATTGATAAAGTATTACATCATTTTATGATGCAAGAGATAAAGAAAGGATATGTTTCGATGTCTCATGGGATAGTGATCTCAAAAGATAATTTCCCCCTAAATCATTAGATGATAAGGGTCGTTTGAGAAAGTTCTAGAGGATCTATAATGTGTACAATAATATGTATTTATCTTGATATTTCGTATACTTTGTGCATGACGATCAGATACCAGTCTAATCCAGGTGAGGGTCACTGGATAGTTTTGAAGAATATTCTTAAGTACTTAAAGAGGACTAAAGATTTATTTTTTGTCTATTGAGAAGATAGGGAACTGGTTGTAAAGGGTTACATTGATACTAGTTTCTGAACCTAATTTTTGGACAGACAAGGATGATTCTATAAAAGTTGAATATCTTGATATTTTTTTTAAAACATCCATGGAGACTGTTTAGGCATGTCCTTAGGCAATATCGCCTTATTAATGAGATTAATGATTAAAGAGATATAAATGTAAGGTGCATAGTAATGATAGTGTTGCAGATCCACTGACTAAGGCTTTGTCGCAGCAGAAGGACGATGGTCATACTAGTTCCATGAGTATTAGATATATGGGTGATTGGATCTAGTGCAAGTGGGAGATTGTTAATGTTTGTGCCTTAGAGACAACACTATGATGTTTTAGTTTAAGACATTAGGATAATTAATGTTTATGTTTTATCGATTATTTCCTTTATAATTTATTAATTATTAATTTACTGTGATATAAATGTTAGATTAATAAATGTCTTTGGAATATGATATGCAATTCTATATCTCTAAGTACGTGACTTAGAAATGAGATTATGAGAATAGTATCAATATTCCTAAAGGTCTCCAGTCGAGTATTATTATTAAGGGACAATAATAATGCATTAAGACTGGTGTGTTTGTTGACTGATGATCACATCTCATTGATCATAGGTATAGTGATAATAAAGTCAAAAACACAAGCAGATGTATAAGTACATGGTGCTGGACAGACCCAATGTGAGATTCTACATGTTTGTTGTGTCATAAGTAATTCTCACAGTGATAATGATGTAATGGTCCTTAGACCTGAAGTCATTATATTTCTAAACGAGAATTAATATACATTGATTCCATTAAAAGTTATCCTTGACCGGGTAATGATAATAGTAAATAGTGGGTATATTATGAATCGTATGAGAAATATGAATGATCTAGATGGGATTTAACCCTCCTATTTTATGAGTGATATTATTGGCCTCTTGTGTGAGCTAAACTATGAAATGTGTGGCCACGCTCAAATGTTGATTTGATATGATAGTCTACTCATTGATCAAGGAAACTTGGATTAAACATTGATGAGGATGACACATTACATGCCTCTAGTTTAATCTTTAATATTTGGTTAAAGGGATTATATTACATTGTACATTATTCACGAAAGGTTTAATCGATCACCGATTCAATTATTATTACTTGGGTAGCAATGATGTATTAGTAGATGCTGCTCATTGTTTACAATTTTAAATTAGATTTAAAATTCATTGCCAACGTAAAAATAACCTATAGGGTCACACACTAAGAATGCTTGAAGGATTATTTAATATAAATTGAATTTAAATTATATTAAAGTAATTCGAATTATTTATAATATTAATTAAGTATGACTTAATTAATGTAATAAATATTGATATTCGAATTTACTAATATTAATTATGAAATTCATATGTTAAATAATTAAGTGTGACGTAATTATTATACAAATAGGAATTTCGAATTAATAATAATTCCTAATTAGTTAAGAGTTATAATTTTTATTATACTCTCTATATAATATCTCTTGTGTGGTTGATTTTGAATGCAAGACTTTAACTAAAACCCTAGCCACCAAGGGAGAAGATGGAGAGAGCAAGAAGAAACGAGTTTGTGCTAGTACACATTCAATCCTTGTGTTCAAGCATTCGTGTGGATACCGATAGAGCGTAGATCACGATAGCGGGATGCATGGTGATTGAACAAGCTTTGGATCTCCATTAGTCAACCAATTTGTAAAGCTTCTTAAGGTAAACAATCTAATATACTAATTAAATATCTATTTTTCGCTTGGATCCTGCGATGGGTTTCGAAAATTCTGATTTTTCACATTTTAAATTACTGTTTCCGTTGCGTTTATGTGATCGAAATCCTTCATCTTGGGCCTTCGCGGTGGGGCCTCATAGTTGGACATTCCTAAAGCTAGCGGAAGATAGATTCTTGAAGGGCTTCTACCGGTCCTAGGAATGAGAAGTCTAAGCCCGTTAAATTTCTTATTCCCCAAGAACTACGTCAGGCTTGATCCTTATATAAAGGGTATGTAGGAACATTGAGAGGGGTAAGGAGTTGAGAGCTGAAAAGGAGCCACCACTTGCCCTAATCAATCTCAACCACCAATTAACACATAACTAACACACACCGCTTGATTTTCCGGCGAAGAACCACCATCATAGATCTTAATTCCGGCAAGAAACCTCAAACTTTGTTGTTACCAGATCCCTCCGTCAACAAATTGGCGCTAGAAGGAGGGCTGCTGATTAAGATCATAGTCTTGGGAGGAAAAGATGTCTTATAATCATGATGGAAGTTCTTATGATGGAAGTGATGGCAGATCTGAAGGAGAGGGCGAGGGAGGCTACACTCACCATGGACCCTACATGCCCAGAAACATAGTAGATCCTCCGAGAGCTCCAGATGTGGGAGGAACACGTCCAGTTCTCATCAACAACACTGATATCTTAGGAGCAGCTGTATTGCATAGGGGACACTCTGAACAACTTTCACTCGAGGCTGAGCACGGTGGAACGTCGCAAAACGAGGAGGGGTCATCGTTTTCCCCGCCGTGGCCACGCCGTGGGGAAAGCACCCGTGGTTGAGGAAGATTCCCAGAATGCCTGTGGTTAGGCCAACGAAGGAAACCTACAAATCACTCCGCGACGCTTGGAATACTCTGATGATGTAGAGCCTATTATGGAGCTTATCGATGAGGATACTGATGGAAGAGAAAGGCCTCATATTGGAAATCAGGTTGTTCCACACCCGCATAGGCCTGGGCGTACGATGGACGAGCGTCGTCGTGCGGAAAATATTCAGAATCAAGACGAGGAAAGAAGAGATTTTTCAACTCTAAAGAGGAGATTGGGCATAAGGTTGGAAGATGACGATTTGAGAATGTTGTTGCTAGAATGGCAAAAGGAAGGAACTGGTGGAAATGCGAGGCCCCGTGATACAACACGTATGCCCCCTACATATTCAAGGGATGATAGGGTGTGGCACCGCAAACACGAACGTGCCCCTCCACGAGGAAGGTTCGGAAATTACGGTTGTGGCTATCAGAGGAATGGACGGGGAAGGATGAGATACCAACATGGAAGGGCGCCATATAATGGGAGACGAAAGGGCGCGCACTCGACTTATGAAGTGCCTGTTGTTGTTCCTGTGGCTTCTCACAGTGCTACAGACAATGGATCCAGGATGCATCCTCATGACCAGAACGATGTTCGAATTCAAGAAAAGTTGCAAAACAACAATGAAATACCAAGAAGCGGCCAGGAGGAACCTCATGCGCCAGGGAATGTTCAAAATCAAGATGGCAATATACCACAGCCGCAGCCTCAGGGCGAGGGGTGGCAAGATCCACCGGTACACCCGGGAGGTAACCAAGGGGAACAATAACAAGTTGTGGAGAAACCTCAACAACTCAACATTCAAACCATTCCTGGAGTAGGAATATTTAATGTGAATGATCTTAAGAGATTGCTCAACCATCTTGAAGGAGGTAGGGTAACAGCAACTGCGCAAGCTCCATCCCCTTTCTCTGCTGTTGTAAGGGAAGCACAACTACCTGTTGGATACAAGAACATGGCCAATGACTTGCGCTTTCATGGAAACTCCGACCCCGTGGAATTCTTGGGACGTTTCAACATTGAGATGGATGTATATCAGGTACCCGACTTAGCACGGTGTCGTCTTTTGGCGGCTACCTTTAGAGAAGGTGCTCAACAGTGGTTCCAAAAACTTGGCCCAGGAGTTATCACATCTTGGGAATAAATGAAAACCTTTTTTTGACTCAGTTCCAAACTGCGGTGAAGTATACGCCGCCTGTTACCACACTGGCCAATGTAAAACAGAAGGAAGGGGAAAGCTTGACATCATACTTCAAAAGGTTCAATGCGGAGTCTACCTTGGTGAGAGGCGCAACCGACGAAATACTAAAAATACTTCTTATAGCTGGTCTGTGCGTTGGAACAGATTTCTAGAAATATTTGCAAGGAAAAGACCTTGTGTCGTTAGCTGATGTATTTGCGCAGGCTGAGTCCTTTTAAGCAATTGAGCAATCGCTTATCGAGACAAGAAATAATGATAATACCAACAACTCAAAGGGCCGAATTAAGAGAAGAGATAGGTCTGTGAGTCCAGATTATCAGCGGAATGCTCGGAGTCCTAATAGAGTCGATGCTACCAACTCATGAAGAGAATGGAGGCCATAATTGAACTTTTAATGTTGGAAAATATTTCAAGGATCAACATTGACTGAGGAGGCTATGGTGGAGCGTGAAGGAGAGTGGTACAACGAGAAGTGAATAGAGAAAGGTTGGAAGGAATGAGTGAATTCTTTCAAATTTTGAAAAATCCTTCTGAGGTTGACGCTCCCGCAAGGGAGGACGCGCCCTCATGATGTTCAATGTTAGAAGCCTTGCCTTGTCCTGAGGTTGATGCTCCTCCAAGGGAGGACGCGCTCTCAGGCTCTGCAATGGCTAAAGTTTTGCTTTGTCCTGAGGTAGACGCTCCTCGTTATGAGGACGCGCCCTCCAAGGATGAAGACCTTGTCCAGGTAGACGCTCCTCGTTGTGAGGAAGCGCCCTCCAAGGATGAAGATCTTGTCAAGGAAGACGCTCCTCGTTGTGAGGACGCGCCCTCCAAGGATGGAGACCTTGTTGAGGAAGACGCTCCTCGTTGTGAGGATGCTTCCTCCAAGGATGGAGACCTTCTCGAGGTAGACGCTCCTCGTTGTGAGGACGCGCCCTCCAAGGATGGAGACCTTGTTGATGAAGACGCTCCTCATTGTGAGGACGCGCTCTCCAAGGATGGATACCTTGTTGAGGAAGACGCTCCTTGTTGTGAGGACGTGCCCTCAAAGGATGGAGACCATGTCGAGGGAGATGCTCCTCTTAGAAAGGACGCACCCTGCAAGGATGAAGATCCTTATGGAGGTGGAAGCTCCTCTAAAAGAGGACGCGCCCTTGAAGGATGGAGACCTTGTCAAGGAAGACGCTCCTCTTAGAGAGGACGCGCCCTGCAAGGATGAAGATCCTTGTCGAGGTAGATGCTCCTCTTAGAGAGGACGCACCCTCCAAGGATGGAGATCTTGTTGAGGTAGACGCTCCTCTTAGAGAGCACGCGCCCTGCAAGGATGAAGATCCTTGTTGAGGTAGAAGCTCCTCTTGGAGAGGACGCGCCCTCCAAGGATGGAGACCATACGCTCCTCTTAGAGAGGACGCGCCCTGCAAGGATGAAGATACTTGTCGAGGTAGAAGCTTGTAACATCTGGGAAAACTACGTTTGTATTATATCATATTTCTAATAATTATATGTATTAATGTGTCATTTATGTGTAATTAGCTGTAAAACCCTGATTGCTACGTGTTACATGTATTCTGTATTATCCGGGTATTTTCAGGGTATTTTTCAGATATTTTATTTTGCATTTATTGCTTTCATATCAAAAGTTACACGACCCGAATCATGATTTATAGCTGATATTTCAAATAAAATAATGGGCTTTATTTTTCATCAAATGACTTGTACCATCGCATTATTCTGAACATCTAGGTATTTTACAAATTTTCTCGTTTCGCGAAAAATGACTTTTTCGGGCCCCGTTGGGTGTTAAAAACCCCACAAAAATCTCATTTTTATTTTAATAAAATTATAGGACTTTCATTTATGCCATTTCTTTATATTTTTGCATTATTCACAATTTTTGGGAAATTTTGGTATATATATTGCAGATATAAAATATTTATCAATTAAATTTTAATACTCAAAAAATTATAAATTTAGGGGCCAGTTAATTTTAAAAGGTGTAGAATTAGGTCCTTAATTTTAATTAGCAGTATTAATTTTACTACTATAAATAGCCTAATTATTATTAATTAATTAATTAAAAATAAAAAAAATCAAAAAATTCTCTGCAAATCGGGTCAGGAAGAACCAATTCGGGTCGAGAATTCAAATGGTGATTTCGAGCAAATTACAGCACCAAATCAAGTGATTCGAGTATCCAAATCGAAGGTTGCGATCTGTTCTTTCTATTTTTATCATCAATTTCAGGTTTTAATGCATCGTATTTTATTTTCGATTTATAGGGTTTATGTTCGAATTAGGGCTTTTTGATTATAGGGTTATTACGATGTTTTGATGATTGATATAGCTTCCTGATGTGATTTACAGTTGATTCTTGGTGTTTAATTGAATAAACGATTCATGGATAATAATATTCGATTATTAGGGTTTATGCTTTATTTTCAAATCATAACTTCGTGATTTCTGTGAATATTTGGTTCTTGAAATGTTAGGGCTTTGATTGTATGTGTTTTTAGCTTCAATTTGCACTATAGAACGTAGAGTTTTATGTACAGATGAAGAGATTCGAATTTTGGCCGGATTTTTTGTTCTGACCGGAGTTAGATTGCTCAGTTGATATAGAACTGAAACCCTGTGAAAAACACACCAAGCGGTGTTATTTTTTTCCTGAAAACGGGCTGCCGAAATCCTGGCCGGTCGCCGGATTCTGGACAGATTCCGGTCATGTTCTTCATGACCCGGAATTGACCCGTTTGACCCAAACAGAAAACCCGGTTTTGATCCAAAATTGTCAGAGTTTGATTTTTGACAATTGTTTCTGGAAATTATTTTTATTTTTATTTTGTTTTAATTATAAAATCAGTTTTATTTATTTTATAAATTGATTAATTAATTATTTAATTAATTGATTTATATTATAAATAATTCTGAAACATTTTCTAAAAATTAGATTTAATTATTTTCTTAATTATTTATTATCTATTAATCATTTAAAAATGATTAATTGTTTTGATAATTAATCAAATTATTTTCAATAAATCATAATAAATTATTTTAATTCCAAAAATTATAGAAAAATTATTTTTAATTCTGATTTTTCCTAAATAATTATTAAAAAATTATTTTATGGTTTAATAATTAGTAATAATTACTTATATTGAATAATAATTTAATTTATCTGTGTTTAATTGATATTAATTAGACTGTTTGTCTGATTCGAGCGAAATGAAAGCCCTTTGACTCAGAAAAATGAATTATTTTCATTAAAATAATATTAAAACCTAATTCCTTCTAAAAATTAGTTGACCCTTGATATTTATTTGATTATAAGCCGAATCGTGTGCAATGATGAGTCTGATAAATCCTGAAAAATAGGAAACGAGTCAGATAATGATTAGTTAAGCGAACAGCGAGTCGATTTTGGTTCTAAAAATTATTTTAAACATAAAAATGATTATGTGGATTATGTGCTTATGTGTATTATATGGTTAATCGAGTCTTTCTTGTTAATAAATAATATACGAGTCAATAATACGTGCATGGGTAGACAATAGGAACGATGTGAAGTCAGTTTGAGACGCAATTGAAGTTCGAAATGACTAAATCAGTCTATTTCTTTGATATAAACCAAGCCAGCAAGGAGGATCGAGCCGGTGATAGAAGAAGGCGAAATATTTGGAGTAAATCACGTGGAAGGAAAGTTTTTCCCCTATTCTAATTTTAGAATAGTGACGTTTCTTCAGATTCTTACCACGCTTGCACTCGTTGATTCACAAACACTAATACACAATTGCTATTCTCTTGTTCATATTTCATTTCGATTCTTGATTTCTCCTTTTTCTTTGAATCTCTTATTCATATTCCAATTGTTACGCATACACATTGGTATATTCCGGTGATTGGAATATATCAAAGCATACTGATTGTTCCGATTGCTACTTCATGGACTGGATAGTGATGTTTGGGATTAAGTTTTACTTGATCCTAAGGATCGGAACATAACTGGATCCTTGAGATAGGCCGTAGAGCCTGGGTGCCCGACTAGATCTATATAGTGAGATATAGATCTGCACTGTATCCTGGCTGATCAGCATGGTATAGATGCGAACTTGTCTCCAGTTTAGTTCATTTATATTTGCTAGTAGTGGCCTTCTTTCTATTCTTGCGGGGTTTATATCTTTGCAGATATACCCAGATTACCGATTCATTTAAATTGCTTTATCACTGTTTATATTTTGTGGACTTGTTCAGCAATTTTTGGCTCACCCCTTTTTTTGTTGTTATTCACCTTATTGTTTTCAGTTAAGAAGGAATATGAAACCCATCAGGACTCGAGTAGTAAAGAAGCGGGTCAAGCCGCGGGACCCTCTCATACCCAAGGTGTTGATCCCAATTCAGGAAGAAAGCTTTAAGTTGCCCGAACAGGTGGAGGGTAGATAGTTAGTGTGTTTGAATAAAGATGAAATTAGTTTAAAACTGGTTAGACAATGATTTGTAATAAAGAGAGTTGTAAGATTTTAAATCTAATTTATAATAAAGTAGTTAGTGGTTCTTGTTTTCATACTTCAACCTAAAAAGATCCTGGTTAGTGTTAAAGGGTTTAGATATATTTCATTATTATTGTTATTCAGGTTATACAGGTTTGGAGATTAGCTAGTAACCCCCAGACTTATACCCCGGGTCTGGAGGGCGTTATAGGTTTGGTATCAGAGTTGTAGGTTTGGTCCCTGAAAACAAGAATGTTAGGGTTAAGATAAGATAGGAAGATCATATAGGATAGGAAGAGTAATGTTAAAATTTAGATCAGATTAGAATAAGAAAGTATAAGTTTTAGGATTATCCAGTAACCTTTCTTCTTTCTTTGGTATATTATCAGATGGTGTCGTCAGGTTATTCAGGTTCATCTGAGAGGACAGTTACAGGACCGGTTGCACTAGTTATTCCACCAGTGTTTGAGTACATGTTTCCACCTCTTCCACCTCATCTACCATTTCCCAAGGAGCCAGCACCACCAGTGCCAGATCTGATTCCTGATCCAGTAGAGATGTTTGATCCACTAGAGTTCTTTGAGCCGATGCTTCCACCTCCACTTCCAGTAGAGCATCAGTTTATGCCAGAGGTTGAGCCAGAGCTTCCACCACCAGCTATACCCATTGTTACTTTCAAGCAGTTTCAGTCGGTTAAGCCTCCAGAATTTGAGGGAACAGCAGATCCTATTAAGGCTACCACTTGGTTGAAAGAAATAGAGAAGGCGTTTGCGCTTGTGAAAGTAGGTGAAATCAAAAGACTGATTTTGCTAGTTATTTTTTGAAAGGAGAAGTAAATTATTGGTGGGAATCTAGAAAAGCTTTAGAAGGTGAAGACGTTATAACCTGGGATAGGTTTAAAGAGCTATTTTTAGAAAAACATTTTCCTCGCTATGTGAAGAATCAGATGCAGATCAAATTCTTAGAACTGAAGCAGGGAATTATGTCCGTGACAGAATATGAAGCCAAGTTTACTAAGTTGGCTAGATTTATTCCAGAACAAGTTGATACTGAAGAAAAACGAGCCCAAAGGTTTCAGCAAGGATTACGACCGTGGATTCGTGGATAAGTTGCAGTTTTTGAGTTAACAACTTATACCGCCGTAGTTCAGAAAGCCATGATTATTGAAGGAGAGAGCGAAAGATTCCCACAGGAAAGAGGACATGAAAGTTTCCAGAACCGTTCCAGCAGGTAGTCGGGATTCCAAATCCGGACAAATATGAATTTTAAAATAATAGGACAAGGCAATCAGCAAGCAGGTAATTGTTTCCAAGCTCCTAGCTAGCAGGGGATTATCAGAGTCCCAGTGCCGTACTGCAAGACTTGTGGTCGGAAATATACCGGCTTCTGTATTAAGGCAAATGTGACGTGTTTCAAATATAAGCAGAAGGGACACTATTCTAATGAATGTCCAGTGGTAAAAACAGAAATTACTTGCTTCCAATATGGGAAGAAAGGACATATCGCTAAGGATTGCAGAGGACCAGCAATGGCATCCAGTATTCCTAAAGTGTTGGCATTACCTCCTCCACCGCAGCCTAATCAACCCAGAGCAAAGACTTTCAACATGACAATGAAAGAAGTCGTGCAGAGTCCTAATGTGATTGTAGGTACGCTTTTGATGAACTCGGTAAATTCAAAAGTACTAATTGATTATGGAGCTACACGATATTTTATTTCTGAAGAATTTCTTGATAAGATATATTGTGAAACTGAATGGTTGGGCGAGACGTTAATTATAAAATTAACAAATGACGACCATGTTCTGGTAGATCGCGTGTGTCCTGCGTGTGATATCGAAATAGCCGGACATCATTTCTCCATAGACCTGATTCCTTTTAAGTTAGGAGAGTTTGACGTTATTTTGGGAATGGATTGGTTAGCTTGTCATAATGCCCAAATCGATTACGTGAACAAGAAAGTAAAGTTGCGAACCGTGGAAAATGAAACGGTAATGTTCAAAGACGAAAAACAGCGAAAAAAATTTCTGACGATAATGTAGACCAAACGATTACTTCGACAAGGATGTGAGATGTATATAGCCTACATATTAGATATGTTGGGTCACACAACACTGTAGAAGGGGGTTGAATACAGTGTTTATACAATCAAACCGATTTAACACAAGTATGTATCAAAGATCAAGTATATTGAATAGTCACTGTTACAATAAAAACTATTGTTCTCTCTCAGTGATGAACAAATATTACTATGAGCTGCTAGGTTACAATGTATAAACTTCTCGATAATGATAACACATATAGTGTAAACCCTAAGCCTGTGTTTATATAGTACACGGTTACAAGATAACTTCTAATTTATATGGAATATAATTCTGTCTCCTAAAATATATCAATCAGATATCTTCTACAAGTCTTTCAGTCTTCTAACTCTTTCCATGCATATATTCTTTTGTTTTAGTCTCGATCTTCTACTGTAAATCAGCTTCCTTCATTAACTATAAGTCTTCCCGAACTTAAGTTCTGATATGACCTTAAGTTCTAATATTAAGTCCTGACTTCCACTAAGTCTTGATTTTAGTAAGTCCTGATTTGTCATATTGTTAAGTTCTGAAAACTAAACACAAATCATATTAGACATGACATCTCAAATATATCTAACAATCTCCCCCAACTTGTAAATTATGCAAAATATACAAGTTAATAGATTTGATGATGTCAAAAATATTTAAGTATAAATGCAATAAGAGTTTAACTAGATAACTAACTACAACTTACAGTCCTTGAAGATTTTACCAATCTCACTGAATCAATCTGAATCCATAATGATTCTTGACAAAGCTTGATATCAGCTTTTCTTTAATCCTCAGGACTTGAGACATTGTAGTCTTGACTTGCTTCATTTCTTCATTCTTACTTCCAATATGGTAGATTACAGTCCTTAAAGCAGAGATATGGTTTCTTTCTAAACCATAATTTAGTCTTATTACCCTAGGATGAGAAGAATCTTCATTGTAGCATAGACATTTCTCATTCATTAACACTTCAAGCTTAGCAGAATCCTTCTTCATTGGAGTTTCACTTCCATCATCTTCAACAATATTAGGAATGAATTCTATAACCCTTGAACCAGAAATTCTTGCTTTATCTCTGATGGTCTTCAATATAAAATTTGACCATCTTCTGGTAATATTAGACTTTACCTCTAAAAGGTAATGAAAGAATTGAAGTTCTTTCAGTGATTTGTTTAGCACATCTGATTCTGACATCTGATATGTCCTTCCATCTTTAAGAAATAGAATCAGATTTTCCTTAACATTGTGCTTGTCATGAGCATCCAGTACCACTTGAACAGAGATAACCTTATCAAGGTATTTCTGTGTAACATCTTCAAGAGGTCTGTCAGTCAATAGAAATGGATCTCTAGTAGTAACTTCAACTCCTGTCTTAATCTTTGCTTCATCAGAACCTAGTCCAGCCCTGTCTCTTGGTTCTCTAGCATTTAACCCAATAGTCATGAAAGTAGACAGCAGTTGGCTTTTCTTTGGATATGATTGTTTGATATTTTTCCACAGAAGTTTCTTTTTATCAGCTACTTACATCTTGTCTAAATCAACTTGAGCACTATCAGAGGTTGATGTCTTGATGATTTTATCTGAACTTGTTGTTTCTGTTATAGCTTGCAGTTCTTCACACTGAACAACTTGAGCCTTGTCAGAAGTTGTCTTGAATTCTTCAATAATCTTCTTTCTTTGCATAGTTTGAACATCTTCATCTTCAGCAAGAGTATCATCAGTAACTTCAACCATTTTACACACTGGTTTCATCAGAATTTGAGGAATTTTCATCTCCAGTGGCTTGATTGGTTCATCAACTTTTCCTTTCCCTTTGTCTTTTAGATCAATCTCAGATTGTGATCTTGTTTTGGGCTTTGATGCCTCAGTATTTGACTTCTCCTTGATCACAATACCTTTTACCTTAGGCCTTGGAAGTTTCTTTGCAACAGAAGCTTTTGGCTTTAGATTTTTCTTTTCTGCTTTAAATCTAGCTTCTTCCTCCTTGAGATTTTCTAAGTCCATTCCTGGATTATCCTTCAGAAACAATCTTCTAGCAATTTCCTCATCAAGTGTCTGAATCTTGGGATCTTTGTAGTAGACAGTAGTTCGCTTTCCCTTGAGCTTCAGAATTTGCATGAACTTTTGAGAATCTTGACTTCCACCTTGTATCAGAACATCAGACTTTGTCATCAGACTTTGTTCATCAGAACTTGATATCAGATTTTGAGTTTTAGCAGCTTCAGAACTTGTCTTCTTTTGAATAGAAGATTTGCTTGCATCAGTAATTAGTTTCCTTGAAGAAACCTTGATGTTCTGCCCTTTACTTTGAACTTGACCTCTACCCTTGCTAGGGTTTCCCTGGTCATCAGCTTCATCATCTTTCTTCTTCAGTATTTGATCATTAGAGCATTTGGACTTAACTATCTTCTCCCCCTTTTTGGAATCATCTGATAGTAGGAGTGAGAGAAGAAGTTCCACTGAAGATTTAATGTCATTCAATTGAGCCTGTTGAGCAGCTTGATTTGCCAGGACCTCAGAGATTTGGGCATGTTGCTTCTCTTGAATTTTCTCAATTGCTTCTATTTTCTCAAGTGTAGATCTGATATACCTGTTCTTGTCAAGCTTGATCTGCATATCTAGCTTATCAGCATTTTCCTTTAGTGTATCAACCTTAGCATGAGTAATGGAATGTAGACCATGAAGACTTCTTGTACTCAGAGCTATAACCTTGAGTTGAGTCTTGAAATCAGAATTTGACAATAACTCATCAGCTTTTGACACATGCTCTGTCAGAACTTTGGTGCTTGGAATAAAATCTGATTCATTCCACTTCTTGGTCCACTCAACTCCCCTGTGAGTTTCTTCCCAAGGAACAGGTGCAGCTTGTTCAACAAATTTCTTGACCAATGCTTCCTTTCCAAGTACAGGAGCTAGAGTATGTACTGAAACACTGTCTCTAGAGCTTGAAGAAGACTCATTATCCTCTGATAATACAACAGTATGTGAGGCTATAGGAGTTTCTGATTCAACTTCATCTAAATTCTGATCTTCAGGTTCTTGATCCAGAATTGGTGTAGATGGTATCTCAGCATCAACATTTGAGATTGGAGAATGAGTTGGAGATGTCTGAGCTGCTATAGGTGGGACTTCCAGATAAAGAACATTTGGTATATTCAGATTCTGAATATCTATTTCGGAATTTGCAGCTTGTTCATCAGCATTATCTGTAGCTTTAATTGGAGAGACAAGAGGTGTTAGCACAATATCTTGAGCTTGAGTAGGGGATGACAGAGCTTTAATTACTGCAGGTTTTGATGAGATCAGAGATTCCTGATCCCCTTCCTCAGTTTCAGTAGTATCCTCAGATGGAGGCTTAGCCATGTGCCTTTTGGCCCTCATTTTCTTCAATCTCCTTGTAGAGAAGGAGTCGATTTAACATCAGTACTTACTGTTCTTTTCCTCTTCAAAGTATCAGAACTTTGAGCTTCAACATTTACCTGATGGGTTGACCTTTCAGCTTCTATATCTTTCAAAACCTCAGTTTCAGCTTCAACTGTCACAAGTTCTGATGCATAAACCTGTGCTTCCTCCTCACTATCAGTTTCATCCCTGAGAATCATCTTCCTTCTCTTTTGTGGAGGTTGAGGAACAGACTTTGCCCTTTTTGGCCTAGATGATGAAGGTCCGATGGTATGTGCTGATGGTTATTGTTGTTGTTGTTGAGATTGAGCTGATGTTTGGAAGTAAGTTCTGATGGTAGGTTGAGTTGGTTGAGTTTGAGAGGTGGTTGGTTGTGTAGTTATTGTAGGTGCTGATGGAGGTTGAGTTGGTTCGACATCAGGAAATTTAGTAGTGTATGTGGCTGGGTCAGAGTTTGCCAGAAACTATTTGACAGATGTAGGAATTTGGAGGGGTCTCAAAATAGTTTTCTTATTATCAACAGATAATAATCCAGTAAATGCTCTCTTAGCAAGTTTAAATGGTGAAATCAGCTCACTTGCTAATTGGGGTGTATCAGGGTTACAAAAGCTGTAAATAAGTTGACAGAATCTAGCAAAATATACAGTATTTCTATATTCTGTTATCCAATCCCCTATGAATCCTAGTACAACAGTAGCAAAATTAAAATTAGATTGAGTAATCAGAGCATATCCAATTTACCGACTGAGGATAGGAATTGCATCAAAGTTTGAACACTTGTTTGCAAAGGTTCTTGTGATGCAATCAAAGAAGAAACTCCACTCCCTCCTGTTGTGGGGTCTCTTTAGTTGTCCAAGCTTTGCCAAAGTTTGCTCATAGCCCAGATTGGCCATTAGCTGTTGATGAGCTGGCTCCGCAACTGTGGAAAAAATGCAGTTATCTGGCAGATTAAGTGCTTGTCGAACTGTGGCCAAAGTCACCACATGCTAATCATCCCCTATAGTAAAGATAATACTTGGGTACCCATTGGCACCACCATCATCATACACTCCTGACCTCCAGAACTCCAGCACTTGAGTTCCTGAGAATGTGTCTGGTTGGGTCAGTGCATAGCCTATTTCACTTCAAGATAAAAAGTCTTGGATAAAGTGAAGTTCTGATGGAGCTTCATCCTTAGAGAGAATATCTGAGTAGTTGTTAGGAACAAACTTAGCTCCATTGAAAACTATGTCTTTTGGTGCCAATTCTGTTAAAAATCAAGTGAGAAAAAGAGTGTTTGCAAGGTGTTTGATAAAATGTCTGTATGAAAAAGAGCTTCAGAGAATATTAGTGGGTGAGAGAAAATAAGAGAGATAAGAGAATGAGAGAAGTAGGTAAAAGATTGTAAAATCTTTAACTTTCTTATTTATACAACCCACGTGAAGTATGACAGACAGTTTACACCTGGCAATATGTGAACAGTCAATAGTTAAAGCAGGAGTTAGTGGGCACGGGAAATAAGTAATAATTACTATGCACATGCAGTTTTTCAAGAAAAACACGTTTACCACTAACCCAAATGATTATGACTATTTTTATCTCACCTAATTATATTCTGATTAAATATGACCATTTCAGTATTTACCACAAATAAGTCAAGTAAATAAATAATGCCACATAAGCATCAGAGTTTCCATCAGGATTTACATCAGAACTTGACTAACATCAGAATTTAACGGTCATCAGAACATGGCTTCTTAACTCAAAAAGTGAATGTTTGTATCTGTGATTCTTCATACAAATACTGACTTATTTTTGTCAGAGTTTAATCATCAGAACTTCCATCAGAACTTGTCCTCAGAAATTTATGCAAATGACACTTGACTGTTTGTCAAAAATAAGTTAATCACCACAGTAATTTTCATCATTCATATGGAGTGAGAGTGTGTGCATTTAGAAGAATACCAGATAAAGATTAAAGTCTGATAAACTTCAGTACATCTTAGAAATAAGGCATAACTAAGAAAAATGCTTAAAATCTGTCATTAATTTTGAAGTCTACTATAGGATAAATTTGTGCATGAATCCACCTCAACTGTTTGTGCTCATTTTATGCATCTTTTAACGTTCTTCTTCACAGTGGCTTCTTAGTGTAAGTGAGTCACAATTGTTATCAAAATTTATGCTATTATTAGAGTATTTATACAGTTTTCAGAGAATGTGAAAAGTTACCAAGAAAAATTTATTTTCTTTTCAAATGCATATTACTTAATACCAGCAATGCACTTGGGTCTTCCCTTTCACATATTTATTCTAGATCTCAAAGGAGTACCTGACTTCAATTTTCTTTTCTTTTGTTTTCTTTTGATAAGTGAGGCTTATCAAGCATGTGGTTCATCCTTAAGATTTACTGACATCAGAATTTGACAGATAAGAAGCAAAAATCTAGTTTGTGACTTAGTAATAAGATACACATAGTAAATTTGACTAAGCTCAAAATTAGAATTTGCTTGTGTTAAAGAATTTCCACATAAACAACTAATTCAAACATGGGATTCTAAGTATGTTAAAGACTATTAGGTCAGCATCTAACACAGTTATCCTCATTGGATTAAATAGTCACAGAACATCCAAATCAATATCAGAGTATATACATCAGATAACAATTAGCATTTAATGTATTACAATTTAAGCACAGATTACATGAAGATAAGACAATCTGTAAACACTGATCATAAAGTCTGATGCCTGAGAACAAAAATTAAGCAGATTTAGAGAAAGAACCTGAAACCATTCCAAGTTCATTTACTAGTCTTGTAAAAGTAGCTTCACATAGTGGTTTTGTGAAGATATCTGCTAGTTGTTGACCTGTTGGAACAAAATGCAATTCCATTGTACCTTCCATCACATTTTCCCTTATGAAATGGTACCTAATGCTGATGTGTTTTGTCATTGAGTGTTCAACTGGATTACCTGTTATAGAAATAGCACTTTGATTATCACAGTAAATAGGTATTTTAGAAAATTCTAACCCATAATCCAGTAACCGATTATTCATCCAAAGAATCTGTGCACAACAGTTTCCTGCAATAATATATTCTGCTTCTGCAGTTGATGTGGAAATTGATTTTTGTTTCTTGCTAAACCAAAAAACTAATCTACCTCCAAGAAATTGGCATCTTCCACTTATGCTTTTCTTGTCTATTTTGCATCCTGCAAAATCTGCATCTGAGTAACCTATTAGATTAAAATCTGATTCTCTAGGATACCACAATCCTAGATCAGCTGTACCCTTGAAGTTCCTGAAAATTCTTTTCACAGCTATTAGATGAGGTTCTCTTGGATCAGCCTGAAATCTTGCACAAACACACGTAGCATACATGATATCAGGTCTACATGCAGTTAAATAGAGAAAAGAGCCAATCATACCTCTATAGTTAGTAATATCTACTGATGAACCAGTATCTTTATCAAACTTGGTTGCAGTGGCCATGGGAGTGGATGTAGTTGAACAATATTGCATTCCAAATTTCTTCAGTAAATTTTTGGTGTACTTTGATTGATTGATAAAAGTACCTTCTTCATTTTTCTTGACTTGAAGTCCCAGAAAATAGCTAAGTTCTTCCATCATACTCATTTGATATCTTGACTGCATTAGCTTTTCAAATCTTTCACAGATCTTGGCATTTGTAGAACCAAATATGGTATCATCAACATATATTTATACCAAAAGTAAGTCCTTTCCATGGTTGAGGTAGAACAAAGTTGTAACACCCCCAAATCCGGGGTCGGGGATCCGGGTTGTCACGAGTTCCATTTCCCTTAATAACACCCAATCTTAATAAACAATCAACTACTCCGTACTGTGACCCCACAATAAACACACACACCACAAGTTATAGTCTCAGAGATGAATATCCAAAAATAACACGAGTCATTTTATTCCACAATTATTTGCCATTACACCTTAAAAGGGTTTCTGAATAAATTTACATTTTCCTTACCATTATTACAATTCATAAATATACATAAGTCTGGTACATCAAAAGTTGAAAGCCTAGCCTATTGGTAGATCCTACCTCAGCTACAACGGCATCAACGCCTACAGGAAACTGCGGAACGTTTCCTATTCGCTCGCGAATTGGAGCTTGATCATGTTCATCTTGTCTATCTGTTGTTGTGTGATGAAAGAAGAAAGCAAGGGTGAGCAACACGCCCACCGAAATAATATGTATTATAAATAACAATATATGAGCATTCTCATAGTACTCATGAAAGTCTTGGTCAAGAAGAAATGAACCAAGTTTGTTATTTTAATGCGACGATGTCGCAAAATATTCAGTATACATATATACTTAAATCTTTGAAATCCTCTGACATGTATAATATACACAGAGTTCCAGTTATAACTGTATAAAATATCGTTGCAAGGTGATCTCCTATATCTAACCTTGTCTCAACGTTTTTCTGAAAATCTTTGTCATGCATAAGATAATCATTTACTAGATATAAGTTGAAAAAATGAAGTTACAAGATACTCCCATATACTTATATCTTTTCCGAATACTACTTGAACTACCACCGTTCAAGTTATAATTAGTTTCAAAAGTTCATCACACAGATGAGACTACAAGATAATACTTGAATATATTCAATCTTTGAAATATTATTGAATGAAATGAAGTTATGAGATACTTCATTAAGTCCCGATATATATATATATCCATATATATATCTCATACATTTACTGAAAACCTCTGTCATGTAAAGTATGAACAGAGTTGCAATATCCAATGAATTTGGAAAGAAAAGAATTTTGGCATAAACCCGATATCTTGCTGATCAGGCAAAGATACCAATAAGTAACCTTTTCTACTATAGATGGATGAATTCCTCGCCGGTCATCACTCTGGCCGCAATAAGACCTCGCGCTAGACCGTTACCCGGCCACTCACGCGTGGATGGACTGTCACCCAGCCTCTTACACCTTCATAGACCGTACCCCGGCCTTTCGCTTATGCCGACTCAATTAGATGGACTTACTTCCCCAACATTGGGCAAGTAATCAAATTGTTTTCTCAAAACAGCAACCACGTTGCGAATATAAAATACACCACATAGCCGGATCCCTCAAATTTTTGAGTGAGTATTCAAGTCCCCTTCAAAAGGAAGATCTTAAATTTGAAAACGAGTTTTGGGATCCGCTTTAACTTTTAAAATCATTTTGAAGACTCGAAAATATTTTTGAGAATGTTTGGAGTAATGCTGATTTAATAAAATAAATCAGTCTCGATATGTTAGAAAATATCTGAATATTATTATTTAAATAATATTCCCATAAGGATAATCCTTATAAAAATAATTGAAGTAAAAGTTTTAAAACTTATACTTGAAATGAATAATAAATAACCAAAGATATACTTATACGAAAGTACGATCTTTATTTGAATAATCGAAAATAAGTTTGATTATCGAAACATTATTCTTTAATAAAATAAAGAATATTATTTAATAAATAAGCGGAGTCATAAGTCCTCGAATGAATATTCAAAATAATATTTATTAAATAAAAAAATGGAGTCATAAGTCCTCGAATGAATATTCAAAATAATATTCATTAAATAAAGTAAACGGAGTCATAAGTCCTCGAATGAATATTCAGAATAATATTCATTAAATAAAATAAAGTTATCGAATAAACCTTATTCGATTAATAGTTTTGAAAACTATATCAATATATATATATATATTATACTCGGGAACATCGACTCCTGGTTTAGAAAAATGTTCACCTTTGGGTCCCCTATACTAAGGGTATACGCAACTACTGCTTATCTCTAGCATAGGTATTATGCAACTTATAAGCAATAGAATCAACAATTAGATATTAAGATTATGAAACAGACATGCATATATACCATATCAGCATGCTCCAATATATCACAAGATTTGCTAATAACAATCATGCACTTATCACAAGATAATGCATATACATATATTTACATCACAACAACAGTATAGCGGGTAGAAAACTTGCCTGAGTGTTCCCGGTTAGACTTAAGCTTAGAGTGGGTCCGATAACCTATGAACAACAACATAAGTCGAAATTAAACCACGGTCGCTTAAGAAACTAGACTTTAACCAATTGAACCCTAACGTTTGCTTATGGTCACTTCTACGCTTAACGAATCACATAAGTCGTTCGAGTACCCTTGGCTCCACCATTTTTAATAAATTAACCATTAAGAATTTTAAGGTGATTCTTTTGTGAGTACCCTACCAACTACCTACCAACTACCTAATACACTTTACATAATTGATTCATACTCTAATTAGTCATTTAAGGACCTTAACCAAGGTTTCAAAGTAAGGCGAGGGGTAATGGTTCGTTCGCGAAACGACGTTACTTAAAACGGTCGTTTCTCCTAAACCGTACATCGGAACCAAGTGATCCACATATCAAAACGAAGCTTACGACACTGCTCTAGCTAAACATGGCAATGTTACAGATTGTTTATTGAGTTTTCTGTCCTGAACACTAAGAACAAGCAGTTGAATAAAAATGGGCATTACGACGGCTATATTTACGAGTTTTCCAAGTTTCTCACTACACCAAAACCTCACCAAACAACCCACAATCATTAACACATCAAAACCTCAACTAAATAATACTATACCAGTCCTTATTCTTCAGATTCTTCATCTCAACAAACCACAATCAAGTTTTATTAACTATAACAAGATTCATTCACCAAATCACTCCAAATCCAAATCAAACTACTAATAATCAAAGGTCATGCTTCTCATTTAGAAAACCAACCATCAAAATCACTAATAATCAACGTAAATGATAGGGTTTGAAGTTTATACCTTCCTTGGGAGGTGTTAAGTTGCTAGGAAGCCTTAGGGAGCCTCCTACAAGCTTGATCTTTCCAAAGAAATCAAGAACACAAAGTTAGGCTTTGAAGTTTCTAAAAGTCCGATTTAAAGAACTGTATAAATGAGGGTCTTACCACGCTTATATGGACGAGACTTGTGAATAAGAGTTGTAGGCCATCTCAATACCTTTCCAAAGATCTATAGAACATACTATTTGAGTGAGAAATGAAGGAGATACAACAGTTTTAATATGCTGGTTCTGTTTTGGCCGAGAGCAATGGAAATGGGGGAGGAAGATGAGAGCTTATGTTGACTTGAACTTGTGGTGGAAATGAAATGATTTTAGGATATTTACTTGACTAGTTGTTTTGTTTAAATTAGTGGAAAGTGACATAAGCATGGTGATGTCATCAAGCTTACATAATCCTTGCCATTTGTCTCATCCTTATGGTGGAATCATCTTTTTAAGCTTAATCCTTATATTAAGATGTTAACTAAGTGCATTAATCTTGCACTAATTGACCCTCCTCCTTGCCTCTTGCATTACTTAGTCGTTTAATTATTTACGACTCGTTTATTGTTCATTCTCGTTGATCGTTTGAGGGATCATATTCGGGATCTCATTACTTGGATTCCCCTAAACCTTTCTCAATATTTCATATTCCTTTTATAGTCCTCCCTTATAATCCTTGAATTTAAATCATTTTAATCATATTACCTTATACTCAATTTTTTCGGTATCTGGTGGATTTTTCGGAAAAATCAAAGTGTTCGAATTTGGATTCTGACGATCTTTACTTACACTTATTTACTTTATGGAATACTAATACGATCTTAGAATTTCCATAACAGTACTCCTATATAGCGTGGTCTGATAATTTTCCTTAATCAGCATCATCAGCAAATGTTACTATTCATCCGTGTTTCAAAAATTCCAAAATTGGGGTTATTACAGTCTCCCCTCCTTAAAAGGATTCCGTCCCGGAATCAGATAAAAATGAATAGAGATACTTTCTTAGCATTGCACTTTCTAACTCTCAAGTCAATTTTCCCATATTGTGGTTCTACCATCAAACTCGGACTAGTTTGATAACCCTTCTCCTAAGCACTTGTTCCTTTTCAATCTAAAACCTTTCCCGGTTGCTCCATTTACGTTTGGTTGCATGTCTATGCGCTCATACGCCCCTATTTCTCTGGCATCCGAATTACACTTCTTTAACATTGATACGTGGAATACGTTATGAACTTGCTACATGTTCGGGGGTAGGGCTAGCTCATATGTTAATTTCCCAATACGTCTTAATATATCCAAGGGTCCAACAATTCGTGGGCTTAGCTTTCCTTTCTTTCCGGACCACATCCCTCCTTTCCAAGGGAATACCTATAACAGCACTACGTCCCCTACTTCCTACTCTTTTTTATTTCGTTTCAAATCAATATACTTGTTATATCCATCTTGGGCTATTACCAGCCGTCCTCTGATTAGATCTATTATATCCTTGGTCCTTTGGACTACTGCGGGTCCGAGCATCTTGCGCTCTACAACTTCATCCTAACATAAGGGAGATCGACATTGTCTTCCCTCAAGGATCTCATAAGGCGATATCTCAATACTGACATTTGATCTATTATCGTAAGAAAACTCAATCCGTGTTAAGTGATCGTTCCAAATTCTTTCAAGTCTATTGCACAGACTCTCATCATAGATTCTAGCATTATAGCTTTTGCTTCTCAATACTCCTTCTTTTCTTGTTCGTAAGCGTTACTATCTTCCGTATAGAATACTATTCTAGATATACCTTTACTCGCTAGAGTTTTATAACCTTTTAATAAATGCGTCAACCTTAGTATCACGAACGCGTTTGAATCGGAATACCACCATACTTGGTACCACTTCATCTCTAGCTGCCTCCACCTTCGAAAGCTTGGTCCTTCATATAGAATTAAAAGAATTTATTGAGAGATCACTATGATCATGAACACTTGTTCTATTGCATAGTTAGTACAGAAGGTGGCCAGCCTTTAGTACTTGACAAGCAATTAAATAACATGTAGTATCCTACTAGGCTTCTATCACACAGATAGATAGTCATTCGGCAATACCTCCCCTTCTGGAAGGGTTGTTCTTCTCAGCTTATACAAAATGAAAAGGATAAAAAACAACGAATTGAAGAGAATTGTATATGAAAAAAATACTGCCACAAATATCTGGCTTGGAATCTACCTCTGAACTATAGAGGTTTGTCATAGGAGAATAAAACATATGTGTATATATATCAACATCAAGTATTATAGCATCGCATTTCACGTGCCAGAATATTTACTATTCCGTCCATCATTCCATGGATCCATGCTCTTGCTCGAGCTCATAAACAATCACTTTTGAAACTCCCTCAACATCGAAACTCGAATAAGGGATTTCATTCTAGACATCATCGTTACTAGAATTCTATGCTTGCACCGCAACCTTCCTCGTATACAACTCTCTATTGATAAGAAGGAATAAGTATTCAATAGGTAGATAATCTACTTAATTAGTCTATCAATGATAACTTATACACCACCACGACCCGATTAGTGGTACTCCATCTCAACATCCATTCCAATACAACTCTCACGGTTGTAAGTAATTGGCTCATTACTCGTAGAATCATTCCTGCATTACTATGGTCCACCATTGACCTACTGTAGTCATTCGTTTTCCATAAATCTTAATAGCTAAACATACGAAGTCCGTACATATCGTATCGAATTCGTCTAAGGAGGTAACATGATCACCGTTCATGATTCATGGAGAACACTCCTGAACTTGACATACATATGACATGAAGCAGATAAAATTGCAGAAGAGTTTCAATGAAAGCAACGATAGCAGGTTAATACCATTCTTAATCATATGCCTTCAATAGAAGACTTAACTCAAAGGTTTGTTTAGTCCTTTTTGAAACATGGTCCTGTCTTATTCTCAAGATAGGACCTTCTAAGATAGATAGCCCGCTCACGGCGATTAACATGAATTCAAATTTTTTTTACCAAACTACTATTATGGTTAAGTATCACACAACCATCAGAAGGAATGTCAATCTTCCATACCACAATATAACCTTCACGGCTTTAATTATCATCATTGTATTCCTCTAGCACGAGCGCCTATAATTGTCCTCTTACACTTAAAGTGTCAGCCACCTCTTTGGCCTTTCCTGATAGTAAAATTTCCTTACAATCAGTGTCATTTTAACCACCTCCAAATAAATTTTCTACCTCATTTCAAATCACTGCTTGTGTGAAAATGCTCTTCCTTAAGCTTTGGTGAGAAAAAAAATATATATATCACCATTTTTCCATAAGTTATTGCCTCTGTCTTATGGAGGTTAACATTACCACGACTGACTCTCGATCATACTTAGGACATCTCTTATCTTGGGTCCTTCTTGTTTTCACCAATCTCGACCCTCATTGGGTCGATCTATACTTTCTTATGGTTCAACACGTGCCCCACCTGGCATTATTATAATTACGTCATATTTCCTTTATCAAAATTTCTATTCTTGAGAACTTTGAATATTACATTTTCTCCTTGTAAGACCTCTAAGGTTATCCTTGAATTGTTCCTCCTGTATTCCCTAGATACAGGGCATATCAAAATACCATTTACTAATACTAGAACCATTATCTATATACTTTTGAAAAATTTCTCCACTCATCCTTAAAGATTGTTGTTACCTTAATCCTTTCCAATTCATACTGTCAAAACTCATAATATCCCTATTAAGGGTGAAATGCCAACCTTTATGCATTCCCCTAGGATTCATTTTAAGTTATCGAGGTTCTATCCTTAATTCCACCTTTAAAAAGGTACATGCATCCTTCCATGGATAAATCAAGTCATATATCCTTGATAGATTATCTTATTTAATCATTCCCATCTCGATAGTCTATACCAAATTTCACAATAGCATCCTTATTCAAAATGAGGTCAACCAATATGGCCTCCAAAAGATAACAACGGTTTTTTTTCCTCTTTGCTTGCCTAATTTGGTAATGACAACAGGGATGTTCTGGAAGATATTGGTTGTGTTCAACGTGAACTTCTTCTTAATAATTCCTCATTTACTTTTGTTGTTTATCTTAACAGTCATCTCAATGTTGGGATATCTTTCATACCTGGCAGTCTCCCTTTCTGGGTATCATGCTACCGGTCTTACACTTTACACTCTTGAAGGTCACTTCCTTCATCCAATTTTCCTAATTACTTACTTTCTTGTCTCCTCAATCTATCCGCGTCTCATTATTTATCCTTCGAACTATCTCAAGGTTTCCTCGAATCCTCCCAACTTACAGGGGATAAAATATATGTATCTCTTATGCCTTCAACCATCAAATTTAACTCATGGTGAATCACCCTCATCCTGACGATTACATACTTTTCTATTTCTATTGCTACGAGTCTTTAGGCTTTCCTCATACCCAACTCCCTTATCATTCCTCAAACTCTTTTGTCTTTATTTTCCTTTCCACTTCAGTTTCTTTTTATTTTCTTTTCTATTATAATCATTTCACGCACCCACTAATCATTGACTTCAAATATCACGTCGTTCTGGGATTCTTGTCATCAGAACGAATCTTGACAACTTTTACAACTTAGCTTCATAATTCATCATACTCGTCCGCCTTTGTTCTGGAATCTAAAGCTTTTACACTATCTCCATAACCTTGGGAATTACTTTCCCGAAAACAATTGACTGAACTTTAATCAGTTTATTCTAACCTCTGGCTCCGTGCCTTTCTTGGTCTTTCACCAATGGGTGGCCTCTCTCTTAGGAAGGTAAGTGACATAAATAGTCTTTTGCGTTTCATCAATCATTTAAAATATAAAATCAGTCCTCTATTTCCCGTGGCCAGGCTCTTGCCTCGGCTAGGTCAGCTTGTTCCTTGGAACTCTGAGAGCTTAATGACTTAAAGGTCCTGATAGAATTTCCCACCGCACTGTTTCCTCAGGCTGGTGGTTGGGGATAATAGTCTAAGTTATGTCTAGAAAGGTCCATAAATTATCGTATAGGAGTATCATCACGGGTCTCCTTTCCTTACTCCACTTCTGTTTCCTTAGTCTGAACGTTCCCTCCTCCTCCCCATAATTGGGGTCATCCTACATATTTTAAATCCTCATTTTCCACTTCATTATATTATGGGTTCCTTCTATCTTGATGGTGACCTCCCTGACTATCACGTTCAGGGTTTGCTATAAATCTTATTCCTCAAACTAGCTTTCATCTAAGATCTCATCTTTAAGCTCTTGAACATTTGGAACCTAAATTCTGTAGGAATACCTCATTATTCCCTTATCATCTTTCTCAGTATTAATCTCTTATCTATTTATTGGCTCTCTGCCTTCATTCATCACTTTTTCTGGCACAATATGTTCTTTTCCAATAATTCGGGTTGTATTGCAATCTCAAACAACTTTTCGGTACCGGCTCCGGTTACCTTCACTTCTATTTCCATTTTCTCAAAATCTCTTATAAACTCTCCCAAAGACATTATCATCTTGATTCTCTCCTTTTTACTAAGGGCATCAGCCACCATATTGGCTTCCCCGAATGATAAAGAATCTCCCAATCATAATTCTTGATTAGCTCTAACCACCTCCTCTGGCGCATGTTGAGTTCTTTCTGCGTGAAAATGCACTAGAGCACTTATGGCTTGTGTAAATCTCGCACTTCTCTCCATACATGTAGTGCCTCCAATCTTTAGGGCAAAACTATTGCCACGAGCCCAAGCTCATGGGTGGGGATATCGAATTTTATATTCCCTTAATTGTCTTGACGCGTACGCGATTACCTTGTTGTACTGTATAAGAGCACCCTAATTCCTTATGCGAAGTGTCAATACAATTCATATAATCTCCTTTTTCCATCCGGCAACGCCAAAATAGGGGTCGTCACCAATCTTTGCTTTAGTTCTTAAAAGCTTTTCTCGTATTTCTCTATCCATTCAAACTTCTCAGTCTTACGAGTAAGCCGCGTTAAAGGGGCTACTATCTTTACAAACTTGAACGAACCTCTGGTAGTGACCGGCCAATCCTACCTCTGGTAGTTTCCCTAACCATGGTCATCAATTCCTCAGTGGTCCTTTATTCATTCTTGTCAGGATCCTCCACGGGATCCTCCTCAGCAACAATCCCTTCTAGGATAACATCCTCAACCGCTACATCCTCAATATGAACATCATCCGGTCCTGTATTAGGAAGCTCTATCGGATCCACAATCCGATCTCCAATTAGTAATAAAACATCATCGCGATGTTGCTCCTCAACCTCAGGGTTCAGAGTCCCGCTACCCTATACGATAACGAACTACGCTTCTATCACGATATTTGTAAGGGTTCTCATAAGGGTTTTAACTGTCAGTACTACGTTAGGTAGTCCGACTATGAACTTGGCAAGAGTTCTTATTATCTTAGTGAACTTATTATTTTAGTGTCACATCATCTCTGAGGTTTATAACGCTTAGCTCTGATACCATTTCTGTAACACCCCCAAATCCGGGGTCGGGGATCCGGGTTGTTACGAGTTCCATTTCCCTTAATAACACCCAATCTTAATAAACAATCAACTACTCCATACTGTGACCCCACAATAAACACACACACCATAAGTTATAGTCTCAGAGATGAATATCCAAAAATAACACGAGTCATTTTATTCCATAATTATTTGCCATTACACCTTAAAAGGGTTTCTGAATAAATTTACATTTTCCTTGCCATTATTACAATTCATAAATATACATAAGTCTGGTACATTAAAAGTTGAAAGCCTAGCCTATTGGTAGATCCTACCTCAGCTACAACGGCATCAACGCCTACAAGAAACTGCGGAACGTTTCCTATTCGCTCGCGAATTGGGAGCTTGATCATGTTCATCTTGTCTATCTGTTGTTGTGTGATGAAAGAAGAAATCAAGGGTGAGCAACACGCCCACCGAAATAATATGTATTATAAATAACAATATATAAGCATTCTCATAGTACTCATGAAAGTCTTGGTCAAGAAGAAATGAACCAAGTTTGTTATTTTAATGCGACGAAGTCGCAAAATATTCAGTATACATATATACTTAAATCTTTGAAATTCTCTGACATGTATAATATACACAGAGTTCCAGTTATAACTGTATAAAATATCGTTGCAAGGTGATCTCATATATCTAACCTTGTCTCAACATTTTTCTGAAAATCTTTGTCATGCATAAGATAATCATTTACTAGATATAAGTTGAAAAGATGAAGTTACAAGATACTCCCATATACTTATATCTTTTCCGAATACTACTTGAACTACCACCGTTCAAGTTATAATTAGTTTCAAAAGTACATCACACAGATGAGACTACAAGATAATACTTGAATAGATTCAATCTTTGAAATATTATTGAATGAAATGAAGTTATGAGATACTTCATTAAGTCCCGATATATATATATATATATATCCATATATCTCTCATACATTTCCTGAAAACCTTTGTCATGTAAAGTATGAACAGAGTTGCAATATCCAATGAATTTGGAAAGAAAAGAATTTTGGCATAAACCTGATATCTTGCTGATCAGGCAAAGATACCAATAAGTAACCTTTTCTACTATAGATGGATGAATTCCTCGCCGGTCATCACCCTGACCGCATTAGGACCTCGCGCTAGACCATCACCCGGCCACTCACGCGTGGATGGACTGTCACCCAGCCTCTTACACCTTCATAGACCGTATCCCGGCCTGTCGCTTATGCCGACTCAATTAGATGGACTTACTTCCCCAACATTGGGCAAGTAATCAAATTGTTTTCTCAAAACAGCAACCACGTTGCGAATATAAAATACACCACATAGCCGGATCCCTCAAATTTTTGAGCGAGTATTCAAGTCCCCTTCAAAAGGAAGATCTTAAATTTGAAAACGAGTTTTGGGATCCGGTTTAACTTTTAAAATCATTTTGAAGACTCGAAAATATTTTTGAGAATGTTTGGAGTAATGCTGATTTAATAAAATAAATCAGTCCCGATATGTTAGAAAATATCTGAATATTATTATTTAAATAATATTCCCATAAGAATAATCCTTATAAAAATAATTGAAGTAAAAGTTTTAAAACTTATACTTGAAATGAATAATAAATAACCAAAGATATACTTATACGAAAGTACGATCTTTATTTGAATAATCGAAAATAAGTTTGATTATCGAACCATTATTCTTTAATAAAATAAAGAATATTATTTAATAAATAAGCGGAGTCATAAGTCCTCGAATGAATAATCAAAATAATATCTATTAAATAAAAAAAACGGAGTCATAAGTCCTCGAATGAATATTCAAAATAATATTCATTAAATAAAGTAAATGGAGTCATAAGTCCTCGAATGAATATTCAGAATAATATTCATTAAATAAAATAAAGTTATCGAATAAACCTTATTCGATTAATAGTTTTGAAAACTATATCAATATATATATATATATATTATACTCGGGAACATCGACTCCTGGTTTAGAAAAATCTTCACCTTTGGGTCCCCTATACTAAGGGTATACGCAACTACTGCTTATCTCTAGCATAGTTATTATGCAACTTATAAGCAATAGAATCAACAATTAGATATCAAGATTACGAAACAGACATGCATATATACCATATCAGCATGCTCCAATATATCGCAAGATTTGCTAATGACAATCATGCACTTATCACAAGATAATGCATATACATATATTTACATCACAACAACAATATAACGGGTAAAAAACTTGCCTGAGTGTTCCCGGTTAGACTTAAGCTTAGAGTGGGTCCGATAACCTATTAACAATAACATAAGTCGAAATTAAACCACGGTCGCTTAAGAAACTGGACTTTAACCAATTGAACCCTAACGTTTGCTTATGGTCACTTCTATGCTTAACGAATCACATAAGTCGTTCGAGTACCCTTGGCTCCACCATTTTTAATAAATTAACCATTAAGAATTTTAAGGTAATTCTTTTGCGAGTACCCTACCAACTGCCTAATCCACTTTACATAATTGATTCATACTCTAATTAGTCATTTAAGGACCTTAACCAAGGTTTCAAAGTAAGGCGAGGGGTAATGGTTCATTCGCGAAATGACGTTACTTAAAACGGTTGTTTCTCCTAAACCGTACATCGGAACCAAGTGATCCACATATCAAAACGAAGCTTATGACACGCTCTAGCTAAAAATGGCAATGTTACAGATTGTTTATTGAGTTTTCTGTCCTGAACACTAAGAACAAGCAGTTGAATAAAAATGGGCATTACGACGGCTATATTTACGAGTTTTCCAAGTTTCTCACTACACCAAAACCTCACCAAACAACCCACAATCATTAACACATCAAAACCTCAACTACATAATACTATACCAGTCCTTATTCTTCAAATTCTTCATCTCAACCAACCACAATCAAGTTTTATTAACTATAACAAGATTCATTCACCAAATCACTCCAAATCCAAATCAAACTACTAATAATCAAAGGTCATGCTTCTCATTTAGAAAACCAACCATCAAAATCACTAATAATCAACGTAAAGGATAGGGTTTGAAGTTTATACCTTCCTTGGGAGGTGTTAAGTTGCTAGGAAGCCTTAGGGAGCCTCCTACAAGCTTGATCTTTCCAAAGAAATCAAGAACACAAAGTTAGGCTTTGAAGTTTCTAAAAGTCCGATTGAAAAAACTGTAAAAATGAGGGTCTTACCATGCTTATATGGACGAGACTTGTGAATAAGAGTTGTAGGCCATCTCAATACCTTTCCAAAGAGCTATAGAACATACTATTTGAGTGAGAAATGAAGGAGATACAGCAGTTTTAATGTGCTGGTTCTGTTTTGGCCGAGAGCAATGGAAATGGGGGAGGAAGATGAGAGCTTGTGTTGACTTGAACTTATGGTGGAAATGAAATGATTTTAGGATATTTACTTGACTAGTTGTTTTGTTTAAATTAGTGGAAAGTGACATAAGCATGGTGATGTCATCAAGCTTACATAATCCTTGCCACTTGTCTCATCCTTATGGTGGAAGCATCTTTTTAAGCTTAATCCTTATATTAAGATGTTAACTAAGTGCATTAATCTTGCACTAATTGACCCTCCTCCTTGCCTCTTGCATTACTTAGTCGTTTAATTATTTTACGACTCGTTTATTGTTCATTCTCGTTGATCGTTTGAGGGATCATATCCGGGATCTCATTACTTGGGTTCCCCTAAACCTTTCTCAATATTTCATATTCCTTTTATGGTCCTCCCTTATAATCCTTGAATTTAAATCCTTTTAATCATGTTACCTTATACTCAATTTTTTCGGTATCTGGTGGATTTTCCGGAAAAATCAAAGTGTTCGAATTTGGATTCTAACGATCTTTACATACACTTATTTACTTTATGGAATACTAATACGATCTTAGAATTTCCATAACAGTACTCCTATATAGCGTGGTCTGATAATTTTACTTAATTAGCATAATCAGGAAAAGTTACTATTCATCCGTGTTTCAAAAATTCCAAAAATTGGGGTTATTACAAGAGTTTTATCAGTTGTACCTCTATGAAATCCACTTTCCAAAAGAAATTGAGCTAAAGTCTCATACCATGCTCTTGGAGCTTGCTTAAGGCCATAAGAGCTTTATCTAATCTGTAGACATAATTTAGAAATTTTGAGTCTTCAATACCTGGATGTTGTTCAACGTATACCTCTTCTTCCAATTCTCCATTGAGAAAAGCACTTTTCACATCCATTTGAAAGACCTTAAACTTTTTGTGAGCAGCATAAGCCAAAAAGATTGTTATGGCTTCCAATCTAGCAACTGGTGCAAATATTTCATCATAATCAATACCCTCCAGTTGAGAGTAACCCTTAGCAACCAGCCTTGCTTTGTTTCTTGTAATTATGCCATCACTATCAGTTTTGTTTTTGAACACCCATTTTGTGCCAACAATAGATCTGTTCTTTGGTCTTGGCATTAGGGTCCAGACTTTATTTCTTTCAAATTCATTCAACTCTTCCTGCATTGCTTGCACCCAATCAACATCTTGAAGACCTGCTTCAGGATCTCCAATTATCAAGTCAGGTGTATGTGATTTAGTCCACTTCCTTACAGATGGAAGTTGTTCTCTAGAACTGGATCCTCCCCCTTGATCCATGCTGTCTCCATCAGCATTTTCTGATGCTCCCCCGGTAGTTATGCTCTCTGAAACTTCAGAATTTGAGTTGGATCCATCAGGATTTGAAGTATCAGAATTTCCAGAATTATCAGAACTTGGCTCATCAGAACTTGATGAATCAGAACTTGAAGAGCCAGTGACAGGTTATGATGCTTCTTGAGAGTCTTGAGTTGTGATTGGATCTTCAGCTTGCTCCCCCTAGATAGGTGCATTTTCCCTTGGAGTTGTTACCACAGTTTCAATGATATCAGAATTTAACCCGTCAGAACTTACAGGATCAGGATTTAAACCATCAGAATTTACAGAATCATAACTTAAATCTTTATTTTCAAATCTCAGCTGATCATGATCATTGAAATTTTCAAGTCCAGTAATCTTCTTATCATCAAAAGATACATTGATAGATTCCATGACAACCCTTGTTCTTAATTTATAGACTCTAAAGGCTTTTGTGGAAAGTGGATATCCAACAAAAATTCCTTCATCAGCTTTTAGATCAAATTTTGACAGCTGTTCAGGATGAGTCTTAAGAACAAAATACTTACAACCAAATACATAAAAGTATTTCAGATTTGGCTTCTTTTTCTTCACCATCTCATATGGTATTTTTCCATGCTTGTTTATGAGTGTAGCATTCTGTGTAAAACAAGCAGTCTGCACAGCTTTAGCCCAAAAGTAGGTTGGTAACTTTGCTTCATCAAGCATAGTTCGTGCAGCTTTAATGAGAGTCCTGTTCTTTCTTTCTACAACTCCATTTTGCTGTGGAGTTCCAGGTGCAGAAAATTCCTGTTTAATTCCATGCTCTTTGCAGAACTCTTCCATGATTGAATTCTTGAACTCAGTGCCATTATCACTTATTATTATTTTAACAGAATCTCTGACCAATTTATCCAGTTGTTTGACATGATCAGTTAGAGTAGATGCAGTTTCATTCTTCTTGTGCAAGAAATACACCCAAGTGTATCTTGTGAACTCATCCACTATAACCATAGCATATTTCTTCTTTGCAATAGACATGATTGACTGGACCAAATAGATCAACATGTAGTAGGTGATAAGGCTCAAGAATTGAAGATTCAGTTTTGCTCTTGAAAGAAGATTTTCTTTGTTTTGCCTTTTAACATGAATCACAAAGGCCATCAGGAGCAAATACTGATTTTGGTAGTCCTCTCACAAGATCTTTCTTTACAAGATCATTTATGCTGTTGAAATTTAAATAAGAGAGTCTTTTGTGCCAACTCCAGCTTTCTTCAATTGATACTCTACTCAACAGACAGTTTGCAGAACCATTAGTACTTGTTGAAAGTCTGGCTTCATAAATGTTACCATGTCTGTAACCTTGCAGAACCACTTTGCCTGTAGAATTCCTTACAACTTCTGTTAGTCCCTTAACAATATAGCAAGAATTACAGACGGGGGGTTAAATGGAATTCCTGAACCTTTTTCTTAAAATAAAAAAGTTCAACTCAATTATGGATATATTTGTTTTGATTAGCACAATACGGAATGTAAACTTGAATGAATCAAAACATAAGTAATTAAAAACAAGAGTCTTTAAAAACTTTCTGGTGGATTTAAATAATTCCACCAGAGATATATTTAATATATCGAGAGGACTCTGTGTGCAGAAATGCCCACAGCTGCTTACACAAATAGAACTGCTAAGAACACAGGAAATGCTAAAGATAGTGATTACAAAGATTTCTCTGTTGTTGTTTCTTAGCTCTCTCAGTTTTTTTTTATTTGCTACTCTCTTGGTTTATATAATACCAAGATTACAAAGTCAAAAGAACTGAACAAATATAAAATCTAACAGTCTTGATCTTTGCTGCTTTTCGTCCTCTATTACCCAGTTAATGAGCTTCCACAGTGTACTTGTATCCAACTCAACAGCTGTGTATCAGCTTTCACTGTTCAACTGATGTTTGAATCTTGATCATCTATCGACTTTCAGATCATCTGTCGATGACTTAATTGATCATCCGTCGACTGCTATGTTAAACATCCGTTGATAGCTATTTTGGTCATCCGTCGAAGCTTTGTTAATCATCCGTTGGTAGCTATTTTGGCACTTGACTTCATTTCACTTATACATAATTACAAGACATTGCTTATGTATAGTTAATCAACCTATTCTGCATATCTAGTTAAAGTCAACATGACGTATATGCCACTACAGATTCTATACAAAGGTGCATACAACACTGTGCTACAAACTTATTACATAAGCTACTCACTCGATGGATAATAAGTTAATCATCCGTCGGGACTATAATGAGTTATCCGTCGGGACTATAATTCTTATCCGTCGAGTGCTACATTATTTCACTAAGTAAAATCTACTTAGATGTTTTGTTTAGGTAATCATCAAGTACTCAACATATTCACAACAATCTCCCCCAATTTATGTCTACTGGAATTGTAGCCATAAATTAAGAGATACTTGATGATGACAAAACATCCTAAACATATATCTTTAAAGATAAGTAGATAAAACTGAAAGTGCTTCAATTTAAACAAAAATGTACAAGGTTTGGCTCACAGTCAGTTCAAGATGCTCCTCTAGTCTGAGCAGATTTTTCTAGTTTCTTGAAGGTCTGGATCTTCTTCCAAGCTTTCTGTTGTTTTCTTCAATTTGATTCTGGAGCTGTCTGTGGAATTCTAATTCATCAGATTCTGATAGATCTAACATTTCTTGCATTTCCAAGAGAGTCTCATTGCTAGAGATACTCAATTGGTCTTCTAATCTGAAGAATCTTCTCACACCCTTGTCATCCATGAATTCCATCAGCCAGTAGGGCCTTAGATGCACTCTTCTCCATGTGTATGAGATGATAAGAGTTTTGGGTAGTGCATCTTTGGCTCTAACACTCCTTAGCTCTTCAATCTTCTTCAATACTAATCTTCTTGCAGTTACATTGAACCCAAAGTTTTTCTTGAAGGATGAATAGATTTTGATCAACACAGCTTGGCTTTCTTGAAGTATCCTGTGAAGAGGCCACTGAATCTCCCTTCCCCCTTTGTACTTGAACACCAACCTTTCAGGTAGGTTTCTGTATGCATCAATTGCCCTTACCTCATCCAGCTCCTCCAGATAAAGGTTTAGATCTGAGAATTCTTTGATGTCACACAAGTACAGATAGTCTCCCCTGTTGACCTTGGGTTGAGCTTTGACTACTGACTTGGATTTGAGAGGTGACAGCTTCACTGTCTTGACTGCCCTTGATTTTGTCCTTCTTGGCTTAGTAAGAATTGGCAAGTTGAAGTCAGGAATTGGTAATTTATCCTACTCTATTGGCTCATCCTTTGGCACAATAGGCTCTCCATGTATGTTCATGTAGGGGTCCACCACCCTTATGTCTTCAAACACCACAGAGGGCTTTGATGCTTGAGTTTCAGCTTGAGTGGATTCTTTTGGAAATTGATCTTCCAATTCCTTGTCAACAACATCCAACTTTCTTTTTGTTCTTTTAGCCAGTTTTTTCTTTCTTGAGGATTTCTTCTGTTCTTCAATCTTCTTCTCTGATTCAGTAGCTTGAGATGGTTGAGAGGGAATTTGTTGAGAAGAATTCACAGCCTGTAGCTTGGCCAAGATAGCAAACTGTTCTTTCTTTTGTTTAGACTTTTTTGCATCTAGAGCAGCTTGCCTCTTTTCCTGCTTCAATCTGGCTTTTTCTTCTTCCTTTGCATGAGCAAATTGTGGATGTCCAGCTACCACACAAATTTCCTTCCCATTTCTGAATATCTTTGCAATTCTCTTTCTTAAGGCTGAATCAGCTGGATCTTTGTAGAGGAGAATAGATCTTGACAGAAGCTTCTTTTCATCAGGCTTGGGTGTCTCATACATAGAATCCATAGGGTTCTTCAAAGATAACTTTGGATAGTTTGCCCTTGGTTTAAGAATTATCTCAGCCTTTGTAGTCTTGATGCAGGAAGATTGTCCTTTCTCCAGATAGTTCATGCTCATCTCATTCACATTAATTGGCTTGACATGAGAGTGATGGATGGCTGACTGATCTGGTTCCTTGACTAATTGAAACTTTTGCTGTATTTCCTCATCAATCTTTTTCCAGTTGATCAGAGTCAACTCTCCTTTATCAGCATCTTTCAAATTTGTTGCTGCTGCATTTATAAGATCTATACCATCTGCAACTGGTGGCTTGGAGATAGTAATTGAAGGTACAATTACTTTGCTGATTTGAACTAGAAGTTTCTCCCCCTCAGTTGGTCCTTTCTCCCCCTTACTTGATTCTCTCTCCCCCTTTTTGTTATCATCAAGTGGAGGAGTTAGGCCTTGTGCTTTAGCCAGTTGCATAAGAAGATTTGTCTGAGTCTGTTGATTTTGAAGAAGTAGAGCCACTGAATTCTCAATAACCTGAACTCTTTTCTCCAGCTTGGCTATCTTCTTGTCAGAATCTGATTCTCTCCTTAATCTTAGTAATAGATCATGCATGGTACCATATGGCATTATTGAATCCAGCTTCTCAGAGTTGTATGTCTTTAAGTCAACTATATCTTTTTTCAATTCATCCACACTGAGATTCTGTCTTGAGTGTTGGATCTTCATTAAATGTAAAGAGTCTAGGTGAGCTTGAAGAACAGCCTTGGTACCAGCATCTGAAGCTTCCTGAAGGGCCTGCTGAATAGTTATCACTTGTTTTACCAAAGACACCTCAAATTGCCCTGGTGTAAATTCCTTTGCCCATGCCCATTCAGGTAAACTGAAAGCAGAACTTGGGCCTTCAGCTCCCCCTAAGTCCATGCTTCCATCCAAAGAACCTGAGTCATCATCATCAGAATTTACTCCAAATTCTTCAGATGGCTCTCCAGCTTGAGAAGGCATTCTGTTCACAGCAGCTTTATCTCTTTGAAGAGATTCTGTGGTGTGCACTAGATTCAAAGTCTGCTCTGCCTCCACATTGCCCTGAGCAGCTAACAGTTGATAGGCTGAAATAGGGTGAGTAAAAGTGTCAGCATCCAAGGAAATGTTATCAATTACAGCTTTGTAATGTTGCTGAAATTGTCTTTCCTTTTTAGCATCATCCACAATCATTGACTCACTAGCAATGGCTGGTTCCATCCTTATTTCTCCAGTACCTGCCTTTCTCTCATATTCTCTCTTTTATTGCATCAGGGTCTCACCCTGGCTCCCCACCCTCACACCCTCACCTTCACCTACTAAGGTGGGACTCCTCTCACTCACTTTTGCCAATCCTGAATGAATGGATTGCTGAGATTCACTCTTTTCCTCTCCTTTTGCCTGGGAGCAACCCAGCCTCTCACTCAATGCACTCTCCTCTCTCAGTCCTACGAGTGATTGTATTACCACCAAATCTTCTGTACTTGAAATTATTGAATTTTGAAGTTGTGCAGAGACACTCGACGGATAAGTGATATCCGTCGGGTGAGTGGTAAAGCTATCTGACGGATAACTGCTGTTAAGCTTATCCGTCGGGATACAATCACTACTCAACGGATGAGCAATATCCATCGAGAGAGTAGAAATGAATGAGGTGGGAAGAGAAACTATTGTTGACTCTGTGTTGATTGAAGTTATTTAAGGCACAGATGTCACAATAGACTCAGAAAGAATTGGCAAGTGAGCCAACAAATCATCTAAAAGATGATGCTCACTTACACTAGATTTTGGCTTCCCCAACAGAGTTAAAGAAGGGGAATCAGGAATTGAAGTGTTTATCATGTCCACTTCCAGTGAGTTAGTTGGTGAGTATTGTGTTTCTGTGGCTTCTATTATGAGAGATTTTGGCTGTGACTCCATATTTATTGGAGCCATATCAATCTGAATTTGAGAAGGTGCAGGGACTGTGTCTTTAGCACCAGTTTGCACTAAGTTTGTGCCCTGTGCATCCCCAGTTGTTTTGGATTTCTTCTTTCTAGTATAGGTTTGGTGTGAGCTTGTGTCTCTAACCCTCTTGGCCTGTGCTCTTGGATGAGAGCTTTGTTAAATAGCCACATCCTTTTGGGAGGATGCAGCTAGAAGTGAGCTTTTATCCTTTTTAAGCACTACAGTTTGTTGGGAAACTGCAGTGTGGCTAGGCTGGGATTCACTCAACTCTCCAACCTTATCCTTGGGGTTTCTTTGATGTTCACCCCTTCCCTCACCTATCTTACCCTCCTTCACACTCCCCTCTTTGGTTTTGGTAGATTTTTGAACTGGTACCTTTTGAGAGATACCAGAGGGGGTTTTCTTTAATTTGGATTTAGAAATTGCAGTTGTTTTGTAGCTTTGGTAGACAACTGTTTGGTCATTGTCACAGATGCCATAGCTATGCCTGAAGTCAAAGAAATAGAAGAGATTGGAATAGTTGAGGGTCTGGATGAACTTACCTCACTTACCTGAGGTGTCAGCATTACAGGGAAATAGAACATTGGCACATTCTTGTGATGGTTGGCTCTGTTCAAGTCTGTAATGATTCTCTTCTCTTGAACCCAACAAGCTAATTTGTTGTTTGGGTTCTCAAGTTCAATCTCTTGACAAAGATGGTTAGCCAAAAGCATAAAAAATCTAGCATAGTAAATATTCTTTCCTCTTTTGGCTAAGTCACCTAGTTTAAAACCTAACTCATACACAACAAGGTCACTGAAATTGTAATATTTGTCTGTAACTAGCATGTATAACATGTTAAGCATGGATATGTTCAAAGAATCAAAATTACTGATTTTTCCAGAAAAGACTTTAGTTACTACATCACACAAGTAACTCCATTCCTTCCTAAGACCTAGTCTTCTAATTTCACTTAGTTTTGCAGTAGGAAGTGCATAGTGAATGGAATTGAGCATATTGACAATATCAGTGTCAGTGTGTGGTGCAGTTACATTATCATCAGGAATCTTGAAACATGCTTTTATTACATCACTATTGATACACAAATTATTACATTTGATGGTTAGAGTGATGGTTTTGTCAGTAGAGTTGTAGATTGTTGTTATCCACATCTCCTCAACAACTTCACAATAAATTGTGGGTGATTCCAGCATGGCAAAACTTAACTTGCAGTTGTGCACAAAGTCCATCATCTTATGATAGTCTTCAGATTGCTGAATCCCCTTATTGACCAAGGCAGTGAAGTTGTTCTTCTCATAGATGAACCCAGTCTGTGACATGATCTTAACTACGGGTGCCATTATTAGAGAAGAAAAGCTTGAAGAGAAAGAGGATTTTTGCTTGAGAGAGAATGAAGTAACACAGTTGAATTTGAGAATGATAAAAGAAAATGATTAGAATGAAATAAGCTTTTATACTTTTCTCAAAATCAACTGATAAAAATAATAAAGAGAAGTAAATTACCCAATAGAAATTGTCTAAAATAGTCGTTTTAAAATAAACTGTAAAAATTCTACCCATTATCCGTCGTGTAATGCTTACAAACTGTAAGTATACTCGATGGATAATGTTCAGGGAATTAACGGTTAAGATTTAGATACTTCGACGGATGAGGATAAGTTGATATCCGTCGAGCTTTAAAATACTCCAGAAAAGTAATTGATTTTTATTTACAATTTGTATATCGACGGATGACTCAACTCGATGGATAATGGTCATCCGTCGAGATGCAAATTTTGACTTAACCAAAATTTTCATCCAAGACTAAAAATCAGTTAAATTTCTGGCTACCTTTCAACTTGCAAAATAATTCAGATAAATTCAAGAGTAATTAAGCATACCTAACTCACTTACCAACCTAGAAAAGGTGGATTCATCCAGTGGTTTGGTAAAAATATCTGCAAGTTGCTTCTCACTTGGAACAAAATGTAACTCTACAGTACCATTCATTACATGTTCCCTTATGAAATGGTACTTGATGTCTATATGCTTTGTCCTTGAATGTTGCACTGGATTTTCAGTGATGGCAATTGCACTTGTGTTGTCACAGAAAATAGGAATCCTTTCAACTTGCAAACCATAGTCTAGCAATTGATTTTTCATCCATAAAATCTGTGCACAGCAACTGCCAGCAGCAATATATTCAGCTTCAGCTGTAGAAGTAGAAACTGAATTTTGCTTTTTACTGAACCAGGACACAAGCTTGTCTCCTAAAAATTGACAGGTTCCTGTTGTGCTTTTTCTATCAATTCTGCAACCTGCATAATCTGCATCTGAATAACCAGTTAGATCAAAACCAGAATCTCTAGGATACCAAATGCCAAGGTTTGGTGTTCCTTTGAGATATCTGAAAATTCTCTTAATAGCTATCAAATGAGACTCTCTAGGATCAGCCTGAAATCTAGCACACAAACATGTAGCAAATATTATATCTGGCCTACTAGCTGTTAAGTACAGAAGTGAGCCAACCATGCCTCTATAACTTGAAATATCCACAGACTTTTCAGTAGTGTTTAGTTCAAGCTTAGTTGAAGTGGCCATGGGAGTTTTTGCAGATGTGCAATCCATTAGATCAAACTTCTTTAAAAGATCAAAAATATATTTAGTTTGACTAATGAATATTCCATCACTAACTTGCTTAACTTGTAAACCAAGAAAGTAAGTTAGTTCTCCCATCATACTCATTTCATACTTGCTTTGCATCAGTTTGGCAAACTTTTTACAAAGTTTCTCATCTGTAGAGCCAAAAATAATATCATCTACATAAATTTGAACAAGTATGCTAGAGCCATTCACATTTCTGAAAAATAAAGTTTTATCTACAGTACCTCTTGTGAAGTGATTTTCCAAAAGGAACTTTGATAAAGTGTCATACCAGGCTCTAGGTGCTTGCTTCAGTCCATAAAGTGCTTTCAGTAGATAATAGACATACTCTGGGAAATTTGGATCTTCAAAGCCAGGAGGTTGACTTACATACACTTCTTCCTCCAAATCTCCATTCAGAAAGGCACTTTTGACATCCATTTGATAGACCTTGAAATTGGCATGGGCTGCATAGGCTAAGAAGATTCTGATGGCTTCAAGTCTTGCAACAGGAGCAAATGTTTCATCAAAATCTATTCCTTCTTGCTGACAATAGCCTTTAGCAACCAATATTGATTTGTTCCTTACTACTATGCCATTTTCATCCATCTTGTTTCTGAATACCCATTTGGTGTCTATTGGATTCTTTCCTGTAGGCTTGGGTACCAGCTTCCATACTTTACTCCTTTCAAATTGGTTTAGCTCCTCCTGCATAGCTACAATCCAATCAGGATCTAACAAGGCTTCTTCTACCTTCTTTGGTTCTTCCTTAGACAGGAAGCTGCTGTATAGACATTCTTCTTGAGTTGCTCTCCTGGTTTGAACTCTGGAAGAAACATCACCAATAATCAGTTCAAAGGGGTGATCTTTTGTCCATTTTCTTGGTTGAGGTAGATTAGCCCTAGATGAAGAGACCTCAATGTTGTCTTGATGTGTGATTGAGTTTTGATTGCTAGAAACTCCCCTTGAGTTTGTGGATCTTTGATTTGAAATTGGGGTGCTTTCTATGGGTGATCTGCCTTGACTTCCTGCTCCTTTTGATAACCCGACGGATGGTGAATTTTGAGTACCGACGGATGAGGCAGGTTGTCTTCCGACGGAAAATACAGATTGCCTTCCGACGGATGAAGCGTTATGTAACTCGACGGATGTTGAGTTTTGTGCTTCATTTATGGTAGATTTGTCTGCATTATCCTTAGACACTGTTTCTTGATCACTCTCATCATCACTTTCATCACTGACCATCTCAACATTGTCGAATTTGAGGCTCTCATGGTAATCTCCATCTTTTAGTCCTTCAATCTTTTTATCATCAAACACAACATGTATAGATTCAACAACAATGTTGGTTCTTAGATTGTAGACTCTATATGCTTTACCAACAGCATATCCAACAAAAATTCCTTCGTCTGCTTTAGCATCAAACTTCCCATTTTGATCAGTTTGATTTCTCAGAATATAGCATTTACAGCCAAAGACATGAAGAAAGTTCAGAGTTGGCTTCTTGTTCTTGAACAATTGATAAGGTGTCATGCATCTTGCTTGATTAATCAGAGAGATGTTCTGAGTGTAGCATGCAGTGTTTATAGCTTCAGCCCGGAAGTATGTTGGTAGTTTTGATTCTTCAAGCATTGTCCTTGCAGCTTCAATAAGAGCTCTATTCTTTCTTTCCACTACTCCATTCTGTTGTGGAGTCCTTGCTGCTGAAAACTCATGCAAGATTCCATTTTCCTCACAAAATGCTCTCATGACATAGTTCTTGAACTCAGTTCCATTATCACTCCTGATTCTTCTAACTTTGAAATCAGGATGATTGTTAACTTGCCTTATGTGATTGATGATGATTTCACTGGCCTCATCTTTGGACTTTAGGAAATAGGTCCAAGAGAACTTTGAGAAATCATCTACAATTACTAGGCAAAATCTTTTCTTTGAGATTGACAATATATTGACTGGTCCAAACAAATCCATGTGAAGCAGTTGTAGAGGCTCTTCAATTGCTGAATCAAGTTTCTTCCTAAATGATGCTTTAATCTGCTTCCCTTTTTGGCAGGCATCACACAGTCCATCCTTTGTAAACTCCACCATAGGAATGCCTCTAACTAGCTCTTTCTTTACCAGCTCATTCATGGTCTTGAAGTTCAAATGAGATAGTTTCTTGTGCCATAGCCAACTTTCATCTTGACTTGCTTTACTGAGAAGACAAGTTACAGATTCTGCTTTAGTTGAGTTGAAGTTAGTAAGATACACATTTCCTCTTCTCACACCAGTGAGAACCACTTTGTTGTTTAGATTATTAATCACAACACAGGTTTCTTTGTTGAAGGTTACTGAGTTGCCTTTATCACAAAGCTGGCTGATACTCAACAGATCGTGTTTGAGACCATCCACTAAGGCAACCTCTTCAATGATGACATTATCCTTTGAAATCAAGCCATATCCCACAATATAACCTTTGCTGTCATCTCCAAAAGTGATACTTGGGCCAGCTCTCTCTTCAAACTCTGTGAGCAGGGTAGAATCACCAGTCATGTGTCTTGAACAACCACTATCCAAGTACCAAAGATTCCTTCTATTTCCCTGCACACATCAAAATCAAATCAAGTTGATTTTGGTACCCAAGTTTCCTTGGGTCCTGCCTTGTTAGCTTTCTTCTTCTATTTCTTAGGTCTTAACTCATTTGACTTAGGAATTTCAGATTCTTCCTTAGTCATTTGGGTTGGGCCTTTGAAACCACTAGATGCAACAGAATTATCATGCATGTTATGGCTAACAGGAAATGGCATGTTGGGTGCAAACATGTTATTCCAGTAAGGCATGCTAAATGGCATTTGAGGCATATTGTATGCAGCATAATATGGATTAGGTGCAAATGGCATATTAGCAAACTCTGCATTCATGTTCTGTGTAGGCATAGCATTAACAGGCATGGGAGGCATGGCATTCATGTTAGAGAATTGAGGCTGAACAGACATGGGAGTAGGCATGGCAGATTTGTAATTAACAGACAAATGATTTACACTACCATATTTGACACAGATTTTTCTAGGAGCATATTTGTCAGGTGTGTAGTTATTATGTTTGTTAATCCCTACTTTACCATTCCTATTATTTTTCCTTTTAGTCTCTGTTTTTACCTCTATCTTTTCAAGTCTGTTACTTAACTGTTTGACAGTCATGTGACCAACATTAGCCTTCTTCCCTTTCTTCGCTTGACTTGACTCTCCTGAAACAAAGTTCTTGGAAACAGACCCATACTTTTCATTTATCTTGGTTAATTTGGCTTTGCTAATGGGTTTGCTCACAGCCGATGGATGAGGATTTTTATCATTCGACGGATAACACTTTTTGTTATCCGACGGATAGATCTCATCATCCGTCGAGTCTACATCTGTCAGCAATCCATCTACCAAAATAGGTTCTAGTTTCTCCTTATTCTTTTCCAGGCTTCATCACAAAAAGACTCAATTCCTTGAACCTTGGTGATTTGAGCATGAACATCTCTGGATGTTTTCCATGCTTTAATCACCTCCTGTTCACGATCGAGCCGCTTCTTTAAAATTTCTTCCTTTTTCAAGGACTCAGTTAATTCCTCCTTGGCAATTCTACACTCAATTTTTAGTTTCTCAAACTCAACAAACTGAGACTCAAGCACATTATTCCTCTCACTCAAAAACAAGTTATTTTCTTTGATTTTAGCATTTTCTTTAGTGAGGGACTTAAGTGTAACACGCAAATGATACAATTCTGTAGACATGTCATTTATTGCATCATTACACTCAGCTTTAGATAAATGTGCAAGGTTTGTAGTGATTACCTGATTACTTGAGGAACTTGTCTCTGTTTCATCAGACTTGGCCATAAGGGCTAGATTGACATAACTGACATCCTCATCTTCATCCAAACCATCAGCTACCCAGTTATTCTCTTGTGTAATAAAAGCCCTTTCCTTCTGTTTGAGTAGATCAAAGTATTTTTGCTTATAATCCACATACTCAAATCTTTTCTTACTGAAATCTGACTTTCTACACTCATTTGCAAAATGCCCTGCCAAGCCACATTTGAAACACTTGAATTTTGATTTATCCACCATGTTTCTATTTGGCTTGGCAGCTCCAAAGTTCTTCTTGAACTTGAGCTTGGCAAATCTTCTTGAAAGGAATGCTAGGTGCTCATCAATGTCCTCCATGTCATCTTGGCTCAATGAATCTTCACTTTTTGCAGCTAGCCCTTTACCCTTGCTTTCACAGGCCTTTGAAGTTGATTCCACAGCTTCCATCTTCACTTCCTTCTCCTTTTCCAGTTCATCCACTAGTGCAATGGATCCTCCTTTCTTCTTTCCTCTCTCCATTCTTTCATCCTGCTCTATCTCAAGCTCATAGGTCTTCAGAATGCCATACAGTCTCTCCAAAGTAAACTCCTTATAATCTTGTGAGTTTCTCAATGAGACTGTCATTGGTTTCCATTCCTTTGGAAGAGATCTGAGAAATTTCAGATTGGAGTCTTTAGTCTGATAGACTCTTCCATGCAATTTAAGAGCATTTAGTAGCTTTTGGAATCTACTAAAAATGTCAGTGAGTGACTCACTTTCTTCATTGTGAAAATGCTCATATTGCTGAATCAGGAGCTGCATTTTATTTTCTCTTACTTGCTCAGTACCATCACAGATTATCTGTATTGTGTCCCAAACTTCCTTGGCAGTCTTGTAGTTGATGATGTTATCAAACATGTCCGCATCAACACCATTGAACAGAATGTTTATGGCCTTTTTATCTTTCCTGACTTGTTCAATATCAGGATCAGACCATTCATGCCTTGGCTTTGGAACAGATGGTTCATTTCCTGTTGCAGCTCTCATTGGAACATGAGGGCCTCTTTCTATGCAGTCCACATAGGCCTCATCTTGAGCAAGTATATGAAGATGCATCTTTACCTTCCAATGATGGTAATTGTCTTTATCAAGAAAAGGAATCTTGACTCCAACATCTTTCTTGTTCATCTTGCTGAATTGTTTTGATCTTTAAACTCTTTGTTGATTAAGAGCCTGCTCTGATACCAATTGTTAGTCCCTTAACAATATAGCAAGAATTACAGAAGGGGGGTTGAATGGAATTCTTGAACCTTTTTCTTAAAATAAAAATGTTCAACTCGATTATGGATATATTTGTTTTGATTAGCACAATGCGGAATGTAAACTTGAATGAATCAAAACATAAGTAATTAAAAACAAGAGTCTTTAAAAACTTTCTGGTGGATTTAAACAATTCCACCAGAGATATATTTAATATATCGAGAGGACTCTGTGTGCAGAAATGCCCACAGCTGCTTACACAAATAGAACTGCTAAGAACACAGGAAATGCTAAAGATAGTGATTACAAAGATTTCTCTGTTGTTGTTTCTTAGCTCTCTCAGTTTTTTTTTATTTGCTACTCTCTTGGTTTATATAATACCAAGATTACAAAGTCAAAAGAACTGAACAAATATAAAATCTAACAGTCTTGATCTTTGCTGCTTTTCGTCCTCTATTACCCAATTAATGAGCTTCCACAGTGTACTTGTATCCAACTCAACGGTTGTGTGTTAGCTTTCACTGTTCAACTGATGTTTGAATCTTGATCATCTGTCGACTTTCAGATCATCCGTCGATGACTTAATTGATCATCCGTCGACTGCTATGTTAAACATCCGTTGATAGCTATTTTGGTCATCCGTCGAAGCTTTGTTAATCATCCGTTGGTAGCTATTTTGGCACTTGACTTCATTTCGCTTATACAGAATTACAAGACATTGCTTATGTACAGTTAATCAACCTATTCTGCATATCTAGTTAAAGTCAACATGACTTATATGCCACTACAGATTCTATACAAAGGTGCATACAACACTGTGCTACAAACTTATTACATAAGCTACTCACTCGATGGATAATAAGTTAATCATCCGTCGGGACTATAATGAGTTATCCGTCGGGACTATAATTCTTATCCGTTGAGTGCTACATTATTTCACTAAGTAAAATCTACTTAGATGTTTTGTTTAGGTAATCATCAAGTACTCAACATATTCACAACAACTTCACAGTGTTCTTCAAAGAAATCCACATGATAACCTCTATCACAGATTTGACTCACACTTAGCAGATTGTGTTTAAGTCCTGAAACAAGAGCTACTGATTCAATGATGACATTCTCAAGATTGATATTTCCATATCCCAGAGTTTTTCTAATGTTTCCATCTCCATAAGAAACTCCTGGGCCAGCTTTCTCCACAAAGTCTGATAGCAGGGCTTTATTTCCAGTCATATGTCCTGAACATCCACTGTCCAGCACTAGGATATTTTTCCTTTTGCCCTGCAATCAGAAAGACCACTATTGGTTAGTTTTAAGGACCCAGACTTGCTTGGATCCTTTGGCCTTTTAAGTTTATTAGCATTTGCAGCGAATTTAGTTTCAGAGTTTATGCTAACATGCTGTTTATTAGAATTTATATCAGACTTTACACTAGAAGGATCAGTTCTAACTTTCTTCAAAGAAGGTGATAGGGATAAATAAATTATGATTGTGTAATTAAATACTGCATTAATTGTACAAGCTGTGGACTGCTAGGCCCAATAAAAAGATATACGATACTTAGACCAGAAAGGTTAAGCCTGATGGACCTGATCAGGCCTGATGGAATAAAAAAGGCCCAAAAGCCCTGATTAATAATTAATTTCATAATTAATTAATAAGGGAAAAATCAGATGTTGAGAAGAGTCCCGATAAGGATATAAATCCTTAGAGATTAGCCTCAAGGGGACCTAAAAGGATAAGGAATCCGTTTCCTACTATCTAGGACTCCAAAGTCCATTCTAATTATGAGACTTGCCCACCAAGTCTCCTATACCAAGTCCAATTCAAGGGCTCCCAACATCTATATAAGGGGCCTCACCCCACAAATCAGAACTACGTTTTTTGGCTTGATTCTCTAATTCACAGAGATATGTAGGCATCTCGTAAAGGCAGATCGAGCCACGAAACACGAGAGCAGCCATTAAAGGCCTTGAGCTCCCGAATCTTAGTAATAAATACAGCAAATAATAACCTTAGTTTTTTATCCATAACATTTGGCGCCGTCTGTGGGAAAGCACAACAACAACCATGGCGAGAACACGGAGAACAATTGGAGCTCTGGAGGAAGGAACACCATCAGGGACAACTCAGGTGATTTCGTCAACCGTGGAGGTTCCGCCCCATTCGACTTATGCATCTACTCAGGGGGATGCCCAGATAGGGGGAACTCAACCTCAGCCACAAGGGACAACTCCCTCGATTATTCAAGGTACGAATCCTCAAGTTCAACAAGTACATATACCTGTGAATTCTCGACCCGTCAGGTATGAATATTCAACTGTTGTTACTACTAACCCCCCTTATGGGATGCCCCTTCGCCCTGAGGTTGGAGGAAGCGGATATGCTGGGCGAGGCGAAGCACGAGGGCAGTCACCCCCCTATATACGAGGTTTGGGTCCTATTCCTGAGGATCGGGAATTTTCTGGTCCTTACATTGAGAGAGACTCCGAATCTTCGGATGATGAAGTGGCCCCGAGAAGGAGGCGTCCTGGAAAAGAGCCAATGGCCGATGGAAGGCAACGCCCCCAAAGCACCCCAGGGGCGAATCCCCAAGAAGTGTAGGAAAGGATCAGGGCTCATGAGGCTGAAATCCAAAGGCTGAGGCGTGATTTGGAGGCTCACCAGGCCACCAGACCCCAGATACCTTCTAGGGGGAGAAATCCTCCTCCTGTCATAGACCTGGATGGTCTGGTAAGAAGAAGGGCTGCTGTCCCAAGAACTGATCCAAGCAATCTCCTTCCCCTTGGAGATCCTGATGATCCAACTCCACCCTTCACAGAAGAGATAATGAATGCCCATATCTCAAGGAAATTGAAGATGCCCACTATCAAAGCCTATGATGGCACGGGAGACCCCGCTAATCATGTTAGGACATTCTCTAATGCACTGCTGCTGCAACCCGTGAATGATGCTATAAAGTGTCGGGCCTTCCCTCAAACCCTGTCGGGTATGGCTCAAAGATGGTACAGTCGTCTGCCCCCAAATTCTATTGGATCGTTCAAAGAATTAAGTCAGGCTTTTATTAAGCAATTCATCAGTGGAAGAGTCCATGAGAAAAGTTCAGCATCTCTTATGAGTCTTGTGCAGGGAGCTAAGGAATCCTTGAGAGATTACCTGAATCGTTTTACAAAGGAGGCTTTAAAAGTTCCAGACCTTAATGATAAGGTAGCCATGATAGTACTGCAACAAGGAACTAGGGATGAGTTTTTCAAGATGTCTTTGGCCAAACGACCCCCTGAGAGCATGTTGCAGCTCCAAGAGAGGGCAGGGAAGTATATCAAGGTTGAAGAAAGTATGAGGAAGACCGTAGTAAGTAATGAGCCCACTGGAGGCAAGAAGCAGAAAGCTGATTTAGAATATATTGTAAAGGACAAATATCCTAGAACCGAACAAAACCCTGATTCAACCCCCAAGAAGGGAGGACCTGGGCAAAAGTTCACTGAATACGCTAAGCTGAATGCTCCCAGAAGTCAGATTTTGATGGAGATTGAGAAAGACAAAGATATTCGCTGGCCTAAGCCCTTGAAGGCTAATCCCGCCAAGCTAGATAAGGGCAAGTATTGCAGGTTTCACAAAGATGTTGGCCATGACACCGATGAGTGTAGGCAATTGAAAGATGAAATTGAGTTTTTGATTCGAAAAGGAAGATTGAACAAGTATACTGGAGATGGAGGGGACATAAATAATAATGGAAGGAAGAACTTTGAAGATCGTAGGAGGGACCAAGACGATCAGGGGTGGAATCCCCAACCTAGAGGGCCGGTTATAAATGCAATTTTTGGAGGACCGCGACGCCCTCGAGGGCCAGTGATAAACACGATCTTTGGAGGTCCAACTGCTGCTGGATTGTCCAAAAATTCCAGAAAGGCATATACTAGGGAGGTTATGCATATTGTTGGAGAAGCCCCGAAGAGGGCCAGGACAGAAGTAACATTGGCTTTTGATGATTCCGACCTAGAGGGTATGAAGTTTCCCCATGACGACCCGCTGGTCATAACACCGATAATAGGAAATAGCCCGGTTAAGAGGGTCCTTGTGGATAATGGTGCTTCTGTGGATATCTTGCTCCACGACACCTTTCTAAGAATGGGGTATAACGACTCCTAGTTGACACCAACCGACATGCCGATATATGGATTTGCTGGAGTAGAATGTCCTGTGGAAGGGATAATCAAATTGCCAACCACCATAGGTACGGAACCAAGGAAAGCAACGTAGATGCTGGATTTCGTGGTGGTAAAGGCTAGTTCAACTTATAATGCTATCATGGGGAGAACAGGGATACATGCCTTCAAGGCAGTCCCCTCTTCCTACCATTCAGTCATGAAGTTTCCCACCCGAAACGGGATTGGAGAAGAGAGAGGAGATCAAAAAATGGCTAGAAGCTGTTATGTGGCCTCTTTGAGGGCAGATGGAGTCGGGGGGCAGGTTCTTCCTATTGAAGATATGGATGTTCGAGAAAATGATGAGAATAGAGGAAGGCCAGCAGAAGAATTGGTTTCGCTTCCTTTAGACCCCAAGAATCCTGCGAGGATGACTTTCATTGGAGCCACATTAGAGGAGCCCCTTAGAGGGAAGTTAGTGAAATTTTTGCAAGAAAATGGTGATGTGTTTGCATGGTCAGCAGCTGATATGCCAGGCATAGACCCGGAGTTAATTACTCACAAGCTAAACATGGATCCAAGCCGGAAGACAGTGAAACAAAAGAAAAGAAATTTTTGCCCCGGAAAGACAAGAGGCTATAAAACAGGAAGTAGAAAAGCTCTTAGAGGCTGGTTTTATTGAGGAGATTCAATTTCCGGAGTGGTTAGCAAACCCTGTAATGGTGAAGAAGGCTAATGGAAAGTGGAGGATGTGTATAGACTTCACTGATCTGAATGATGCATGCCCCAAAGACTGTTTTCCGCTGCCTAGAATTGATACTTTGATTGATGCCACTGCTGGACATGAGATGCTGAGTTTCATGGATGGATTTAGCGGATACAACCAGATCAAAATGCATAAGGATGACATTCCAAAGGTATCATTTATCACTGACTTTGGTGTTTATTGTTATCTTGTTATGGCGTTTGGTCTCAAGAATGCAGGAGCCACCTATCAAAGGTTGGTGAATAGAATTTTTAAGGATCTTATTGTTAAGACTATGGAAGTCTATGTTGATGACATGTTAGTCAAGAGTCTAGTAAAGACTGATCATATAGCCCATTTAAGGGAAGCTTTTGAGGTCCTGAGGTACCACAAGATGATGTTGAATCCTACGAAGTGTGCTTTCGGAGTAGGATCTGGAAAATTCTTGGGACTGATGGTCTCAAAGAGGGGAATTGAGGCTAACCCGGATAAAATAAAGGCGATCCTGGACATGGAACCACCAAAAACTGTTAAGGATGTTCAGAAGCTTACAGGAAGGGTTGCTGCGCTAGGACGATTCATCTCCAAGTCGGGGGACAAGTGTTTGTCATTCTTCAAATCGCTAAAGAGCATCAAAGACTTTGTATGGAGTGAGGAAAACCAGAAGGCATTTGAAGAGTTAAAGAAGTATATGGCCCAGGCCCCGTTGTTGGCCAAGCCAGTTTTGAGTGAAATTTTATTCTTGTACTTGGTTATTTCAGAGAGCGCCTAGAGCGCGGTGTTGGTTAAGGAGGAATTGAAAGTCCAGAAACCCGTATACTATGTCAGCAAAATTTTGCATGGTGCTGAGTTGAATTATTCAGCTATTGAGAAATTCGCTTTAGCCTTGGTAATGGTTTCGAGAAAACTGCGTCCTTATTTTCAGGCTCACCAGATTGAGGTGCTAATAAATCAGCCCCTGAGAATTATCATTCACAGTCCCAAGGCAAGTGGGAGATTGATTAAGTGGGCAATAGAGCTGGGAGAGTTCGATCTCAAGTATAAGCCACGTACGGCAATAAAAGCCCAGGCACTAGCTGACTTCGTGGTGGAATGTACCATACCCAACCAAGAAGCAGGGGGGCAGGAAGATGCCATACCTCAAGACAAGGGAGTCGATGATGGGGGCAAAGAGAAGGATGATAAAGAATATTGGGTTCTCTATTTTGATGGGGCATCAAAAATGAACTCCAGTGGAGCAGGATTGGTTTTGCAAAGCCCTGATGGGTTCTTAATTGAGTATGCTATGAAGCTAGACTTTCCAACCACAAACAATGAGGCAGAGTATGAAGCCCTTATAGCTGGCCTTGGTCTAGCTGGGACACTTAGAGTCAAAAACTTAAAGGTCCATGGAGACTCGAAGCTGATCATATCCCAGGTAAAGGGAGAATTTGAGGCAAGGGATGATACGATGGCTAAGTATGTTCGCCTAGTAAGGGCTGTGATGACCCAATTTAATGAATGCCATGTTGAACACATTCCAAGGGAAGAAAATGCTAAAGCAGATGCACTATCAAAGTTTGCTTCATCTGAGATTGAAGAAAGTTCAGGAAGTGTATACTTCCGTGTTTTGAAGACACGAAGCATAGATGTTAAGCTTGTGGCTCCCATAGGCTTGGGGACGTCATGGATTGATCCCATCAAGGCTCACATTCAGACCGGTTGGTTGCCAAGCGATACAACTGAGGCACGGAAGTTAACTATTCGAGCACTAAGGTACTCCTTGATAGATGGAATTCTGTATAAGAGATCTTTCGTGGTTCCTTACTTGAGGTGTCTCAGGCCCGACGAGGCACGCTTGGCTCTTGAGGAAGGGCATGAAGGTATTTATGGGCAACACTTGGGGGGCAGGGCCTTGGCTCATAAGATAACCCGTTTAGGCTTCTATTGGCCAGAAATGATGGCTGATGCCAAAGAATATGTGAAGAAGTGTGATCGCTGTCAGAAGCATGCACCAGTTGTTAGACAACCCCCCGAGATACTGACCTCTATCAACTCGCCTATTCCCTTTGCCATGTGGGGGATGGATATTCTAGGGCCTTTTCCTATGGCCACGGCACAAAGGAAATTTCTGATTGTAGCCATTGATTATTTCACCAAGTGGATCGAAGCCAAACCCTTGGCCAAAATCACAACTAAGCAGGTTGCACAATTCCTGTGAGAAAACATTATGTGCCGATATGGAATTCCCCGTATCCTCGTCACTGACAATGGAACACAATTCAACAATGAGGAATTCAAGAAGTATTGTGAAGAAAATGAAATTGAGTTACGATTCACCTCTGTGGCTCACCCGCAAGCCAATGGGCAAGCAGAGGTAGCAAATCGGATAATCCTGGATGGACTAAAGAAGAGGATCGAGAAGTCAAGAAATAATTGGGTGGATGAGATACTTCCAATATTATGGGCCTACAGGACTACCTGTAGAGTCACGACAGGAGCAACTCCCTTCATGTTGGCATATGGGGCAGAAGCAGTAGTTCCAGTAGAGATATCACATTCCTCTCCAAGGATTCAGGCTTTCAATGCAGAAGAAAATGAGGAAGGACAGAGGTTAGCCCTGGATTTAATCAATGAAGTGCGAGATAAAGCACATGCAAAGATAGTAGAATATCAGAAAAAGGCTTCATTCTACTACAACCTAAGGGTTAAAGAGAGGTTTTTCAAACAAGGTGACCTAGTCTTGAGAAAAATAGAGGCTTCTGGTGTCGGACAGAAAGGAAAGCTTGCCCCGAATTGGGAAAGGCCGTACAGAGTCAAGAGCGTTCAGGGTAGAGGAACCTATAAGCTGGAAACTATGGAAGGTTTTGAAGTCCCGAGGACCTGGCACGCACAAAACCTGAAGGTTTACTACGTGTAAGATAGGCGAAGTACGATTCTCACTTGTCATTGTGACAAGTAGGTTTAAAAGCACCTTGAAGCTTTGCTTGTGTAGGATTTTATATTCCAGTAGAATTTACATTGTCTAGTTATTGTTGATTAGGGTCGAACCCATACTGTGTAAGGTTTTGGAAAACCAGACTTCATATTAAAGAGTTTGAAATTATTTCTATCTAAGGATGTTTAAAGTTCAAATGCGTATTAAGATTGTAAAGTTAAAACAGAAAGAGGCAAGAAAAGCAACATATGAAATATAACCCCGAAGGGTAACAAGTTTAGATATGAATAAAGTTCAAAAAGAAGATATACAAAAAGTTAGGCCTTGGAAGGCTGAGATTCCTCAGAACCACTATCCGAAGTCTCCTCGGAAGTCTCAGTCGTTCCTTCGGACGTCTCGGTTGTCCCCTCCGAAGTCCCTGTAGAAGTTCCCTCTGCAGGAGATGCTGGCTGTTGAGGCGCTGCTTTTGGAGGCTCTTCCATCCTGGCCTTCTTAGCGACAGGCTCAAACTCCTCTTCGGAAGAATCTTCCTCCTCTCCGTCCTTGATCATAACAGCAAGCTTCTCAGTAACACCTCCAAGCTCTGGAACCCGCACAGGGCAAGGAAAGGGGGACTGCTCAAGGACCTCTGGAAACTCATCCTGGATGGCCTCCACAGTAGCATCCCAGCCCTCTTTATAGCTAACTGGGTGAAGAAGGGCATCATGCTCCACCATCAAGTCCTTGAATTCTTAGGTGTCCATCCAGCCATCAAAGGCTTTGTCCTTCTGCGCCTTCCGAATGACATTTTCGGCCCGGGCCGTCTCTAGGTCAGAAGTGGAAGAGGCCAGTTGAGCTTCAAGGGCCTCTATTTTTTGGTTGGCCTCCTCCAACTTCTTGTTGGCATCTTCCAGGCCAACCTTCCAAGCCTTAGCTTGGTGAATTGCCCCTTGGAAATGGGCGTTAGCCTGCAAGAGAAACAGCGAAAGTTTAGAAAAAAAACATGGAAAGATAAGTACGAAGGGCATAAGTAAAGGACGTACCGTCGCCAGAGCCTGGGCTCCAAATAGCTCATTCCCCTCTAAGTCCTGTTGAAGGACAAAATCTTGATAATCCACCGGGGAGATGGAATGCTTAGACCATTCCTTGGACAGCGTCGTGCTGCCCACAATTGAGTCCTTGCCCCGGATCCCCCAAGCAGGTTGAAAATAGGCCCCTGGCCTCTGCTTGGTGCGCAAAACTTGGTTGGGGCCTTCCTCATCTGGCTCCGTTGCCTGAAGAAGGAACTCGGGGAAGCGGTCACCCAGTCGAGGGTCTTTAAAGATCTTCCCGGCCCTCTTCATCCTGGTTGTCTCCAGGTCCTTCGGCTTGGTAGCCTCCTCAATCTTCTCAGCCACTGCAACAAACAAAGTCAGTTGAAAACCAATGAAATAAAAGTGCAGGGTTACTTTTCTTATTAACGGGCGAAAGGCCGCGTTCTACCAGGACGGTCTCCCGAATAAGGTCCCAAGAATGGGAAGTACTGTTGTCTTGCGTAAGGAGGTTGAAACCTCTAGCCTCCTCCTCAGACAAAGTTATGTCATTTGGGCTCCCGTCCACGGCAAGCCCAAAGGATGATCGAAACAGGGAGCCCCAATCTCCACCTTCCCAAATAATAAACAAAAAATCTTTCTTCCACCCCAAGTTGTTGTCAGGGATGGACTTCCCATTCACGATATGGGGGATAGTGGGGCGCTGGTTGATAGAAACCCAACCCGGACTTTTATCAGGGCTGTTTTTGAACTGAAAAATCTTCCTGAAGACAGCAACAGATGTGGGGATGTTGTGCTTGGCGCATTGCGACAGATAGCACAGAATCAACCTCCAGGAATTAGGGGGAAGTTGGCAAGGGTTGATGCCCACATCAGCCAGTAGCAAAGGAATGAATGGATGAAAAGGGAGTCTAATACCTGCCCTTAGAGTATCCCTATAGACGCATAGCGCGTCCTTCTTCCACTGACAGGCCCTGTCTGCCCGACCCGCGAGAACCAGCTTAAAAGGCTCCTTGATTTTGAAGCAGCTGCTCAACCTTTCCAAGCTCCTTGGGATCCCGTAAAGCACTAATATGATCGTGCGCGTCCAGATGCGCATCAGACGGATACTCGTCCCCTCGAGTGTTGATCATGTCGATTAAGGAAATATACCTCGATCGAATAGGAAAATCGTTGGACTTTCTAGCCACGTTCATCTTGGCCAAGCGAGTCATTCTTTTGTCAGCCATCTGAAAAAAGTAAGGGGCACGTAAATAGGCTATCTTAAAATGGCACACAATGGAAAAATAGACACGAAAAGCAAAGGGATGAATCTTACCTGAAGAAGTGCTCCTGAAAAAGGCTTTGAGCTCCGACTTGCTGTTATTCCTCTGAGAATCTTAGCAGGAAGATAAAGAAGAAAACTAAGAAATGAGAAAGTGAGGAGTAATAGCCTTTCCTCATTCCTTTATATAAGAGGAAAAGGAAGTTGAAGGGACGAAAAGCCCATTGAGAACAAAAGCCCATAAGAAAAAGCCCAGAAAAAGGAATATTCTAGAATATTCCTAGGAATTCTAGAGCATTCTAAACAGGGTGTATTAAGCCCAGTAATATTTGGTAAAGCCCAATAAAGAGGCCCAGAAATATTTGAAAAGCCCAATAAAGAGGCCCAGTAATATTTGAAAAGCCCAATAAAGAGGCCCAGTAATATTTGAAAAGCCCAATAGAAAAAGCCAGGCCCAAATCCAATTAGGATTTGGAAAATTCAATTTTAGCCCTAAAAAATGTAAGGACCAATGGAGAAGGCTAGAAAAAGACCAGAATCCAGGTCGAGATCCAGGTCGTGAATCCTGCCCAAAATCTTTCGAGCAGACACCCGAAAATAACGGGTAATAAAGACCGGAATTCAGGTCCAAATCCAGGTCGTGAATCCTACTCGAAAACTTTCGAGCAGGCACCCGAAAATAACGGGCAAAAAAGACCAGGATCCAGGTCGAAATCCAGGTCGTGATCCCTGCCCGAAATTTTTTGACTAGGCTCACGAAAACAATGGAAAAAATAGGATTAAATTGAAGTCGAAATTTCGACAGGAATGAGGTCGAATTAGCCAAGCATCTTTCAGGAATAAAGAATAAAAACCCAGGTCGAATTTCGACTAGGATTCTGGTCGAAATCCAGGTCGTGGATCCTAGTCGAAATCCTTCGACCAGGAATCAAGAAAATCAAAGAATTTTCGACCAGGATTCAGGTCGAAATTTCGACTAGGATCCTGGTCGAAATCCTAGTCGATGGGTTCAAGATCAGAAGCTAAAAGTGGGGAATTGACGACCTAGATCCAGGTCGAAATTTCGACTAGGATCCTGGTCGAAATCCAGGTCGTGAATCCTAGTTGAAATCCTTCGACCAGGATGACAAGGCTGACCCCTATTTTCGAGTAGGATCCAGGTCAAAATTTCGACTAGGATCCTGGTTGAAAAAGGGATGGAAATCTGAAAAATCCCAGAAAATTAGGGAAAAATCCCGGAAAATTAGGGAAAATCCCAGAAAATTAGGGAAAATCCCAGAAAATTAGGGAAAAATCCCAGAAAATTAGGGAAAATCCCAGAAAATTAGGGAAAAATCCAAAAAATTAGGGAAAAATCCCGGAAATAAGGGAAAAATTCCTGGAAATTAAGATAATTCCTGAATAAAAGGAAAATTCATTGTAAATGTGTAGGTCGCTCCACACTTTACGAAAAAATGAAACCCTGTAAGGGAATGAATAGACTTAACTTCTGCGAAACCTAATCAATGTTTCCCAAAAGTTGGGGGGCAAATGATAGGGATAAATAAATTATGATTGTGTAATTAAATACTGCATTAATTGTACAAGCTGTGGACTGCTAGGCCCAATAAAAAGATATACGATACTTAGACCAGAAAGGTTAAGCCTGATGGACCAGATCAGGCCTGATGGAATAAAAAAGGCCCAAAAGCCCTGATTATTAATTAATTTCGTAATTAATTAATAAGGGAAAAATCAGATGTTGAGAAGAGTCCCGATAAGGATATAAATCCTTAGAGATTAGCCTCAAGGGGACCTAAAAGGATAAGGAATTAGTTTCCTACTATCTAGGACTCCAAAGTCCATTCTAATTATGAGACTTGCCCACCAAGTCTCCTATACCAAGTCCAATTCAAGGGCTCCCAACATCTATATAAGGGGCCTCACCCCACAAATCAGAACTACATTTTTTGGCTTGATTCTCTAATTCACAGATATTCGTAGGCATCTCGTAAAGGCAGATCGAGCCACGAAACACGAGAGCAGCCATTAAAGGCCTTGAGCTCCCGAATCTTAGTAATAAATACAACAAATAATAACCTTAGTTTTTTATCCATAACAGAAGGTTTTATTTGATAATAATCATAGTACAAACTATGATATTCCTTACAAGTATAAATGGAATGCCATAAACTACCACAATGAAAACAATGATTTTGTGGCTTAAACCTAACAGACTAACTCTTAACTCCTGATTTAGGAGGTAAATAGTTTATATCTTTATTTTCCTGCAAAAAGAAGCAAGATGGTTAGAGTTTCCACAGTTATAACATTTTTTTCTAGGAGCATTAGGAATATAGGCATATAATTAATGCTTTTATTCACACCTTCCTTTCCATTCCTGTTTTTCCTAGCTTCCTTTACCTTGTTGACATTCCTAATCTCTTTCAGCTTATGCTTAAGCTGCTTCTTTGTCATTAAGCCTATGTTTACTTCAGCTGGTTTATCCTGTTCTAATTTGTCAAAAGTTGACTTTTCCTTAACTTCTATCACAGACTCTTTCATCTTTTCAGAATCAGACTTTACAGTCTGTTTAACAACAATTGGCTCAATTTGTTCAGTTCCTTTCTCACTTTTATCATCTCCATAACCTAAGCCCTATTTCCAGTTTCCACTACTTAATAAATTCTGAGTTGTTCTACCAGAGTTAGTCCAAGTTCTGATAATCTCTCTTTCCTTTTCTAAGTCAGCTTTTATAGATTCATTCAATTTTAACATTTCATCTCTAACATATAAAGCATCATCTTTTTATTTCTTAGTTTGATGAAGAAAAACTAACTCCTTTTTAAATAATCATTTTACTTTTTAGAAGCAACATTTTCAGATGTTAATCTTTCACATGTTAAAGTCTGATCTCTATAACTAATGAACATGGTTTTAAGATATAATCTTAACTCAGTAATATCATCAGTATGAAAGGCATAAGTTGTTTGAGGTACCTTCAATTCAACAGTTTCAGGACTGCTATCAACATTTGCCATCAGGGCATAGTTCACCTCATGTTCAGAATCTGAAGTTTATGTCCATCTTTTCTTCTTTGTGACAGGTGCCTTGCCTTTGTCACTTTTTCCTTTCTTGTAGTCAGGAGATATGTGGCCTCTTTCACCACAATTGTAGCATTTGACACTTGAGTTGTCTCCTCTGTCAGACTTTCCTCCTTTGCCTTCAGACTTTCTGAAACCTTTCTTATCAGAACTTCCACTTCACCTGGAAAACTTCTTGCCTTTTCAGAATTTCCTGTAGGCTATCTTTGTGATACCCTTTACCATAAGAGCACAAAATTTCATCATCTCTTCATCAACATCTATTTCAGGTAAAATTTCAGTTTCTGAATCATCATCTTCAGAATATGATGACTCCGAATCAGACTTTATGATGAGAGTCTTTCCTTTTCCCCTCTTTGAGGCAACAACTTTGGGAGATTCCTCTTCAGCTTTAAGAGTAACTGTCCTTGACTTCCTTCCATGCCTCTTGCTCCTTTGATCCATCTCAAGTTCATAAGTCTTGAGCATACCATAAATTTCATCAAGAGTAGTTTCAATAAGGTCATAGTTGTCTCTTATGGTAGTAGACTTCAAATCCCAATTTTCAGGAAGAGCTAAAAGAAATTTTAGATTTGAATCTTCAAGATCATATTCCTTGTCCACTAGTGATAGATCATTCAAGAGTTTGACAAACCTGTCATATAAGTCAGTTAATGACTCATCAGCTTTTGAGTCAAAGTGCTCATACTCTTGAGTGAGTATTGTCCTCCTATTCTTCTTGATTGCAATAGTTCCCTGGCATCTTATCTCCAAAGCATCCCATATCACCTTTGCAGTTTTGCAATTAATTACCCTGTTTGACATGACATTATCAATGGCACTATGCAGCAAATGCCTTACTGTAATAACCCCAATTTTTGGAAAATTTTTGAAACCCTTATGAATAGTGTTTTTGCTGAATGAGAAAATTTTTCATGCCACACTATGTAGGGGTTCTGATATGGATATTCTGAGATTTTATTAGTACTTTATATGGGATATAAGTGTATGTAAAGATCGTCAGAATCCAAATCCGAACACTTTGATTTTTCCCGGAAATCCAATAGATACGGAAAGAATTGAGTATAAGGTAACAGGATAAAAAGGATTTAAATTAAAGGATTTTAAGAGAGGATCATAAAAGGAATATAATATATTGAGAAAGGTTAAGGGAACCTAAGTAATAAGATCCCGGGTATGATCCCTCAAACGATAAACGAAAACGAAAGTTAAGCGAACCGTATAACAGATCAGCGGTCATTAGGCAAACAATTAAAAGCTAATCAAAGGGATTAGTGGGGATGATGTCATCCAACCAATAGAAAGAGGACAAAGGAGGGGTGATGACATCACAAAGTGATGTAGGCATGACATGGGAAGGAAGGAGGTGTGGTTGAATGAGAACCACACAAATTCAAGGGCAACAAGGTAATTGACTAAATCAAACAACAAAAACCAACCAACCAAAAGCAAAACAAGGCAAAACACAAAAATCTCTCTTCTTCTTCTTCATGCTCTCGGCCCATTCCTTAAAAAATGAAGATCCAAGCTCCACCACTTACTATTTAGCAAGGTAATTATCTAAGCTTCCTCATGGATAGTTACATACTTCCTATAAGTTTAAGCTTCTAATTCCAAGCCAATCTTTTTCTATAAATCATGGAAGAAGATGGTGAATAGTGTTTTTCAAGAAATAAAATTTGTGTTCTTGAAGTTTTGTTTAGATTAAGCTTGGATAAGGACTTTAAGGGTGATTCCAAGCCATTCTCTTGATTCTCCACTCTCCAAGGAAGGTATAACTTCTCAAACCCATAGTATTAAGTTTTGTTGGTTTGGATTTCATAATGTTAGATGATGGGTTAGTGTAATGAGTGTGTACTCATAATAGAGCTTTGTTTAGTAAGTGGTTTTGTTGATTTTGGAGTTAGGAATGATGCTTGTTAGATTTGAAGTTCTTGGTCATTTTTTTTTGACTTGGTTTAGATGAATAAATTGGTAATATTGAGTTGATTGGGGGCTGTTGTAATGTAGTTTAGATGGAGGTTTGATTGGGTTGTGAATTGGAGTTGAAATTGTGGTTGTTTGAATTGGTTTAAATTTGGGAAATCGCGTAAACATAGCCGTCGTAACGTCCGATTTTCTGTAGACTGTTGTTGTGCATAACATTAGGACCCGAGAACCCCCTGCTAGATGTTGACCACTGCCATGTTTAGATAGCTCAGGTGACGAGCTTCGTTTTGATATGTAGTTCGTTCGATTCCGATGCATGGTTTAGGAGAAACGACCGTTTCAAGTAACGGCATTTCGCGAACGAAACTTTTCCCCTCGCCTTACTTTGAAACATAGGTTAAAGACCGAAAAGGGTTAATTAATGCATGAAACATTTAAGGTAAGTGTGTTAGGCAGTTGGTAAGACACTCGCTGAAGGAATCGCCTTAAAACTCGTAAAGGTTAAATTATTAAAAATGGTGGAGCCGAGGGTACCCGGGTGACTTAAGCAAATCAGTAAGCACAAAACGAGCGTTAGAGTCTGAGTTGGTTAGAGTATAGATTTACAAGTGACTTTGGTTTAATTCCAACTTACTTGTTGTTTATAGGTTACCAGACTCGTCCCGAGCCATTCGTAACCCCCAGTCGCTCAGGCAAGTTTTCTACCCGTTATACTGTTGTTGTGATGAATATATGTATATGCATTATCTTGCGATAGATGCATGTTGGTTAATTAGCAAATGTTGCGATATATTGAAGCATGCTGATATAGTATATATATGCATGCCTGTTTCGTATTCTTGCCATATATATCTGTTGGTTCAGTTTATAATACCTATGCTAGAGAATAGCGGTAACTTGCATATACGCTTAGTATAGGGACCCAAAGGTGAAAATATTTTCTAAAATCGGGAGTCGAGGATCCCGAGTAGATTTTATATATATATATATATATATATATATATATATATTTATATATATATATATATGGTTATAGTTTTCAAAACTATTAATCGAATAAGGTTTATTCGATAACTTTATTTTATTAATGAATATTATCTTGAATATTCATTCGAGGACTTATGACTCCTTTATATTATTTATTGAATATTACTTGGATATTCATTTGAGGATGTATGACTCCTTTATTTTATTTAATGAATATTATTTATAATATTCATTCGAGGTATTATGACTCCGCTTATTACTGAAATATATTCTTTATTTTATTAAAGAATAAGGTGTTAATAATCAAACTTATTTTCGATTATTCAAATAAAGATAATACTTTCATATAAGTGTATCTTTGGTTATTTAATACTCGTTTCAAGTATAAGTTTTAAAACTTCTACTTCAATTATTTTTATAAAGATTATTCTTTATGGGAATATTATTTAAATAATAATATTCAGATATTTTCTAATATATGGGGACTGATTTACTTCATTAAATCAGCATTACTCCAAACACTCTTTAAAGTGTTTTCGAGTCTTCAAAATGATTTTTAAAAGTTAGAGCGGATCCCAAAACTTATTTTTATATTTAAGATCTTCCTTTTAAAGGGGATTTAAATACTCGTTCAAAACCTGAGGGATCCGGCTCTATGGTGTATTTTATATTCGCAACATGGTTGCTGTTTTGAGAAAACAATTTGATTACTTGCCCAATGTTCGGGAAGTAAGTCCATCTGATTGAGTCGGCATAAGCGACAGGCCGGGGTACGGTCTATGAATGTGTAAGTGGCTGGGTGGCAGTCCATCAACGCGAGAGTGGCCGGGTAACGGTCTAGCGCGAGGTCCTAATGCGGCCAGGGTGATGACCGGTGAGGAATTCATCCATCTACAGTAGAAAATGTTACTTATTGGTATCTTTGCCTGATCAGCAAGATATCTGGTTTATGCCAAAATTCTTTTCCTTTCCAAAATTCATTAGATGCTTCAAACTCTGTTCATACTTTACATGACAGTTTTTTTCAGGAAATGTATGAGATATATATATATATATATATATATGGATATATATATCAGGACTTAATGAAGTATCTCGTAACTTCATTATTTATAATGATATTCAAAGATTGAATCTATTCAAATCTTGTCTTGTAGTCTCATCTATGTGATGAACCTTTGAAACTGATTATAACTTGAACGGGGGTAGTTCAAGTAGTATTTGGGAAAGATATAAGTATTTTGGGGTATCTTGTAACTTCATCTTTTAAACTTATATCTAGTTAATGATTATCTTATGCATGACAAAGATTTTCAGAAAAACGTTGAGACAAGGTTAGATATATGAGATCACCTTGCAACGATATTTTTATACAGTTATACACTGGAACTCTGTGTATGTTATGCATGGAAGAGGACTTCCAAGATTTTGAAAAGTATATATGTATATATACTGAATATTTTGTGACTTTATCGCATTAAGATATCAAACTTGGTTCATTTCTTTTGACCAAGACTTTCATGAGTACTATGAGAAGGCTCATACATTGTAAATCATTATACATATTATTTTGGTGGGCTTGCTGCTCACCCTTGCTTTATTTCTTCATCACACAACAACAGTTAGGAAAGATGGCCAGACTCCAGCAGACCCAGCGCAAGCGCGTGGGAAGCGTCCCGCGTCTTCCCGTTGATGTTGTAGCTGCTATAGCTGCAGAGGTAGATCTACTGTAGATCAGACCATCTACTTTTGAGAATCAATTATGTATAATTATAACTTGTGGCAGATAATGGCAATTAACTGTAAATTTATCAAGAAATCATTTTGGGTTGTAATAACTTTTAAATTGTGGATTCAAAGACGTGTACTTATTTAAATTTCATCTCCGAGACTATAATGGGTTGTGGTGTGTGTTAGTGTGGGGTCACAGCATAAGGTTATTATTATTAATTAAGTGAAGTGATATTGTGGAAAGAAAGACCGTGACGACCCGGATCCCCGACCCCGGATCCGGGGGTGTTACAGAAATGGTATCAGAGCCAAGCGTTATAAACCTCAGAGATGATGTGACGTTAAGATAATAAGTTCACTAAGATAATAAGAACTCTTGCCAAGTTCATAGTCGGGCTACCTAACGTAGTACTGACAGTTAAAACCCTTATGGGAACCCTTATAAATATCGTGATAGTAGCGTAGTTCGTTATCGTATATGGTAGCGGGATTCCGAACCCTGAGGTTGAGGAGCAACAATGCGATGAGGTTTATTACTTATTAGAGATCAGATTATGGATCCGATAGAGCGTCCTAACGCGGGATCGGATGATGTTCATATTGAGGATGTAGCGGTTGAGGATGTTGTCCTAGAAGGGATAGTTGTTGAGGAGGATTCCATGGAGGATCTTGACAAGATTGGATAAAGGACCACTGATGAATTGATGACCATGGTTAGGTCGACTACCAGAGGTAGGATTGGCCGGTCACTACGGGAGGTTCGTTCAAGTTGTAAAGATAGTAGCCCCTTTAACGCGGCTTACTCGTAAGACTGAGAAGTTCGAATGGACAGAGAAATGTGAGAACAGCTTTCAAGAACTGAAGCAGAGGTTGGTGATGGCCCCTATGCTGGCGTTGCCGGATGGAAAAGGAGATTTTGTGAAGTGTAGTGACGCTTCACACAAGGGCTTAGAGTGCGTGCTTATGCAGCACGGTAAGGTAATCGCGTACATGTCAAGATAATTAAGGTAATATGAAATTCGATATCCCCGCCCATGAGCTTAGGCTCGTGGCAATAGTTTTACCCTAAAGATTGGAGGCACTACTTGTATGGAGAGAAGTGCGAGAATTACCTAAGCCATAAGTGCTCTAGTACATTTTCACGTAGAAAGAGCTCAACATATGCCAGAGGAGGCAGTTAGAGCTAATCAAGAATAATGATTGGGAGATTCTTTATCATTCGGGGAAAGCCAATATGGTGGCTGATGCCCTTAGTAAAAAGGAGAGACTCAAGATGATAATGTCTTTTGGAGAGTTTATAAGAGATTTTGAGAAAATGGAAATAGAAGTGAAGGTAACCGGAGCCGGTACCGAAAAGCTGTTTGAGATTGCAATACAGCCCGAATTATTGGAAAAGATCATATTATGCCAGAAAAAGTTATGAATGAAGGCAGGGAGCCAACAATTAGATAAAAGATTGATATCGAGAAAGATGATAAGGGAATAATGAGGTATTCCTATAGAATTTGGGTTCCGAAAGTTCAAGAGCGTAAGGATGAGAACTTAGATGAGAGCCATAGTTTGAGGAATAAGATTTAGAGTAAACCCTGAACGTGATAGTCAGGGAGGTCGCCATCAAGATAGAAGGAACCCATGACATAATGGAGTGGAAAATAAGGATTTTAAATTAAAAGATGACCCCAATTATGGGGAGTAGGATGAAACATTTCATACTAAGGAAACAGAAAGTCGAGTAAGGAAAGGAGACCCGAGACGGTACTCCTATACGGCAATTCATGGACCTGTCTAAAAAGAACTTAGACTATTATCCCCAACCACCACCCTGAGGAGACAGTGCGGTGAGAAATTCTTTCAGGACCTTTAAGTCGCTAAGCTCTCAGAGTTCCATGGAATAAGCTGACCCAGCCGAGGCAAGAGCCTGGCTAAAGGAAATATAGGAATTATTTGAGATTCTAAATGATTGACGAATCACAAAAGACTGTTTTTGTCACTTACCCTCCTAAGAGAGAGACCACCCGCTGGTGAAAGACCAAGAAAGGCACGGAGCCAGAGGTTATGATAAACTGATTAAAGTTCAGCCAATTGTTTTCGGGAAAGTAATTCCCAAGGTTATGGAGAGAGTGTAAAAGCTTTAGAGCCAGAACAAAGGCAGATGAGTATGATGAATTGTGAATTTAAGTTGTAAAAGTGGTCAAGATTCGTTCTAAGGGCATGAATCCAGAATGACGGGATGTTGAAATCAATGCTTATGTTGTGTTGGTTCATGAAATAATGATAAGAGAAAGGAAAAAAAAAGAAATTGAAGTGGAAAGGAATATAACGGCAATAGAGTTTGAGGTATGATAAGGGAGTTGGGTATGAGGAAACCCTAACGACTCGTAGCAATAGAAATAGAAAAGTATGTAATCGTCAGGATAAGGGTGATTCACTATGAGTTAAAATTGATGGTTGAGGGCATAAGAGATACATATATATTATCCCCTGTAAGTTGGGAGGATTCGAAGAAACCTTGAGATAGTTCGAAGGATAAATAATGAGACGCGGATAGACTGAGGAGACAAGAAAGTAAGAAATTAAGAAAATTGGATGAAGGAAGTGACCTTCAAGAATGTGAAGTGTAAGACCGGTGGCTTGATACCCAGGAAGGGAGACGCCAGGTATGAAAGATATCCCAACATTAGGATGACTGTTGAGATAAACAACAAAAGTAAATAAGGATTTATTAAGAAGAAGTTCACGTTGAACACGACCAATATCTTCCAGATCATCCATGTGATCATTACCAAATCAGGAAAGAAAAGCGGATAACCATTTTTTATCTTTTGGAGGCCATGTGGATTGACCTTAACTTGAATAAGGATGCTATTGTGAAAATTCGGTATAGACTATCGAGGTGGAAATGATTGAATAAGATACCCTTATCAGGGATATATGACCTTATTTATCCATGGAAGGATGCTTGTACCTTTTTAAAGGTGGAATTAAGGATAGAACATCGGTAACTTAAAACGAATCCTAGGGGAATGCATAAAGGTTGGCATTTCACCCTTAATAGGGATAGTATGAGTTTTGACAGTATGAATTGGAAAGGATTAAGGTAATAATAACCTTTAAGGATCAGTGGAGAAATTTTTCAGAAGTATATAGACAATGGTTCTAGTATTAGTAAATGGTATTTTGATATGCCCTGTATATAGGGAATACAGGAGGAACGATTGAAGGATAACCTTAGAGGTTTTACAAGGAGAAAGGAAATATTCGAAATTCTCAAGAATAAAAATGTTGATAAAGGAAATATGACATAATTATAATGATGCCAAGTGGGGCACGTGTTAAACCACGAGAAAGTATGGATCGAACCAGTAAAGGTCGAAATTATTCAGGGCAATTAGGACTTAAGATAAAAGATGTTCTAAGTATGATTGAGAGTCAGTCGTGACAGTGATTAACCTCTAAAGACTGAGGCAATAACTTATGGAAAAATGGTGATATTTTTTTTTTTTTTTACTCATCAGATTTTAAGGAATACATCTTCACAAAAGCAGTGATTGAAATAAGGTAGAAAATTTATTTGGAGGTGGTTAAAATGACATTGACTATAAGGAAATTTTAATATCAGGAAAGGCCAAAGAGGTGGCCGACACTTTAAAGGTAAGAGGATAATTATAGGCGCTTGTGCCAGAGGAATACAGTGATGATGGGTAAAACTGTGAAGGTTGTATTATGGTTTGGAAGATTGACATTCCTTCTGATGACTGTACAATACCCAACCGTAATAGTAGTTGGTAAAAGTTTAATTCGTGCAATCGCCATGAACGGGCTATCTATCTTAGGAGGTCCTATCTTGGGATAAGCCAGGACCATGTTTCCAAAAGGACTAGACGAACCTTTGAGTTAAGTCTTCTATTTAAGGCATATGATTAAGAATGGTATTAACCTACTATCGTTGCTTTGATTGAAACTCTTCTGCAATTTTATCTGCTTCATGTCATGAAAGTACGTCAGAGTTTGGAGTGTTCTTCATGAATTGTGATTGGTGGTTATGTTAACTCCTTAGGAGAATTAGATATGATATGAATGGACTCCGTATGGTTAGCTATTAAAACTTCATGGAAAGCGAATGACTACAGTAGGTCAGTGGTGGACCATAGTAAGGCAGCACTGATTCTACGAGTAATGAGCTGATTACAACCGTGAGAGTTGTATTGGAATGGGTGTTGAGATTGAGTACCACTAATCGGGTCGTGGTAGTGTATAAGTTATCATTGATAGACTAATGGTATCTACCTATTGTATATTTATTCTTTCTTATCAATAGAGAGTCGTATTATTATACGAGGAAGGTTGCGGTGCAAGCATAGAATTCTAGTAACAATGATGTATAGAATGAGATCCCAGATTCGATTTTCGATGTCGAGGGAGTTTCAAAGGTGATTATGTATAAGCTCGAGGAAGAGTGTGGGTCCATAGAATGATGGACGGGATAGCGAAAATATTTAGGCATGGGAAATACGAGGCTATAATGCTTAATGTTGATTTATATACGTATATGATTTGTTCTCCTATGACAAACCTCTATAGTTCAGAGGTAGGTTCTAAGCCAGATATTTTGTGGCAGTATATTTTTTTTTCATATATACAATTCTCTTCAATTCGTTCTTTTCTCTTCTTTTCATTTCATGTAAGCTGAGAAGAACAACCCTTCCAGAAAGGGGAGGTATTGCCGAATGACTATCTATCTGTGTGATAGAAGCCTAGTAGGATACCAGCTATTGTTTAATTGCTTGTCAAATACTAAAGGCTGGCCACCTTCTGTACTAACTAAGCGATATAACAAGTGTTCATGATCATAGTGATCTCTCAACAAATTCCTTTACTTCTATTTGATTGATCAAATTTTGGAAAATAGAAACAACTGAAAAAGGAGTAATAAGGTGGTGGTAGTATGCGGAATGGGAACACATTCGTGATACTAAGGTTGATGTGGTTATTAAAAAGGTTATTGAACGCTAACGAGCAAAAGTATAACCTGTATAATATTAGGAACGGAAGGTAGTAGCGATTACGAACTGGAAAAGAATGGGTATTGAGAAGCAAAAGCTATAATGATTAGAAGCTATGATGAGAGTCTGTGTAATAGACTTGAAAGAATTTGGAATGATCACTTAACGCGGATTAAGTTATCTTACGACAATAGATCATATGTCAGTATTGAGGTATCGCCTTATGAGATCCTTAAGGGAAGACAATGTCGATCTCCCTTATGTTAGGATGAAGTTGTAGAGCGCAAGATGCTCGGACCAGCAGTGGTCTAAAGGACCAAGGATATGATAGATCTAATCAGAGGACGGCTGGTAGTAGCCCAAGATGGACATGACACGAAAGGATAAAGAGTACGAAATAGGGGACCTAGTAATGTTATAGGTATCCCTTGGAAAGGATTGATGAGGTTCGGAAAGAAAGGAAAGCTAAGTCTACAATTTGTTGGACCCTCGGATATATTAAGACGTTTGGGAAGTTAGCATATGAGCTAGCCCTACCCCCGATCATGTAGCAAGTCATAACGTGTTTCACGTATCAATGTTAAGAAAGTGTAATTCGGATGCCAGATAAATAGGGGCATAGGAGCGCATAGACATGCAACCCGACGTAACCTATATGGAGCAACCAGGAAGGGTTATAGAGTGAAAAGGAACAAGTGCTTAGGGGAAGGATTATCAAACTAGGCAGAGTTTGATGGTAGAACCACAATGTGGGAAAATTTACTTGAGAGTTAGAAAGTGTAATGCTAAGAAAGTATCCCTATTCATTTTCTATCTGATTCGGGACGGAATCCTTTTAAGGAGGGGAGACTGTAATAACCCCAATTTTTGGAAAATTTTTGAAACCCTTATGAATAGTGTTTTTGCTGAATGAGAAAACTTTTCATGCCACACTATGTAGGGGTTCTGATATGGATATTCTGAGATTTTATTAGTACTTTATATGGGATATAAGTGTATGTAAAGATCGTCAGAATCCAAATCCGAACACTTTGATTTTTCCCGGAAATCCAATAGATACGGAAAGAATTGAGTATAAGGTAACAGGATAAAAAGGATTTAAATTAAAGGATTTTAAGAGAGGATCATAAAAGGAATACAATATATTGAGAAAGGTTAAGGGAACCTAAGTAATAAGATCCCGGGTATGATCCCTCAAACGATAAACGAAAACGAAAGTTAAGCGAACCGTATAACAGATCAGCGGTCATTAGGCAAACAATTAAAAGCTAATCAAAGGGATTAGTGGGGATGATGTCATCCAACCAATAGAAAGAGGACAAAGGAGGGGTGATGACATCACAAAGTGATGTAGGCATGACATGGGAAGGAAGGAGGTGTGGTTGAATGAGAACCACACAAATTCAAGGGCAACAAGGTAATTGACTAAATCAAACAACAAAAACCAACCAACCAAAAGCAAAACAAGGCAAAACACAAAAATCTCTCTTCTTCTTCTTCATGCTCTCGGCCCATTCCTTAAAAAATGAAGATCCAAGCTCCACCACTTACTATTTAGTAAGGTAATTATCTAAGCTTCCCCATGGATAGTTACATACTTCCTATAAGTTTAAGCTTCTAATTCCAAGCCAATCTTTTTCTATAAATCATGGAAGAAGATGGTGAATAGTGTTTTTCAAGAAATAAAATTTGTGTTCTTGAAGTTTTGTTTAGATTAAGCTTGGATAAGGACTTTAAGGGTGATTCCAAGCCATTCTCTTGATTCTCCACTCTCCAAGGAAGGTATAACTTCTCAAACCCTTAGTATTAAGTTTTGTTGGTTTGGATTTCATAATGTTAGATGATGGGTTAGTGTAATGAGTGTGTACTCATAATAGAGCTTTGTTTAGTAAGTGGTTTTGTTGATTTTGGAGTTAGGAATGATGCTTGTTAGATTTGAAGTTCTTGGTCACTTTTTTTGACTTGGTTTAGATGAATAAATTGGTAATATTGAGTTGATTGGGGGCTGTTGTAATGTAGTTTAGATGGAGGTTTGATTGGGTTGTGAATTGGAGTTGAAATTGTGGTTGTTTGAATTGGTTTAAATTTGGGAAATCGCGTAAACATAGCTGTCGTAACGTCCGATTTTTTATAGACTGTTGTTGTGCATAACATTAGGACCCGAGAACCTCCTGCTAGATGTTGACCAGTGCCATGTTTAGATAGCTCAGGTGACGAGCTTCGTTTTGATATGTAGTTCATTCGATTCCGATGCACGGTTTAGGAGAAACGACCGTTTCAAGTAACGGCGTTTCGCGAACTGAAACTTTTCCCCTCGCCTTACTTTGAAACATAGGTTAAAGACCGAAAAGGGTTAATTAATGCATGAAACATTTAAGGTAAGTGTGTTAGGCAGTTGGTAAGACACTCGCGAAGGAATCGCCTTAAAACTCGTAAAGGTTAAATTATTAAAAATGGTGGAGCCGAGGGTACCCGGGTGACTTAAGCAAATCAGTAAGCACAAAACGAGCGTTAGAGTCTGAGTTGGTTAGAGTATAGATTTACAAGTGACTTTGGTTTAATTCCAACTTACTTGTTGTTTATAGGTTACCAGACTCATCCCGAGCCATTCGTAACCCCCAGTCGCTCAGGCAAGTTTTCTACCCGTTATACTGTTGTTGTGATGAATATATGTATATGCATTATCTTGCGATAGATGCATGTTGGTTAATTAGCAAATGTTGCGATATATTGAAGCATGCTGATATAGTATATATATGCATGCCTGTTTCGTATTCTTGCCATATATATCTGTTGGTTCAGTTGATAATACATATGCTAGAGAATAGCGGTAACTTGCATATACCCTTAGTATAGGGACCCAAAGGTGAAAACATTTTCTAAAACCGGGAGTCGAGGATCCCGAGTAGATTTTATATATATATATATATATATATATATTTATATATATATATATGGTTATAGTTTTCAAAACTATTAATCGAATAAGGTTTATTCGATAACTTTATTTTATTAATGAATTTTATCTTGAATATTCATTCGAGGACTTATGACTCCTTTATATTATTTATTGAATATTACTTGGATATTCATTTGAGGATGTATGACTCCTTTATTTTATTTAATGAATATTATTTATAATATTCATTTGAGGTATTATGACTCCGCTTATTACTGAAATATATTCTTTATTTTATTAAAGAATAAGGTGTTAATAATCAAACTTATTTTCGATTATTCAAATAAAGATAATACTTTCATATAAGTGTATCTTTGGTTATTTAATACTCGTTTCAAGCATAAGTTTTAAAACTTCTACTTCAATTATTTTTATAAAGATTATTCTTTATGGGAATATTATTTAAATAATAATATTCAGATATTTTCTAATATATGGGGACTGATTTACTTCATTAAATCAGCATTACTCCAAACACTCTTTAAAGTGTTTTCGAGTCTTCAAAATGATTTTTAAAAGTTAGAGCGGATTCCCAAAACTCATTTTTATATTTAAGATCTTTCTTTTAAAGGGGATTTAAATACTCGTTCAAAACCTGAGGAATCAGGCTCTATGGTCTATTTTATATTCGCAACATGGTTGCTGTTTTGAGAAAACAATTTGATTACTTGCCCAATGTTCGGGAAGTAAGTCCATCTAATTGAGTCGGCATAAGCGACAGGCCGGGGTACGGTCTATGAATGTGTAAGTGGCTGGGTGGCAGTCCATCAACGCGTGAGTGGCCGGGTAACGGTCTAGCGCGAGGTCCTAATGCGGCCAGGGTGATGACCGGTGAGGAATTCATCCATCTACAGTAGAAAAGGTTACTTATTGGTATCTTTGCCTGATCAGCAAGATATCTGGTTTATGCCAAAATTCTTTTCCTTTCCAAAATTCATTGGATGCTTCAAACTCTGTTCATACTTTACATGACAGAGATTTTCAGGAAATGTATGAGATATATATATATATATATATATATATGGATATATATATCAGGACTTAATGAAGTATCTCGTAAGTTCATTATTTATAATGATATTCAAAGATTGAATCTATTCAAATCTTGTCTTGTAGTCTCATCTATGTGATGAACCTTTGAAACTGATTATAACTTGAACGGGGGTAGTTCAAGTAGTATTTGGGAAAGATATAAGTATTTTGGGGTATCTTGTAACTTCATCTTTTAAACTTATATCTAGTTAATGATTATCTTATGCATGACAAAGATTTTCAGAAAAACGTTGAGACAAGGTTAGATATATGAGATCACCTTGCAACGATATTTTTATACAGTTATACACTGGAACTCTGTGTATATTATGCATGGAAGAGGACTTCCAAGATTTTGAAAAGTATATATGTATATATACTGAATATTTTGCGACTTCATCGCATTAAGATATCAAACTTGGTTCATTTCTTTTGACCAAGACTTTCATGAGTACTATGAGAAGGCTCATACATTGTAAATCATTATACATATTATTTTGGTGGGCTTGCTGCTCACCCTTGCTTTATTTCTTCATCACACAATAACAGTTAGGAAAGATGGCCAGACTCCAGCAGACCCAGCGCAAGCGCGTGGGAAGCGTCCCGCGTCTTCCCGTTGATGTTGTAGCTGCTATAGCTGCAGAGGTAGATCTTGTAATTCATATGTCATAGACCTATTTGTATATTCGAGGATTCAACTCAACTCAAATAAGAATGTAATAAGTAAATAGTGGATCGACCGTCAGAGAGATCTCGCAAAGTAATATCTGTCAAAGGATTCAGAAACAAGGTTCATCTACAGAATTGAGGAGGTAATTCACTGGAAGAAGTTCAAGAAGTTGATCATGCCTCAGTGATATAAATCAAGATCGTGGATTTAATCAAGTGACAGAGATCTCGTCAGAGTATCATTAATTATAAGGATTTAGTCTGAAGAAAATCAAGAGTATCAAGGTCAAGACTTGAAGAAACGTCACGGAAGTTAGTCACTCATGAACCAGACAGTACATCGAGTGTCAACATTGAAGTGGTGGAATTGATTCATACTTGACAGTAATTTTCAGAAGATTTTCAGAAGAATGGTTGCTGCTCAAGATTAGTATTAATTCTCTATTAATTAATTAAGACATATAATTTAATTAAGAAAATAAATTATATCTACAAAGATTAATTTATTGATTAATTGAATTAATTGATTAATTAATTCTGAATTAATATTAATGATTTTCAGAATTTTAATTGGATTAAAATCTGCATTAAATCAGCAAGACAATTGAAAATGAACTAGCATGACAATCAGGATTGTCATACCGATTGTCATGCTAGGCCATTTTCAATAGTCTCACCGAAAGTTACACTAGGAGGAGGATTGTCTTGCTAGTTCATTCTGATTGTCATGCTAGTTCATTCTGATTGTCATGCTAGTTCATTCAGATTGTCTTGCTAGTTCAATCCATTGTCCTACCGATTGTCTTGCTGAGCTCAGGATTGTCTTGCCAGTTCAATTCTATTCTGTTGATTAAAAAGAAGCAGACAAGCAGCAGTTCATTTATCCATCCAATACACAAGTCAAAAACAAGAACACAGAAAGCAAAAGCAGCCGCCTCTGAAACATTCCATTTTTCATCTGCTTAATTCAAGATCACATTTCTAGATTGTAAAGTTAAATCCAATCAACTAGAAATCTTTATCTTGTTCTTGTGTAACAATCTAGCGGATCAAAATCCCTAGAACTTAATCTCAAATCGCGTTTAGCATTTGATTCTAATTATTGCAAAAATAGAAAAAGTTCATGTCGAATTTATTCTAGATTTGTGATAATTGATTTGAGATTAATACCTTGTAATCGATACAGTTGTTGTAACACCTTTCAAGTTTAATAATATTTTTATTTAACTTGAATTTTGTTTCACATTTTTTATTCCGCATTTAATTCGATTATTCGGTACTGTTTGTATTCAACCCCCCCTTCTACAAACAAATTGGGACCTAACAATTGGTATCAGAGCCTTCTGATTAACGAACAAATCAAGATCCTAGACTTTTATGATTTTTCAACTCCTTGAATTTTTATTTATTCAAAAATTCATAATGACTTCACATAAAGTTGGAACCGTTAAAATTCCACAATTTGATAAAGAGAATTATATCATGTGGAAGAAGAAGATGCTATTATTTTTACAAGTTGCAAATCCCAAATATTCAAACTTGTTAAAGAAGGGTATAAAAACTCCGATGGTTATTGAACCGGAGGTAATAATAGATGGTGTAGGTGACTACTGAAGCTAGAACCTATCCAAAAGAGCCTGAAGATTTTACTCCTGCTGAGAAGGAAGAAGCCTCCTTGGATGCCAGCCTTCAATTAATATTAATTGATTCCCTTGATCCCTTGATGAACAGACATGTGATGAACTGTAAAAATTCCAAACACGTGTGGGAAACTATTGAGGTGATTAATGAAGGCACAGAGGAAGTTAGGGAGAACAAGTTGGAAATCCTAACCTCTGAATATGAACATTTCAAATCAAATCCAGGAGAAGGAATTACTGAAGTGTTTGAGAGGTACAATGCGTTGATCAACAACCTGAACATCAATGGAAAGTATTATTCAATCAGGGAGGTCAACAAAAAGTTCCTTTTAACACTGCCAGCTCATCTTGAACATAGAATCACTGCCATTAGAGAAGCTAGAGATCTGAGTGAGATTTCTTTGGATAGGCTCTATGGAGTGTTAAAAACCTATGAGTTGGAGCAGATTCAACAGAAGGAAGTCTACGGGAAGGATAGAATGGTCAGCACATCTACTGCACTTGTAGCTGAAGGTCAACAACAACAACAATCTCAACAGTTAGAAAGAATGGTACAGTTTTCCAAGGGTGAGGAAAATGAGTTAGTAGCAGAATATGATCCTCCTACTACAAATCAATCAAGTGATGATTTTTATTCCTTGGAAGAGCTGGAGCAATTGGAAGATGAATCAATGGCCCAAATTGTCAAGAGATTCTCCCATGTCAGATTCAGGAGGAATCCCAAGCTTAAGTACAAGTCCAACTACAACAAATTCCAGAAAGGTGGATCTTCATCCTCTAACACCAGCAGTGGTGGGTACAAAACAGGGATGGTTGATCGAAGCACCATTAGATGCTATAACTGCAATGAGTTGGGACACTTTGCCACAGAATGTAGGAAGCCAAAGCAAGTAAGAAAGAACTCTGAAAGGGCTTATCTGGCAAAGGGAAGAAGCTGGGATGATACTGACAGTGAAGATGAAGATGAAGGAAATCTTGCTCTTATGGCTATTGATGGAAAAGCTTCATCGTCAAGAATAGAGGTAAAACTTTCTGATGCTGAAATGGTTTATCATCTAAGAGGTAACTTAGATTGTGCACATCGTGATAATGAACTGTTAAGTTTAAAGATCACAGACCTTGAGAAAGAGGTCAATGAATTAAGACTTGTGCACATTAATCAAGACAAATTAAAAGAACAGGTATCTTTTCTAGAGAATAGAGTTGACTGTTATAGAAAACTCGAAACTATTCTCAAAGACAAGATCACCGGTCTTGAGACTAAGGTTAGAGCCTACTTCAATTCTTGTTCGAAGGCTAAAGAGTTCTACAGTAAGCAAGCTGTTAATCAAACATCTGGAATAGGTTATGATTACAATGCTGCTATTGGAGAATTAGGCATAAATTCCCCTCCTCATGTCTGTGCTAAAGGGAGGGAAGTACCACATGTGCTTAAGGGTGTTGATGAACCCCTCTATAAAGCATCAATTGCTGAACCATTTGATGCGACCTCTTCTGTTATTCAAGAAGAAATACGTGCTGAGGATCATGCTAATGAGAAGATTGTTTCCAAGTCAAGTGAGTCGAAAGTTCCAGTCAAAGTTGTGAAAGCAACTGAGACTAACTCAGACACACATGAGTTGGATAACAATAATGCCATGTCTACCATGCATAAATTGTCTGCTGTTAATCACTCTCATAAAGCATGTGGTGTTGCTAATTGTATGTCTTGTGCTTTTAATATGATGTATGCTTATTTTAATGGTAAGCATGTGTCTAATGATAAGACTACTCCTCGTCAGCATGTGAATAACAAGAAGCATGATAGGTCTAAGACTGCTAGTCCTTCTAAGGCTAGAAAGGAGACATTTGTGCCTAAGCTTAAACAGAAATTTGTTAACGCTGTTTACAAGGTCAAATGTTCAGTCATTGAGAAAGTTGAGATCATTAAAATTAAAAATGTTGTTTTGCCTGACAAAGGACAGTTCTACAAGTATGCCGGGCCCAACCAAGTTTGGGTTCCGAAGAAGGTCTAATCCATTTGAAGTGCAGGGCAGTATACAGGTGTAACCGGTAGTGTGGATTCTTGACAGTGGATCATCAAGACATATGACCGGAGATAGAGCCCTGCTATCAAATGAGGATTGAGAAAGCTGGCCCCCTGGTTACCTTTGGAGATAACAGCAAAGGTGTATCCGAGGGATATGGCTGTTTGCAAGCTGGGAATGTTATCATTGTAATTTTGTATATTGTGCTAGGTTATTATAAGGAAGCAGTATCTAACATATAGCACCAGTGACGAGACTTGAGAATATTACGACATATCAGGCACCTACTGCACATTACACTTGGAATTGTACTCTAGTAAGATGTGTACAAGTGTACTCCTGATTGGTGAGTTAAAAGAAGAAGTCAGTGCACCACAGTTCATGGACTTTGCAGCTGCAGATCTATTGGACTATGCAATCTCTTCTTCACAATCTCACTTCAGGTTGGTATGAACTAGTATACTGCTCAAGAAATCGTCAAGGCCATGGTATGGCACTCTAACTGCAGTTACAGTTTTATATGAATAAGTAGAGTCGTCATATTTATAACTATCTTATCACTAGGCACAATCATATTATTTTATATGTGCAGTGATATATTGATTATGCAACATAACAATTAGTATCTAAAGTACTTGACAAGTATCGGTCAATGATATGTTGTTAACATTATGTTGCAGATATTTGTAAGCTTTTGACATGAATGAGAATTACTTAGACTTTACCCTAAGTGATCAATGTTTTATCCAAAAACTCATTCATATTGAAAAACAAAATTAAACTTCTTTCTACATTAGTGGTTTCTTATTTCATGTAAAATCTTTTGAAATCACTAGTGTAAATCATTTTCTCTCTATTACCATATGTTCTGTGTTACAGGTTCAGTCTCCAATGACTTTCTTTCATTGACAGTCATGAGGTTGAAAACCCACAACATCTATCCCAGACTGTAAAGACAAACACAAAAACAGAACCAACCAACACTCTCTTACCACTAAAAGTAGTATGAATGAGCGTGAGGGAGATAGTGCCTAGTGCACCACATAAGGAAGGTTCTGTAGTCAACCCAGTAGCTCTGTCTCCTACATAGATGAGTAGTATTTAAACCGAGACAACTGCTAGCCCCCATACATCTTCTCAAAAAGATGTAATGGCTGAAAAGGCACAAAAACAGTTACTAGATTCATTCTCTCAACAGGGTGCGTCTATTGAAATTTTGCCTGTCGGCCAAGGTATCCGATGTAGTGTCACCACTTCAAACATAATCAATTCTTGATGCACAAGGAAAGGTTACACACACAAAGGATGAGTTGACGGAAACAAGAGTTTCGACCATTTTAAGGTCAGATTCGATTGTTCAAGGTTCGTTAGTGGACCAATTGCCTTTACAGGTGTTAGGAGAGGATACTGATCCAAAAGCCATATGTCAGCGGTCAGTGTCTACCTCCCCAGGCTTAAATCCCCTGGATGCATCTGCGGATAGTGGATCTGACATAGGTGCAGATCGGCAACTTGTTGACAATGATTCAGATATTACCTGATGAGTCACAAGGAAATGTCTTCACAGACATTAGAAGGGAACCTTGATCTTTATGCTAAATTCTTTGGATCATTGTTTACCTTCCCAGAATTCAAATCTGGAACCCTAAAAGGGAAACTAGCAACTTGTAGATTATGACTCAGATTCATCTGACGAGTTTAACAAGGATGGGGATTTGTGAACTCCCATTGCACCACCTGTGACCTCCTTAAGGATGGCTAAGGTGATTTTCCTTGCAGGTACAGCTGGAATATGGAGCTATGAGAGGAGTGATACACTTGTGAGAAAGAGTGTAAACACGAGTGGAGAGAAGAGTGAAACACATGTGAGGTACACTAAACAGAATCACACACTCACAGTGAGGAAGAAAGAGAAACTACTTGTTATTTCTTTTCCAACCAAGTGAAATATGAGAACTCCTTCAGACGACGGCATACATTTTTTCTTAAGGGGGAGATAAAAGCTTAAGAAATAGTTTGGAGGATTCCTCAACTAAGGGGGAGAAATAGCAGGGAGGAAGAAAAAGATCCTAAAAATGTACACTACTCCACACCATTGTTGTTTGTAACTACGGATCCTATTGAACGGGAGAGGTGGTAAACACAAGGTGATTTTCTGATAAGGGAAGAAGCTGTTAAGGGAGTACCATTGGTTTTTATCTGCGGATCCTATTGTACGGGAGAGGTGGTAAAATGAAGGTGATCTTATTTAATCAGTTGATTCTCATAGGGGGAGAAGCAAGAGATATGGGCTTCTCAACAGGAAATGTGGTTGTACAAATGAAGATGGAACTACTTGAAGATATGTTCAGTCTAGAGGAACATCTACTTGGAATCTGGAAAATGTTAAATCTCATCCAGAACTTTTTTGCTATTTACTTTGCATGTATGTTTATATCTTTTTCTTATTTGTTAGTTGAGTTATCCTCTAGGTATTTGTGTGTTATTGTCTAACAAACAGATAGGGGGAGATTGTAAGTCATATGTCATAGACCTATTTGTATATTCGAGGATTCAACTCAACTCAAATAAGAATGTAATAAGTAAATAGTGGATCGACCGTCAGAGAGATCTCGCAAAGTAATATCTGTCAAAGGATTCAGAAACAAGGTTCATCTACAGACTTGAGGAGGTAATTCACTGGAAGAAGTTCAAGAAGTTGATCATGCCTCAGTGATATAAATCAAGATCGTGGATTTAATCAAGTGACAGAGATCTCGTCAGAGTATCATTAATTATAAGGATTTAGTCTGAAGAAAATCAAGAGTATCAAGGTCAAGACTTGAAGAAACGTCACGAAAGTTAGTCACTCATGAACCAGACAGTACATCGAGTGTCAACATTGACGTGGTGGAATTGATTCATACTTGACAGTAATTTTCAGAAGATTTTCAGAAGAATGGTTGCTGCTCAAGATTAGTATTAATTCTCTATTAATTAATTAAGACATATAATTTAATTAAGAAAATAAATTATATCTGCAAAGATTAATTTATTGATTAATTGAATGAATTGATTAATTAATTCTGAATTAATATTAATGATTTTCAGAATTTTAATTGGATTAAAATCTGCATTAAATCAGCAAGACAATTGAAAATGAACTAGCATGACAATCAGGATTGTCATACCGATTGTCATGCTAGGCCATTTTCAATAGTCTCACCGAAAGTTACACTAGGAGGAGGATTGTCTTGCTAGTTCATTCTGATTGTCATGCTAGTTCATTCTGATTATCATGCTAGTTCATTCAGATTGTCTTGCTAGTTCAATCCATTGTCCTACCGATTGTCTTGCTGAGCTCAGGATTGTCTTGCCAGTTCAATTCTATTCTGTTGATTAAAAAGAAGCAGACAAGCAGCAGTTCATTTATCCATCCAATACACAAGTCAAAAACAAGAACACAGAAAGCAAAAGTAGCCGCCTCTGAAACATTCCATTTTTCATCTGCTTAATTCAAGATCACATTTCAAGATTGTAAAGTTAAATCCAATCAACTAGAAATCTTTATCTTGTTCTTGTGTAACAATCTAGCGGATCAAAATCCCTAGAACTTAATCTCAAATCGCGTTTAGCATTTGATTCTAATTATTGCAAAAATAGAAAAAGTTCATGTCGAATTTATTCTAGATTTGTGATAATTGATTTGAGATTAATACCTTGTAATCGATACAGTTGTTGTAACACCTTTCAAGTTTAATAATATTTTTATTTAACTTGAATTTTGTTTCACATTTTTTATTCCGCATTTAATTCGATTATTCGGTACTGTTTGTATTCAACCCCCCCTTCTACAAACAAATTGGGACCTAACAGATCTATTGTAGATCAGACCATCTATTTTTGAGAATCAATTATGTATAATTATAACTTGTGGCAGATAATGGCAATTAACTGTAAATTTATCAAGAAATCATTTTGGGTTGTAATAACTTTTAAATTGTGGATTCAAAGACTTGTACTTATTTAAATTTCATCTCTGAGACTATAACGGGTTGTGGTGTGTGTTAGTGTAGGGTCACAGCATAAGGTTATTATTATTAATTAAGTGAAGTGATATTGTGGAAAGAAAGACCGTGACGACCCTGGATCCCCGACCCCGGATCTGGGGGTGTTACACTTACCCTTGCATCATTGGCAATAGATGAGATGTCTTCAGCTGTGTACTCACCTTTCTCCTTTGGTATGGTCTTTGTTGGTTGATCAACAACTACAACAGAGAGCTTGGTAGGCTTATGTGGTCCTTCATTAATCTTGTCAAGGTATTCTACATCTGTATCTTCCAGAAACATAGCCATCTTCACTTTCCATATAGGATACTCAGAAGGTCTCAGTATGGGAACCCTAATAGTCTCATATCGACTGTGGGTTTGAGTCTTTTAAGTTTCTTTAGTTTTGGTGGGCTTGGTTGGAGTTTGTGCTTCTTCAGACATGATTGTTTGGATCTTTACTGTATGTGTGTTAACAAATAAGCTCTAATACCAATTATTAGGTCACACAACACTGTAGAAGGGGGTTGAATATAGTGTTTATACAATCAAATCGATTTAACACAAGTATGTAACAAAGATCAAGTATATTGAATAAACTCTGTTACAATAAAAACCGTTGTTCTCTCTCAGTGATGAACAAATATCACTATGAGCTGCTAGGTTACAATGTATAATCTTCTCGATAATGATAACACATATAGTGTAAACCCTAAGCCTGTGTTTATATAGTACACAGTTACAATATAACTTCTAATTGATATGGAATATAATTCTGTCTCCTAAAATATATCAATCAGATATCTTCTACAAGTCTTCCAGTCTTCTAACTCTTTCCATGCATATCTTCTTTTTTTTAGTCTCGATCTTCTACTGTAAATCAGATTCCTTCCTTAACTATAAGTCTTCCCGTATTTAAGTTCTGATATTGATAAGTGGCATTTTATACCACTTAGAACGTCTTATAATGGCTTGAATTGATGTCTTGAAATCAAGTATTTTGTGTATTTGATGCGTTTTTCTAGTGTTTGTACATTTCAGGGTATTAATTGCATTTCTGGAGAGATTTCATCAAGAATAAGCCTCGGCCTGTGTTTGACATTGCAAGTGGGAAGATAGGAGCAGATTGCAGCAAAGATTTGGAGCTGAAATAAAGCATTTTCCAGAAGGGGTCTGAGTGCCCACTCAGCTCTGCTGAGCGACCGCTCAGGAAGCTGAGCGGCCGCTCAGGAATGCTGAACGGCCGCTCGGGGACGGAATTTTAGATTAATTATTTTAGACTTCTGGTTCTAGTTTAACTTCCAACTTCTGAGTTAGCTGGGTTTTATGTGACTCCTATATAAGTAATTTTCAGAGACGTTTCACATAGGTTGGATCGTACTATTATTCAAGGAGCGAGGAGAGAAGGAAGAAGACTGTTTTAGCACACCGCAACGAATAGGAAGCATATTTTCTTGTGATTCTTTATTTCGTTGTAACGTTGGATGCTAGTTTTCTTTACTTTGAACCTATTTACTCTTGTGACGTACTTTGGTTTAATATAAGTAGTTTTAGTTATTGTTCTCATGTGTTATTATCATGTTTTCATATGAACCCATGATGACGATGAGTTCTATCATGGGCTAATCGTGATCATGGGGTCGTAACGGATTTACTATGGAATTCTTTAGTTAGTTGTTTAATACCTTAGTGTGTGATGATTGTATGATATCTAGTATTGGTTGTGCTTATTCGTCTTATATGCGTCGCGAACATATAAGATAGGGTGTTAATCTCTTGTGAAGCGATGGTGGATCTTGAGGTTTAGAACTTGCCATGCTAGCATAGGTTCATGTATGTGTATGCATGATTAGTGGGTAACTCTAACCGTTTTACTTGCCCTGTGTAATCAAAAGGAATAACTTGTGCTTAAATCGTTATGTTGTCAAATTCTGTAGACATATAGGGTCTCAACATAATTGATGTCTATTCAACTTCTATCTTAATTGTGGATGCTTGGTAGAATGGTATTAGTACAATGAAAGTTGGCTTTTATCAGTTTCGTGTTATTTGATTAATATCATCACTGTTGCATGCTAAGGGTAATGACAATGACTATTGAAGGAAGTAGTAATGAAGTTGTGATCTCATGTGTGTTTTACTATTGTTAATTCAAGTGTCAATTAAGTGCTTAATTCTCGTAGTTAATTGTAGTTAATAATTAGTTAATCAAATCTAAGTGTTATTGTCTTAACATTGAGAAGTAATCATACATTGGTGAGTGAGTGTTAATTGAACATAATTAGTCTGAGTCTCTGTGGGAACGAACTAGAAAGTATTCTATATTACTTGCGAACGCATATACTTGTGTGTATTATTAGCGCGTGTTTTCGCCCTAACAGATATGACCTTAAGTTCTGATATTAAGTTCTGACTTCCAGTAAGTCCTGATTTCAGTTAGTCCTGATTTCAGTAAGTCCTGATTTGTCCAGTTGTTAAGTTCTGAAAACTAAACACAAATCATATTAGACATGACATCTCAAATACATCTAACAAGATACAGAAAAGGGAAGTCCCAGAATAGAAGATATTCCAGTTGTATGTGAATTTCCTGATGTCTTTCCAGACGAGTTTCCAAGGTTACCGCCAGACCGAGAAATTGAGTTTACAATCAATTTAGCGCCGGGTACAGAACCAGTTTCGAAAGCTCCATATCGAATGGTACCGGTCGAGATGAAAGAATTGTCAACGCAGTTACAAGATCTTCTAGACAGGGGAATCATAAGACCTAGTGTATCGCCATGGGGTACACCAGTATTGTTCGTACACTAATGGAATTGAAGGATTGAAGGATGACACAAATTTTTGCTTGGATTTAGATATTAGAATTCCAATTTTGTTTTCAACTTCATATGAAATTCTGGGGGTAGTTGTTATAGCTAAAATTTGGATATGGATCATTTCGGGTCAAAAACGAGTCAATTGGAAACAAATTGGGGCAAAATGATGAAAGATTAGGTTTTAGGCCGCAACACATGAGGGGATGACGCGCTCTAGACTTAGGACGCACCCACATTTAATGAAATGCAAGATATGGACTATGTTTGGGTTTAATCTACAACACAACATAAGTGGACGCGTCCTAGGGGTAGGGCGCGTCTTAGTCAAGCGGAATGCACTACGTGGCTTGTTTGGATGGACGGATTTGTCCTCGCTCAGGACAAGGAAAAGGGCTTATCCTCGCTCTGGGTTTGTCCTCGCTCCGCGCTTGTCCTCGCTTCGGGCTTGTCCTCACTCCGGGCTTGTCCTCACTCAGGATAAGGCAAAGGGCTTGTCCTCGCTCCGGGTCTGTCCTCACTCCGGGCTTGTCCTCGCTCAGGACAAGGAAAAGGACTTGTCCTCGCTCCGGGCTTGTCCTCACTCAGAACAAGGCAACGGGCTTGTCCTCGCTCTGGGCTTGTCCTCGCTCCGGGATTGTCCTCGCTCTGGGCTTGTCCTCGCTCCGGGCTTGTCCTCGTTCCGGGCTTGTCCTCGCTCAGGACAAGGCAAAGGGGTTGTCCTCGCTCGGGGCTTGTCCTTGCTCCGGAGACGCAATGAGCTTGTCCTCACCTGGGACAAGGAAAACAAGAACAACCTAAGGAAAAGGCAATGATGGAAGGAGCAATTGATGAATATTTGCACTAACGTATTTGTTGCAAGTACTCTTTGAAAAATTCCTTCCTTAAGACGGTCAAGGAGGGGGATTTCCGTGAAATGCTTGAAGGCCTCCAGGGGTATGCCTGATAACTGAAGGCATCCTCCTGTATTCAACGGGTGTCCTTGTTGGGGATGCGGGGTTAACTCTAGTGTGTGCTCTGGGAACTCTGTTCTTGTATTCATGGGGTGTCCTCATTGGAGAACTTTGGAGTCATCCTGCACTTTGCACCCAAGAGCTTGGGATCACCTGTCCTGCTATCTGGTGGGTTATCCTCATTTGGGGGACAGGGACGCGTCAGACATTTAGGGTGAACCGTGGCTATACATGCGTCCGTACATTAAGGAAGATAGCTGTAGCGAAGTGTTATCCTTGCGCAGGGAGATGCACTATCCGTGAAGTCTTGCGATTATGGACGAGTCTTGGGCCTCGCGGTTGGGCCTCATAGTTGGACATTTCTAAAGATAGCGGGAGATGGATTCTGGAAGGGCTTCTACTGAGCCTAGGAATGAGAAGTCTAAGCCCATTAGACTTTTTGTTCCCCAAGAACTACGTCAGACTTGATCCCTATATAAAGGGTACGTAGGCACATTGAGAGGGGTAAGGAGTTGAGAGCTGAAAATGAGCCACCACTTGCCCTAATCAATCTCAACCACCAATTAACACACAACTAACACACACCGCTTGATTTTCCGGCGAAGAACCACTGTCATAGATCTTAATTCCGGCGAGAAACCTCAAACTTTGTTGTTACCAGATTCCTCCGTCAATAATTTACATAAATGAATATATAAATATCTTATATATATTTAAATATTTATTAATAAATTTATTTATTTCGTAAACTTTCGTGTCGTGTCATATATCTTAGGGTAAACATATATCCGTACTCGTTTAGATTTGTTGTTCCATCGTGTCCTACTTTGTCTTCGTGTACTGAAAATCTAAACACATATCCAATTATATTATTATGTTCTCGTGTTATTTTATCGTGTCATATATCAAATTGCTAACTTTATTTATAATTGAAGGATCAATCAAAATATAACAAATTTATGAGAATTAGTGTTTTCATGTGAGCACACATTAAAAAATCGTTAAAAATATTAGCCAACTCAAAAGATATGCATAAAATTTTATTATTTAGAGTGCTATAGAAAATTAAGAAAATAAATTAAAATAGAAGGAAGGAGGTGCTGACTGCTGTGTATTAGGGGCAGTTGCCATATTTAAAATGTGCCAACAAATAATTTGCTGTAACCTCGAGAGCAGTCCCACACTATTTATTATTTTTAGCCCTTCTTTCTCCCCCAAGTGACTCTCTCTCTGTGTGTCTCTGTTTTCAAAAAAACAAACATATATCTTGTAAATTCCTAATTACAGTCCTAGTTTCCCAGTAACAATTCTTTACAATCTTGGTTGCATCTTCTATCAATCGTAAGCCCTTTTATGTGTACATATATAATTACACACACACCTCTCAAAACCCCATCAGATATAAATATCAGATTCTACAACAAATATACTCACTTCTCACATGATTGCAAGTTAAAGGTTTGTCTTTTACTCTTTTTGATTTTTAGTGAAATACCCAAGTTCTCAACTTTAAATCTTGATTCGAGAATCTTACTTAAAACTAGTCACTTTCACAAGTACAATGATTGGTTGTTGATTCTTTTATGATTATATGGTATGAGTAGTTATTTATGAGCTACCTGTTTTCTTGTTGGCTTGACCTGTGCCTAGCTTCCTGTATACATTTATATTACTTGAATTTATCGTATTTTTGGGTGTTTTTGTTCTGTTAATTTTAGTTGCTTACACTTAATTGAATTGTTGGAACTTAAAGCTCTTAGCTTTTTTGTCAGGTTTGGTTGTTATTCTTGTGACAATTGGGTTGGTAGTTACAAATTAACACATGATATGTGTGATGGTATTTTATTTAAATTGTGTACTTTCAAACTGTTACCCCTATAGTTTGGAAAATTCGATTGTTTTATTGAATGATTTCATGTTCCCTGAAATCTTGAAAATTTGAGTTAAAACATTATATAGTTGATTTTTTGGATTTCCCAAATCTAACTGTTTATTTCTTTTGTAGCTTGGGACGACAAAAAGTGTTTTGGGTGATTTAAACATCTTGGTGAAGTTCATCTGTTCTGACTTTCCGTCAGCCTCAAAATTTGATATATTTGTAAACCTGGATAGCCGAATATTGTTTTGACGGATTTTTAAAGTTCTGGATTTCATTTATTGTTGTTGAACTCGGTAAATTGAGATGGGTATTGATGGGTATGCTAATAGCTCAGTAGATCAAAAGGAGAAAGGTGAACATAGGCCGGTAGCAAGGAGCCTGAATTTTAATGCCGATGCATTACAGGAATTGAAAGCTCAGTCTGACATTGAGCAGTTTGGTAATGGCGCTTTAGATGGGGCAGATGATCCTTTAATAAGTGTATCAAGCGAGTCTACTTATGAACCCTTTGGTGCCAGTTCTTCTGATGAAGAGGACAACCGCATTATAAACTCCGCTGCAGTGGAAGAAAAGACCTCAAATGTAAACAGCCACCTGAAGAATTATGTGAAACATTCAGCAACATTGGAGGTCTCTAGAGATTGGAGCATTAGTCCTTCACGGCATCCACGGAGAGGTTAGAGCAAAGCAACATTTCTGGAGACGCTCTTATTTTGAATGACAATAGGCTATCCATAAATGACAACGATCATCACTTTTTTTTAATCACTAGGTAGTTTAGTTGATTCACTCTGCTAAACCATTACATTTGTCTAGGCAAGTCCAACAATTAGCGACACCAATACACTGTTGTACATAATTTTAATAGGTGTAGAATAAAAAAATAGTATAAATATATGAAAAGAAGCCACCAATACACTGTTGTTCATAATTTAATAGAACACAAAAACATAAATCGTATTAAAAAAATATGAAGCCTACATAGCTGTTCATGCTTAGGGGGACTTAATTACCTAAGTAGGTTCTTCTACTTTTAAATGGAAATTTAGATTAGCCAAACACCCTTAGTATAAGCGCGTTCAAGCTTAGAGACCAACTACATCAATATTAGATATTTGAACCTAAACTAAGGTTCTGTAATATAATGTATCAGACACTTGTAATGTTGTCTCACAAACATAAAGTCGATAGTGTTTAAAGAACCTTCAATACTATGAAGGCCTTCTCTGTAAATATTTAGTAATCAAGTTTACCTTCTCAATATAGACTGAGATCCCTGTTGATCATATTTACCATATAGGTGTTGTGATTAGAAACCTGTTGGCTGGATACTTTGTTATACTTAAATAGTTGTGCTTTGGAGAGCTCCATGTTTTGTAATGATGTATATGTAATTTTGTCTTTTGAGCATGTAATGATAATGGAATTTTTCTATATGAAGGCTTGGGTCATTCCATTACTACACCTGTGAGAACCCACAGGAATCACTTTTTTGAAAGTCATGGGGTTGCAATTTCTAGGTCTATGACTGAGAAGCAGGACATGCCAAGGCATGATTTAAAACTTGATAGACTGTCAGAGCGTGAAAAGGTAAATGTTAGAATGTACATGACTGCAAGTGGATTCCATGCTACTTTTCCATTTAAGTTCACGTAGATTGTGTAGCTCTTTGAACACACGCATTTATATCCCGCCATTATCCTGAATGAAGGCATACGCCAACATGATTGATAAACTTTGATTTCATATGAATTTTTGAATTACATTAGTAATCTGTTGCTCAGGCAAGTCTGTCACACTTATTTTTCAATTTTTATTCTTATAATTACTTTTGACAAGCGTTTAACATCTGTTTTTTTTTCTAGGCTGGTTAGGTTTACTATAAACTGTAGCTGATTGTTTTGTAATCATTTACTCAGAAAAAGCTCATTGTGGAACTCGTGAAGATACAAAATGATGGTACTGTTAAGGTTGATTTGACCAGTGATGCACCTGTAGCATCAGAATTGTTAGAATTTCAGTCTGTTGAAGGGAAACGTCCTTGTGTTGATTACATTGTCAATGATTCTAGTAAACCAATTCCGAGATTAAAAATTGCAATTCTTGTGGTTGGGACAAGGGGAGATGTCCAGCCTTTTCTAGCTATGTCAAAGAGACTTCAGGCATGTTTGTAATTCCTTACTGCTTGAATTTCTATATTGATTGATATTGTGTCAATATTATATACAGCTGTTTGTCTTGTCTAATATTTTGATAATGACATTGACTGTATGCCTTCTTTAAGGAATAGTACATATATATTCCTATCCATGTATGCGGTTAGTGGTATAATACATCAATCTTGTGGCAGTAACAAGGAGAGTATGTTATTCAAAATAATAAATTTAAAGCAGCCTAGCAGAATTATCTTTATTAAGATTATAAACTGTCCTTTTCCGATGAGGATATCTTTTTAGTGTATGTTATGTACTTATTAGTAGTCCGTGACGCTGATCATCAACCGCATGACAATATTATTTTACCCATCATCTAATGTGTTTATATTTTATTTGCAGGAGTTTGGTCATCATGTTAGGTTGGCAACTCATGCTAATTTCCGCACTTTTGTGGAATCATCTGGCGTAGACTTCTATCCATTGGGTGGCGATCCTCGAGTTTTGGCAGGATGTAAGCTTTTCGGGCTTCTATTTATCTATCTATTACATTTATTTGTAAAATTGACACCTTTTTCTATGGGAATTTCCTTGTTGAAAATTTGTACAATCTTTTCTCGTTAAACTATAATCTTAAAGGACCGGAAGTGAATTATCAACACTGGTCTAATATTCGATTAGAAAGTACTGATAAAGTTTTGAATGTTATGCTTAATGATGATTTGTAGTTACAAATATTATTGTAAAATGGAAGCTGTCTTTGAAACATTTTAGATCTCCTTTCATTTGAAAAAAGACTTGATATATATATATATATATATATATTTTGAAGCCACTTGCTATATAAAGTTCAGTATTTTAATATGTCAAGAATTAAAAAATTACAATATTAGTAATCAAGAAATTTGATGGTAGTTCCATATTAGATGATTAAAATGAAATTTTGTGTGAATAAATTTAGAGGTTAGGAACTGAATTAAGATGTGTTGCTGCCTATGCACTCTAGAGAGAGTATTAAATAGTACACAATTATCTAAAAGGCGAAATTTTTATTACATCAACAAATCAAAATTATGTAATTTGTATTTAATGGGGCTCTACAAAGTTTTCTATTAATAATGTTTTGGGCGCTTGATAAAAAACACTTTTTCCTCACCTATGAAACAATGTCTTATTGTAGTGTCAAATATACTTGTAATTAAACTTGTTAAAGTAAGATACTTAAAAAATTAAAATTCTGTGAGGTTCTAATATAGAACATTTAAGTTATTTGTGAATTTGTAGATATCTATATTGATGAAACATGTGTTTTTGTAAGGATCTGGATATTGTTATTGTATTTTATTAAGTACTTTAATGGGTGGGATCAATCACATAAAATTTTTTGATGGACGGCCAAGAATAGAGAATGATGGAACTTAGTCTGCCTTGTTATCTAATTAGTAGAGTTTAGTTTATTTGATACTTGAGTGTTAACTGTTAACTGTTCCACCTTTTGTTGGATGCATTTCTTAACTACTAATGCATCATCAATTATGAGGAGTGATTCAAGTATAGTTAGAATGGTTCAGTAACTCAATTTTTATTTTATAATATATTTATTTTGTTGGTTGCTGTTGTTACAGAACTTGTTTCTCATGTCCTAATTTTAGATATGGTAAAAAATAAAGGACTCATTCCATCAGCACCGGGACAAATATTCGTGCAAAGAAAGCAACTAAAGGCTATTATAGAGTCTCTTCTTCCAGCATGCACAGAACCAGATATAAAATCTGGCGAACCTTTTATAGCTGAAGCAATAATAGCGAACCCCCCTGCTTACGGTGAGCTTGTTGTCCCCACTAGTATCTCCTTACGCAGTAGTTAAAGTTACTAATTATAGTGGTTTTAGATACTTGCTTTTGTAATCTTCAGTTCTTTTTTTCCCTCAAATTGTTCTCTTTAATCTTGCTAATGGTGTGCAGATTTGTAAAAACTTTATTCTATCTTTGTGTTATCACCTTTTCTGTGAGTGAGACTATTCTGAATCTGTTTGACGTGCTTTAAATGTTTTAAACGGAGAAGTGTTTAAAAAAGCAAATAATTTTGGATCTTTTTAATATTCTTCTTAAATAATATAATATATTATTCTGCTTAAATAATAGGATACATATAATTTTGTGGTTAATAATTGCGCCCAAGCATAAATAAATATTTTGGTGAGATGAATTTTATTTCTCACAAGTCTTGTATTTATATAATTATATGTAATTAAAATTAAATGTAAATGATGTTTAGTGAAAACTAGTCTGAGGGGCACCAGCCCTCTTTGTAGATATGCTTATTCTTCTCTATCTAAACTTTCCAACTTTCTCCCTCATTCGCGGTTTATTACTGTAGTCCCCTGTTCTCTATTTTATCCTTCATTCTTTAATGTGTTTTCTTTAATGTGTTTGTTAAAACCATAAGATCAAATAAGTTGGCAAGAAACAAAATCGCCTCACACTAGTTAATCCCTTTCACTCTTTTTCCACTCCTTCCTTCTAATCTATTTTGTGCGTGCTAGTTTAATTGTGAAATGAGGAAGATGGATGTTTGATATGTTTGTATTTCACGCATGTTTTTTTAACTGCTGAGTGCTGATACTGTTTGATGGACACTACAAATAATGTAAATTTTGATGTCATTTAAGCAACTTAAACTGAGTGTTACAATCGATGTTCTTCCCGAAGTTTCTGATCAACATACATACCTCTAATACTGTAAAATGTCATTACTGGCTGACAGGTCATGCACATGTTGCTGAAGCTCTCGGTGTACCCCTTCACATATTCTTCACAATGCCTTGGACGTGAGTTTGAGCAAAGTTCTTTTTGCATGTATTATTTTAATATTTGTTCTTCTAGTTAGACTGGTATTGCTACTAATATTTGCATACAGACAAGTTATGTTTCAGCCATGTCATAAGTGAACTTATTAATGCAGCTAGGAAATTATGGTGTATAAACAATAGATATATAGGTTTTGGAAGTACTAGCTCCAAGGTTTAGGTAACTCAACCACAGAAGACCCACTACCCCTAAACTTATCTATTGGAAGAAAATGGGAGTTGTATGGATCACAACCCATAACAAGAGAAGAATACATGCCTAAATACGTAAAATTGAGAAACATCTCAAATTTTAATAAAAAGAAACTATTCTAATCAGTGTATACATCTATATGTTAATCTACGGAAAAATTAAGTGAAGGAAACAAATCCTAGTATTAAAATACAACCGTAACCCAGAATATTCCTTATAATGTACTTATTCAATACAAATATACAATTTACATAAAAATGAATTACAAATATCTCTAATTTTAACAAATAAAAATTAACAATATCATAATTCTTTGTTTTGCATCGCACATATCAGAATTTCGAGTTGCGTGCTCAAAAATCTACCACATGGGGCTACGGGGCATTAAAGACGAAATTCTGACCTCTGAACCTTGGCAGTTAGAATGACAATTTAACTCCTAGACTTATATTAGGACCATTCTGTGAGCTAAGAATATTTTTATATAAAGCACCTATAACTACAGAAACTTACAGTAGAAAGTTCTTTTAATGATTTTGTATAAAATAAAGACGGTCCAAAGATTTAAATCTACGATTTCAACAGATGAGAATGGTCTCCTCTCTGAAATGATAAGAATGATCTTGTGATTGAGTTGGCCCAAACGTGCAAATATCTTTAAATGCTAGTCTTTTACTGGATCTCAAAACCAGTCTGCCTCCTTCAACTATAATCTATAATCTCTTATCACCCATACAAAAATGAAGCGTTGTAGCAAAAAAAATAGAACTTTGACATTGTTTGGTTCCAAATTTTAAGACTTTTAGCTTAGAAGGTAGCTAATTGGCTAGCTGTAAAAACCTGATATCAGGCTTGTTAAGGCGTAAAGGCGGTGCTAGGCGCTAGTGCACCGCCTAACTGCCTAGGCGGTTAGGCGCTCGCATAGGCGACCATTAGACGGATTATACTTTTGGCTATATATATTGGTTTTTTTATACACAAATATTTATATATTATAATAAAATAGAATACTATAGTTATACTACTGAAGTATTGTACACTAATTACAGACGTATGGATTTACTATGTATATGTGCGTGTGGGTGTGGGTGTTTGTTAAGATTATAAGAATAATAACTTGATAATAATACTGAATCAATTTTTTGGTAGGAGATGATTCGTTCTCCTTTTTCCTCTTTAGATTGTTGTAGATGAGGTTTTACTGGTGAGTTTTGACGGACATAATGTTTACAACACAATATAGGTCCATTATAACTCAAATATGGATGAATCTGGTCAAAAGTTATTTGGGCATGGTTGACTTGAAACTTGGAGAAAATAAGAGGGACTAGGCGGAAATAAGACGGAATTAGGCGGACTAGGCAGACCTAGGCGGACCTAGGCGTCGCCTACCCCTTAAAAACTAAGGCGGGTCGGACGCCTTTCAGTTTTTTTCCGCGCGTCGCCTAGGCGACGCCTTGACAACTATGCCTGATATTGCTAATTTCTAGATTTTTAACTCCAAATAATTTCAGATTCTATACAGTCCATATTTTCTTAATCATGTGTTGGGTTAGAGATTGCAAACTGAAATGAATCACTTGGTTGGACGTGTACTTCGTTAATACAATAGTTTATCATATATTTTTCCTTCCGCGTGCCATAATTTTAATTTTAATTCTTAATTTTCTTTGCAAATTTACTGGCTCCTCACATATATTTTGTATAGGCAGGCCAACACATGAATTTCCACATCCACTAGCACGTGTACCCCAAAGTGCTGGTTATTGGGTAAGTTAGTTGCTACTCTGCCAACATCTAATATTCTAATTTTAGCAATAATGACCAATTGCTTAGTAAAGGTTTTTTTTTTCTGTATCCAGCTTTCATACATAGTTGTGGATTTACTGATTTGGTGGGGAATAAGAGGATATATCAATGAATTTAGGAAAAAGAAGTTGAATCTCTCTCCTATTGCATACTTCAGCACATACCATGGGTCATTGTCTCATTATCCAACTGGATACATGTGGAGTCCTCATGTTGTGCCAAAACCAGTTGGTAAGGATTCTCTATCCTATGTAACAAGTTACAATTGTTTTAACATTAATGGAATTAGGTTTATGTGTTATGTTTAGAACAGGTTATTTGATTTTAATATGGGGTGAACGATGAACCTCACCTGACGTTTTCTGAAAAATGTTTTAATGGAAAGTGGAGATATACATGCACTTACAATTTTAATCAATGATGCTTCATATAGTTTTTTTAAGCTGGCACAAAATATCTTGTAATATAATTGTCTGCTTGAGTCCAACTCTTCTCTAGGAAATACTTCACTGGTAAAAGATTTAGTCGATGTCATGATTGATGATGCATAATGTCATAATTCAAAAATGGCAGCCCTAATAACTTGTAGGGCTCTAGCCTTCAAAAAAGTGTAGTGTATTATCCTTTGATAGACTTATTATCAGTTCGCTAGCAAACACCAAGAAAAAAGACACAGTTAGCGAGGTGGGTATAGATCTCTGATCTCCCAGTGCATAATGAGCGTATTTGACACAGCGGAGCCAGTACTCAAATCACTCTTCCAAGAGAAATCCTTTAACACCGTGATTCCACAAGGTCATCCTTGAGTCCAGAAGGAAGAACAAGCTTGGGAGCTAAAGTTTGTGAGAAATCTCACTAGCTGTAAATGTAAATGTAAATGTACCGTCCCAAAACCCTAACTACTGACTATAGCTTAAAGTAAGTAATATAAGAGCAGGTCCAATTTTATTGGGCCCAATGTTTAGCATAACCTGAGCTTTCTTCACGTACGGCCACAAAGTCATACAAAACATGCATTACCACTAGGTACACAAGTGTACTAGGTCATTTAAACCTTCTAGTTACTCATTTATAACTTAAAGATAGGTGAATTTCACAGGAGTTCCTGAAATTTTATTGTATCTGCCAATTTCACTTCACGCATATTTGAAGTATACAAAACATCCTTGTAGGTAAACCCTATTCTCAGATAGCCAAGTGTTTCGAACGACTTGTAAAGGGATCCATCGTAACTTTTAGTACTTTTTTTAAGTTGATGTAAAACCATGTGTGAGTATTATTTGAGGTATCTGTTATTATCAGCTCTCTAGGTTTATGAAAAGCATGTTTACTTTTTTGCTTACATAATGATGGCCAGCTATATGACTCATCTTTACTGTTTTATTATGTTTTCACCTCTTATAGTGGGCAAAATTGTTTGGACTAGTGCTTGTAAATTACCATTCTTTTATTTCATTTACTAAAATATCTGCATATCTAGATAATGCTGGTCTATGAGTTCTTATGCTCTACTTAAATTCTAGTCTGAGTTACATGGACTCTGATGGCTACTTAAGGAGTCTTGGACATCTGCGACTTTTTTAGGAATTAGGTTCTGTGCGGTCGTATCTTAAAAGCATTCCTTAATGAATAGTCTGATTGATCAATTTGCAGATTGGGGACCCCTAGTTGATGTTGTTGGTTATTGTTTTTTAAATCTTGGATCGAAGTATAAATCTCCTGAAGACTTCTGTCAGTGGATCCAAAAAGGATCTAGACCCATATATGTTGGGTTTGGAAGCATGGTATGTATAATGCCAAGATTAATTTACTTGTAATGCTTTATGATTGTGCATTCTGGTTATATCTGATAACCTAGTGAGATGTACCCCTCCCGTTCCTCTATGTCGTATGTCCTTTTCTTGTTTGCTATATTCTTCAGTTTAAATATTCTTTAACTGCAATAGTAGCTATATTTTAGCGCATGTAAAGTATTCTTAACGTACTACTAATAATGTATATTGATGAATCAGAATTAGCATTTTAATAAATATTACATATAGATTCAGCTATTGTGTCAACTGCCAATTACTTCCATAATTCACAAAAATTTATATGTGGCATTTGCGTTTATGACTTTCTGTCACATTTTGCGTCATGCTGTATATAATAGGTATCTGCCTCTCTCAGACTGAAATAATGTCTGTTGCTAAATGCAGCAGTATTAGTTGCAGCCTAAGAAGCAAGGATACGGGTGCGGGAATACACGGATTCAACAAATAAAATAATACTAGCCCATAACCCGTGTGATGTACGGATTGCTTTTAACACTCAAATAATTTTTAATAATATATTTTATCTTAAATTTATTAATATATTAATATAGATTTTCAATAGTTGAAAAAATAAATTGAAGAACATAATAAGTTATAATAATATACTCCCTCCGTCCCGTTGGGATGTTACATTTGATTTGGGCACGGAGGTTAAGAAAAAATGGAATATTGTGAGAAAAAGGAAGAAAAATGGGTAAAATGGTGGGACCAATTAATATTTAATGTATAAAGTTAGTGTAGTGAAATAAAGTAGTTGATGTAAGTGGGTGTACTTAATTTTTATATTATAGAACTTTTACTATTTTTGGTAAGTTTTGAAATGTATAAAATTGAATGGGACATTCCAAAAAGGAAAGTGTATAGAAATGGATAGGACAGAGGGAGTATGTTCTATGATAATTTGAGACTTGACTGAAAATAAATAATATAATATATAATATGTTGTTCACGGGACTCGAACCTTGAACATGTAGAAATTGTTAAAAATAAAGAATATAAAAGTTAAAATATAATACGCTGTTGACGGGATTCGAACCCTGAAGATATGAGAGCAGTTTAAATATTAATATAATATTTTTTTGTTATTACATCCAACGGTTCACATCTATCTGTCTTTAGATCTGACGGTTGTTGTTTATTGTACCAAACAAATGTACCGAAAACTGACCAACTACAAAATAGAGGGTGTTGTGCTTATAATAGTATAGTATAGATAGATGGGGATTCGGGGGGGGGGATACGCCACGTATTTAATGTTATAAATGATGAAATTTATCAATAAAACTGATAGTTTTATGCAAATTGAGTAAAATACATGATATAAGCATATAAACACAGGAATTTAAACTAAAATCACTTATGTTTGTATCTTAACTATTAAAAAAGATGAATTTTAGTTGATAATATTTAGCATCCGAGTATCCCCAAGAATCCGAGTAGCCGATACGGGGGTGCGTAAGGATACGTGAATTCGTTGGATGACTGAATTCGTTGAATGACTGAAGAATACCTGCTTTCTTGGTTGCATCTAAGAGGGGCGCGGAGTTTGTAATTTATTTTTAAAAGAAAAGCTCTGGCCCTCATTGTCTGTGTGCGCGCAGTGGCAAAACCAGAAAATTCATGAATTGAAATTATTCTCCGATACATATAAATCAGATATTTGAACAGCTAATCCGTTAATTTTTTTTTTTTTTGTGAAGCCTCTTGAAGATCCCAAGAAGACTACTGATATTGTTCTGGAGGCATTGAAGAGCACTGGACAAAGGGGTATAATTGGCAGAGGTTGGGGAAATCTTGGTGCATGTGAGTCTCTTCCCTTTGACTCTGTTGCTTTTCTTACTTCTTCTGTTTCGAATTTCGTATGAAAAGTAAGCCTGTAATAAGTAGAAGCTTAGCGTTTGAATTTTTAAACATTATTTAATTAATACAAAGGTAACATTATTCAAGTTGCTTCGAGATTAGTTGCCAGGGTCATAGATTAGTAATATATTTGTTTGTGCCTGCGTGGGTATTTATATATATATATGTATGTATAGTAATACTTGAAAAGGTTACTCCTCTTACACATACTATTAAATGTGTAATACATGAATAGAAGACCCAGTGTCCCAGTTTGTCGTTTATTTCTCCCTTGTTGAAATGAATTTATTGTGTGTCAATTGTTGATCAGGAGATCCTTGGAAGAAAGTCATAGTTAATTACGAAGAATTTAGAGAGTAAATGTTGAACTATTTCTTCTATTTTTATAGTATTGCAAGTTGTGATCTTATTTTCATATTTAATATTCGAAATTTCTCCTTTCCATTATTATCCCTTTTTTGTTGTTTCTATTTTATTGGGCAAAATTTTCATATGCATATACTAGAAAACTCTGCCCAATAGTGTTTCCATATACATATATTAGAAACTCCCTTAATTGTCTTCCTCAATTCTATATGCAGCTCCACAAACTTCAGATAGTGTTTTCTTCCTGGAGGATTGCCCTCATGATTGGCTATTTCCACAATGTTCTGCTGTTGTGAGTCCTATTTTAGATTTAAATAAACTGTTTAAGAATTTTATGCCATCCCTAGTATCAACTCATTTATGTTAATTATACAGGTTCATCATGGTGGGGCTGGAACCACTGCTACAGGATTGAAGGCAGGAGTATGGTTCTGAATATCAATTCTCATCTGTTATAATGATTGTGTTTTGTAATAAAAAATTTGAATCTTTAGAAAAACAGATAACTCCTGATTGTCAAAAGATACTGGTCAAATAGAGTAATTTGATGTCGGTATGAGAACCAAAGCTTGGCAATAGGATGATTTTCATTTTTTTGCAAGCTATTACTTTTAAGTACAGGTTGTCGTCTCCCTTTTCATCGTGACTCATTGATATATGTTCATTTCATATATTGCAGTGCCCGACAACAATTGTGCCATTTTTTGGAGATCAATTTTTCTGGGGTGAGAGAATACATCAAAGGGGACTGGGTCCTGCTCCAATCCCTATTGATAAACTCAGTGTCGAAGCCCTTTCAGATGCTATAAACGTGATGCTGCAACCAGAGGTAAGGAACATATGTCTGTTATTCCAAGCAATTTCTTGGTTAAAAAATCGCAAATGAATACTGTGTTAATGTGTTGTCTTGTGCTTTCTTAAAGAAACCGTTAATTCCTCTGTAACCCTTCTGAATTTCAAATTTCATCTCCATACCCATTGGGATGCTCAGCACTCAAGACATAGGTGTGGACATTCTACACTTCATATTAGGCCAAAACATGCAAGTTATTTGTATTGCCGAGTACAACACTTGTACACATCTATGTTGGACTTTTCTAGCGTGTTTGGGTAGCATAGGTTGTTTCATCAAGGGTTTAAAGAGAAAATTTTGCAGCTGATTTAGTGATTAAACACGAGAGTGGTGGTTAGAGAATCTAAGAGAGCGATGAAAAGTTGCTAAGGAGAATTAAACGTAAGGGTTTGTAGTGACTAATATTTCTACTGTCGCCTTACTCACTTACTGAATTGGTATACTTCAATAACAAAACAAACACACAAGTTCAAGACTTATCTGGGGTAACCCAAACTCATCTGGTTTTGTCGTTTCATCTAATGTTAATTCTAAGTTCGAAATGAACCAAAGTTGTATATAATTGACACAAATTTGTGTCAAGTTGGGCCCGACCTGTTGCATATTTCCACTGCTATCACCTTGAAATTGGATATCTCCATTGATTAATAACTCAACAAACCATGCACAGTACTGTGACATCAATTAAATGGCCTGTCTGAACAATTATTCCCCTGCATATGTATGAACATTATGCATGTTGGTCAACCTGTCCGTTTAATTAACAGCATCGACCTACCCTTATTATGTTTATTCTTTTTTTCTTCTTGTAATATTGGTTAAATGGCATTAGATGACTGTTAGTTTACGCCAAATTTGAAAAATGGTAGACTACAGTTTTTGCGGTCTTGAAAAGGAATCACAATAGTTGCTTGTGTTCCAAATAAGCCAGGTATGACAATGGTAGCTGATGTATATTTCCTCTTAGGTAAAATCTCTAGCAATGGAATTAGCAAAGCTGATTGAGAATGAAGATGGCGTTGCATCTGCAGTTGATGCATTTCATCGACATTTACCTCCTCAGTTGCCGGTGTCAGATGATGAACAGCCAGAAACCGATGATGATCCAAACTTGTTGCAGTGGGCTTTTATGCAGATTGGAAGAGTCTGCAGCATTCCTTGTGGATAGGTTTTCTCAGCAATGTGTGCAATGTATATAAAGATTTTAGTTAATTTAAAAACTGTATGTGTTTTCGAGCATTTTATTCATTTAATTAATGGGGGGGTGGGGGTGTGATATTAGCTAAGAGAGAATATATAATGATAATATAAAGGAAATCTTATAAGTATAGGTTTGACTTCAGATAGTAAGCAAGCAAGAGTGTACTTTATTCATTATAGTTGTAGCTGTTGAATAATGATGTATAATTAGTTATTTCCTTGTATGAGTTTATAACATTGAAATTGTTTTAATTTATTTTGAATATCTGATCGATTTGGAGTTTTTTTTTACTTTGCATTAATCATGTGGATGTATGCTTGTGGTCGGATACGGATCGGATCGTCTTAAATCCATATCCAAATTTATTTATATTTTTTGAATTTGGACTTGGATCGAATTTTCGTCGAATATTTTTTAGGTGGATCTATACTCATTCCAATTGGATCACGGGTTATAGGATCGGAGGTCCACAACCCGTCTAGTATAAAAATTCAAATTTAAATTTAAAATTCATTTTTATAATTTAAATTTTAAAATTCCATTAATTGATAATTTTGAATTAAGTTAACTAGTAACAAACTAAATAAGAAAGTTTGAAACATTAATTTCAAGTAATTAAAATAAAAAATCTAGGGTCATCATAGAGAGAAGATGTTTGATTTTGTAAAGAAGGATAGCAGGGTCGAAAAGAGTAATATATCTAGGGTTATGTTTTGTAATTACTATTAACGTATTATTGTGGTAACATTTTTACATGAAAAATATTCTTAAATATGAAATCATGAAATTTTACATAAAATCACACACACATATATATATATATATATGTAGATATTATATATATAAATGACGAAATATTAAAATTTTTGTTACGGTACCTGTTTTTTGGTACACGCTGAATTTACTGAATTACCCTTATTTTACTTAAAAAATTTATTAGTGTTGTGCAAAACATGCATGTACAATAACAAGACTAAGTCAATATGACAAGTCTAAGTAAGCTGTATGATAATCTTAGTTTGCATTTTGTACTGTAACATTTAAAGTCTGTAAAAATGTCAAAGAGCATACTGAAATCTTTTTCTGTGAACAATATCAAGCCTAAGAATCCTATCTGGAAGAAGATCAAGAAAATAATGCCTCAAAAGAATTATGAAGAAACTTGGAGTTGAATAAATCTGTTTTGAGAAAAAAGTTCTAAGTCAAGATCTTTACAAGTCACAAATTTAGTGTTACAGAGAAGTCATTCGAGAACTCCAGAATGACTTATAGAGAAGTCGGAAAAGCTAGTAGAGAATTCAGAAATATTGACAAGTCAAATTGAAGGCATGAAGATTGGAGATATCGACAAGTCATTTCTTCACTAGAGAACTCAGAGATATCAACAAGTCAAAATTCACTAGAGAACTCTGAGATATCAACAAGTCAAATTTCACTAGAGAACTCTGAGATACTAACAAGTCAAATATCACTAGAGAACTCTGATTTATCGACAAATCAATTAGTCACTAGAGAACTCAGAGATATCGATAAGCCAAGGTGAAGGCATGAAGATGAGAGACCTCGACAAGTTAAATTCTCTTATAGAGAACTCAGAGACCTCTACAAGTCAAAACAATTATAGAGTAATGAGAGATCTCGATAAGCCATTATACTTATCGAGATGTCAAGTTCTCTATATACCAAACTGGAGATCTCAAGGTAAAATTCAAATTACAAAATGCAGACCAGTTCAATATCCAAGATTATCAATCAACTAACAATCTAATCAAGTTGGATTGACAAGTCTACAAAAACAGCTTGAAGAGTACAAGATCAAAGGTCAAGATTAACTGGCAAATAAAAAGTCAAAGTCGTGCAAGATTAGCAAATATACACTAAGCCAGTAATCGAAAGATTTGATTATCTAAAAATAGGTTTTAGTTCATGCCGTTGCTGTGTAATAACCAGTGTTTACTATTCTATTAAGTAAACACCGGATGTTTTGTTAGTTGTAACAATTTAGATAAGAAAAATCTTGTATTCTCTCAAGGAAGAATCTAAACTCTTTATCAACAAAGAGCCTAGAAATTTTGTAGCAAAACATTCTTAATTTTAATATAAAATTAAGTGAGTTTTGAAAGATCTGTGTCCACCGTTCTTACTTGTTTAATTTCAGTATTAACACATTTCACTACAAGATTTAATTTACTCTGTTCAACACCTTAAACATTCAAGAAAATCAGAAAAACGCAAAAACACATTCACCCCCTCTGTGTGTGATTCATTATCTAACAAGTAGCCTTAGTAATCGAATTATATTAGAAAAAGAAATAAAAAACGTTTTCAACTATAACACGTTAACTTTTTTATTTCTCTCAATTAAAACAACTTCTCTAAATATTAGCCTTAGTAATCGAATTATAATAGAAAAAGAACTATAACACGTCACTCTTTTTATTTCTCTCAATTAAAACAACTTCTCTAAATATTAGCCTTAGTAATCGGATAATAATATAAAAAGAAATAAAAAAAATGTTTTCAACTATAACATATTACCTTTTTTATTTCTCTCAATTAAAACAACTTCTCTAAATATCACATGCAAATTTATTTAATAAAATAAAATAGTAATATTATAATCACTAATAATCAATAAATTACCTTTTCAGCTACTTAGTTGTTTATTTTATTTATTTATTATTTTACTTAAAGACTTTGTTAACCTCCTTCACTTTAGCAATCCATAAATTCTTGACTGTTTTACATAAATAACTTTGCATCATCATTCTTATTTCTCGACAACAATAACAATATCATCTCATAATGCAAAAATCCTTTGTTCTTAAAACAATGCAAAAGTCAAAATCATCCGCACCTCTAACCAGTAGCTATAGCAGATAAATTTTGTACAGGTCCACAGTAAAAAATATTTATTTTATATAATTTTTACTATTAATGTAAAGACAAATATACTTAAAGTAAGCATTATCTTACAATGCAATTACATGAACAAAATAAAAAATTATCTGATTTTTGAAGTCGAATTATTTATCTATCTATATTATTATATTAAATAGGAAACTTTATCGTCCTTCCTTCAATTACATAATTGCCTTTTAAAAAAAAAATAATATTTTACTCAATTGCCCTTACTTAATTAATATCTAACAAATTACCTTTATAAGGAAAATATGTTGCCTTTTTTATTTTCACCAACTACAACAACTCTTTCTCTACAAATATTTTAGACAATTCTTTTTAATCTATTCCTTTTTTTAAGTAAAACATGCAAGTCTTCTTTATTTTCTCCAAATAAAACAAATCTTTCTCTAAAAATATTATGAACAAATCTTTTTAATATATGCTCATTATCTATCTATCCGTCTATCTATCTTCTATACTATCTATCTTCTATACTATCTAACTATCTATGTATTACTATTATATAAAAGACGAAATATTGAAAGTTTTGGTACGATACCTGTTTTTTGGTACATTGGTACACGTTAAATTCATTGAATTACCCTTATTTTACTTAAAAGTTTTATTAGCCTTAGTAATCGAATTATAATAGAAAAAGAAATAGAAAAACGTTTTCAACTTGAACATGTTACCTTTTTTATTTCTCTCAATTAAAACAATTTTTCTAAATATCATAGATAAGTTTATTTAATAAAAAAGAACAATAATACTATAATCAATAATAACTAATAAATTATATTTTTCAGCTACTTAATTGTTTATTTTATTTAATTATTATTTTACTTAAAGACTTTGTTAACCTTCTTGACTTTAGCAATTCATAAATTCTTAAGAATAACAATCTCATTTATAATGCAAAAACCCTCTGTTTTTAAAACAATGCAAACGTCAAAACCATTTGCACCTCTAACCAGTAGCTATCGCAGATATATTTCGTACGGGTCCACAGTAAAAAAATATTTGTTTAATATATTTTTTACCATTAATGTAAGCATTATCTTAAAATTCAATTACATAAACAAAATAAAAAAATTATTTAATTTTTGAAGTCGAATTATTTATCTATCTATATTATTATGTTAAATACGAAACTTTACGGTCCCTCCTTCAATTACATAATTGCCCTTTCTTAAAAAAATTTAATATTTTACTCAACTGCCCTTACTTAACTAATATCTAACCAATTACCTTTATAAGTAAAATACGTTGCCTTTTTTATTTTCACCGACTAAAACAACTCTTTCTCTACAAATATTTTAGAAAATTCTTTTTAATCTACTCAATTTTTAAGTAAAACATGTTGTCTTTTTTATTTTCTCCAAATAAAAACAAATATAATTTCTTTAAAACTATTATGGACAAATCTTTTTAATATATGCTGATTATCTACTGATCAATCAATCTATCTTCTATCTATCTATACTATTATTAAAGACGAAATAATGAAAGTTTGGTTGGTAGTCGGTTAGGTCACCGTAATTATAATAATATATAAAAATAAATACTATCATAAATAGATCAATATTTACAATAGAATTATATAAATATAAATAGAATTACAACTGTTATTCCCAAACAATCTAAACAAGAATTACAGAAGGGGGGTTGAATGTAATTCTGGCTTCTTTTTGGATTTTAAGAATGATTCTTCTACAAATAAATAACCGTGTTTGACTTGCAATAGTGCAGAATAAGAATATAACAGAAATCAAATCTCAAAGCAATTAAATACAAGTATTTAAAAACTTTCTGATTGATTAAACTTTTCCACCATATATATATATATATTAAGTAGAGAACTCCGTGATACAAATAGTACACAGCTGCTTACAAGTTGAACAACTAGAACTACAGAGAAATTCTTTACAAATTTTGCTTTATCTATTTCTCTAGTTTTTGCTTACTAACTTGAATATTATTCAACTTGCTACCCTTGGTTTATATATCACCAAGTTACATGATAAAAAATAAAAGATAATAAGATAAACTGTATCTAGTCTAACTTCATGCTACTACACTTCTCTTTCCAGCATCTTTGAATATCACCTGTTTAGCATGAAAATGGAAATGCTTCTTTGTTCTCTCAAACCTTTAAACAGGCTGCCACATTCCATATTCATCCAACCAACGCATGTGACTGTCAAGTTACTATCAACTGCCCTTTTGAATTTGAACATCCGTTGAAACTTAGATTGATCATTCGTTGGAAATCTGTTTGATCAGCCGTCGAGACTTATGTTGATCATCTGTTGGAGCTTTGTGAATCATCCGTTGAGACTATCTTTTTGACAGTTAACTCTATTTTATTTATACAAGATTACAAGGTATCTAATATTTATAATTCACCATTCTATCTTGCATATCAATCTAGTAGTTAACATGACCTGAATAATCTACAACATCTAGTTCACTAAGCCATTCAAATATGCATAAATGTGCTACTAGACTTATTGTTACATAAGCTACTCTTTCAACGGATGTTGAAATGATCATCCGTTGAAAGCTACAAATTCACTTAAATAAAATCTACCTAGTGTTATGTTCAAGTTATCATCAAGTACACAACAAATTCCTAACAATCTCCCCAAATTTATGTCTACTGGAATTGTAGCCATAAATTAAGAGAAACTTGATGATAACAAAATACTCTATGAATACAGTATGAGATAAGGTAGATCAAAATTTACAAGTGCTGCTACTTATTGAAAATTCTCACAAAGAAAGATTTTTAGAGAGTCTTACAGATCATTTTCAAGGTGCTCCTCTAGACTGAGCAAATTAAGATCATTTCCTTGATTGCCTTGGCTTCTTTCCCAGCTTCACATCATTCTCTTCAATCTGGTTTTGGAGTTGTCTGTAAAATTCTGATTCTTCATTATTTGTTAGATCCAGCTTTTCTTGCATTTCTTTTGGAGTTTCATTACTTGCAATCTTTAGCTGATCTTCCAATATGAAGAATCTTCTAATATTCTTTTCATCCTTGAACTCCATGATCCAATATGGCCTCAAATGTACCCTATCTCCAGTGAAGGGAATAGTTAATACTCTTGGGAGTGCATTTGGTCCTCTCCAGCTATTTCTTATCTCCTCAATCTTATTTAGTACCATTTTCTTGGCTACTATGTTGAATCCAAATTTTTTCTTGATTGAGGAGAAGACAATCACTAAAGTTGAATAAATTTCATTGAGAATTCTGTGAAGTGGCCAAGTGATTTCCTTACCACCCTTGTACTTGAAAACTAGTCTCTCTGGAAGGTGCTTGTAGGCATCAATAGATCTGACTTCTTCAAGTTCATCCAGATAGAGATTTATGTCTGAAAATTCTTTGATGTCACATATAAAGAGTTGATCTCCTTTGTTGACGTAGTTTTGAGTTTGGCCACTTGTTTCGATTTGAGCTTGGTAGGCTTGATTGTTTTGACTACTCTTTCTTTTGTCTTCCTCTGTTTGGCAAAGATAGGAAGATTTAGACCAGGAAGAGGAAAGCTATCCCAATCTATAGGCTCATCCTTTGGAACAACAGGATCACCATGAAAGGTGATGTTGGGATCAACCTGTCAGCTTCCTTCACTATAGGTATGGATGATTGGCTTGATATTGTAGATTGTGCTTGCATGTAGTCTTCCTTGTCTTCATCAAAATCTATCTTCATCTTTGCATGCATTTTGTATCTAAACTTTCTCTTTATCTGCTTTGGTTCTTCTTTCTTTCCTTCATCCAGATTCTTAGATGTCTCAGTTGGCAATACAACATCTGTGACTGCAGGCTTTTTAGCTTGGTTCTTGGCATCTAAAGCAGCTTGTTTTTGTTGTTGTTTGAGCCTCACCTTTTCTTCTTTCTTAGCCTCTGCAAATTGTGGATGACCAGCCACTACACAAATCATTTTACCATTTCTGTAGATTTTAGCAATCCTTTTCTTTAGCACCGAGTCTCTAGGATCTTTGAAGAAAGCTATGGACCTTCCAAGCAACTTCTTTCTATATGGCTTAGGGGTTTCATATGATAGGTCCAATGGATTTTTGTCTGAGGTTTTTTGGATAATTTCTTTTTGGCTTAAAAATTACACTGGCCTTTGGAGACTTGATGTTGAGGGTTGACCCCTTTCTAAGTTCCCTAGGCTCATCTCATTGATTGAAATTTGTCTCAACTGAGAGAAGTGAGAAAAAACCTTGTCTTTCTTCTCAATTGGACCAAATTTTTTTTGAATTTCTTCATCAATCTTCTTCCATTTGTCATCCAGTTCTTTCTCAACTGTTGCAACATCAAGCTTCTTAGATTTCTCATTTGATTCCAACTTAGCAGCTGCTATCTTGATTAGATCGATGCTATCCAAGACTGGTGGCTTAGGGAAAGCAATTGCTGGCACAATTAATTTACTGACCTGAATGTTTAGCACTTTCTCCCCCTTACTTGTTGACTCCCCTTGACTAACTGGAACAATTGAGTCTTTCTCCCCCTTTTTGTCAGCATCAAGTTGATTAGATGAAGAAGTCTGTGTACCCATCAGCTTCTGAAGTAGCTGAGTTTGTTGGGCTTGATGTAGATGAATTGCAGTTATTGAAGTTTCCACATTTTTGAGTCTTCTGTCCAAGGAGTCCACTTTGGTGTCTAGATGATAATTTTTCCTCAGCTGCCTGTTGATGTCTAGCATGGTTGTGTCAGGAAACTTGGCCTCCAATCTTTCAGCAACATCCTTTTTGATATGACCAATTTCAGTTTTCACTGCTGTTACCTCTAGATTGTGTTGGAGAGATTGGATTTGGTGGAGTTGAAGAGAGTCTAGATGTGCTTGAAGAAGTCTCTTGGTGTTGGCATTTGTAGTGGCTTAAAGAGCTATCTGAGTTTGTTGAATTATGTGAAAGAGAGTAGATTTGAAATGGTGCTCATCACACTCTTTGGAAAACACCCAAGATGGAATGTTTGACCTTGAGCTGGGGCCGCTTCTCCCCTATATCCATGAACTCTCCTTCATCATCATCTCCATCCCCAAAAATATCCTCAGAACCACCAGTTCCATAGTCAACATTATCACCAGCTATGGGTGGCATGGCTGTGATGGCATCTTTGGCCCTTTGCATAGAAACAGTAGTGTGTACCAAGTCGAGCATTCTTTCAGCAGCCACATTGTCCCGTTCAGCCAAAACTTGATAAGCTGAAACAGGGTGTGTAAATGCCTCAGTTTCATAAGAAACAGAATCTAAGACAGCTTGATATTCTTGCTGAATTAGTTGTTTCTTTTCAGCCTCATTGACATCCATTAACTCACTTACAATGGGCAGTACCCATTCTTTAGTACCTGCTTTTCTCTCATTTTCTCTCTTTTCTTGCATCAAGGGCTCCCCTTGGTTTCCCACCCTCACACCCTCACCTTCTCCTACTAAGATGGGACTCCACTCACTCACTTTTGCCAAGCTGAAAGAAATAGCTTACAGTTTTTTACTCTTTTCCTCTCCTTTTTCCTGAGAGCTACTCAGCCTCTCACTCAATTCACTCCCTTTCCTCAGTCCTAAGAGTAATTGTACAACTACTAGATCATTTGCACTTGTAACATTTGTTGAAGTTTGAAGTGGTGCAGTGATATTCAACGGATGAGGAACATCCGTCGAAATAGTAGTTGAGAGTTTCAATGGATGACTGTTGTTAAGCACATCCGTCGAGATACAATCACTTGTCAACGGATAAACAATATCCGTCGAGATAGTGGAAATGAAAGAGTTTGGAGTGGAGACTACTGTTGAATCTGTGGTGATTGATTTGAGATATTGCATAGATGTTTCAGTAGACTCAGAAAGAAATGGCAAGTGAGCCAACAAATCATCTAAAAGATGATGCTCACTTGCTTGGATTTTTGGCTCCTCGACGAAAGTTAGAGATGGAGAATCAGGAATTGATGTATGAATCATATCAACATCCAGTGAATGTGTGGGTGAGTTTGGTGTGTTAGGTGCTTCAATTATTAAAGATTTTGTCTATGACTCCACATTTATTGGAGCCACATCAATTTGACTTTGAAAATGTACATGTACTGAGTCTTTGACTACAGTAGTCACAGTGTGTGCACCCTGTGTATTCCCAATGGTTTTGGATTTCTTCTTTCTGGCATAGTTTGGGGTGAGCTTGTGTCCCTTACCCTTTTGGCCTGTGAGCTTTGTTCAATAGTTACATCCTTTCGGGAGGATGCAATTAGCAATGAGCTAATATCCTTATTAAGCACTGCAATTTGTTGGGAAACTGCAGTGTGGCTAGGCTGGGATTCACTCACCTCTCCAACCTTATTCTTAGGGATTCTTCGATGTTCACCCTGTCCCTCACCAACCTCACTTCCCTTCACACTCCCCTCTTGGCTTTGTGTGGATTTTACAACTAGTCTCTGTTAAGAGAAACTAGAGGGGGCTTTCTTTGATTTGGATTTTGAAACCTTTGGTTTTGTGGCTTGGGTAGACATCTGTTTGGTCACATTCACATATGCCATTGCCACAGTTGATGGCAAAGAAGCAGGTGGTTGAGAAATAGTAGTAGAGATAAAAACATTTACCTCACTTACCTGAGGCAACTCCATGATTGGCATGTACACAAGTGTAACATCCTTGTGATGATTTGCCCTGTTCAAGTCAACAATAATTCTCCTCTCTTGGACCCAACAAGCTAACTTGTTTGTTGGGTTCTCAATGGTGAGATTCTCATAAACAAAATTAGCTAGCATCATGAAAAATCTAGCATAATAGATATTCTTAGACCTCTTCTTTATATCCCCTAGTTTGCTTCCTAACTCATACATAACAGAAGTACTGAAATTAAAGTACTATCACTAAGAAGCATGTATAGCATGTGAACAAGTGAATAAGATACATCATCAAAATTACTAATCTTTCCAGAAAACACTTTGATAAATGAATCACACAGAAAACTCCATCCTTTTCTAGGACCTAGTCTCCTAACATCACCTAATTTAGTGGCATCAAGAGCATAGCCCATAGAAACTAACATGCTACTCACATCAGTGTCTGTGTGTGAAACATGTGTGTTATTTTCAGGCAGTTTAAAACAATTTTCAATTACATCACAGATAACACAATGTTCAGTACCTTTGAGAGTGAAGGTAATAGTCTTGTCCCTTGAATTGAACACAGCTGTAGTCCAAATTTCCTCGACAACTTCACAGTAAATGGTTGGGGACTCAAGCATGGCATAACTCAATTTGCAGTTCAGTATGAAGTCCATCATCTTGTGATAGTCTTCAGATACCGGAATTTGCTGGTTCACCAGAGCCACGAAGTTATTCTTTTCGTAGACGAACCCAGTTGAGGACATAATCTTGACTACGGGTGCCATTGCTGTGATTGAGATTAGTTATAGATAAAGTTTTTGATTTTGGGAAGAAGAAGTTAAAGACATTGCTTTGAGACAGATAAAAATAAAGAATAGAAATAAAATTAGCTTTTATACTATCTCAGAAATTAACTGTCAAAAAGTAAAATAAAGTAACCAATCAAATTAGCCCAAAATAGCCGTTTAAAAAATAAGGAAAACTGTCAAAATTCTAAGATTATCCATTGAATTATACATACAGACTATAAGTAAATTCGACGGATGACGCTTAAAATTAATGGCTAAGATTGAGTACAATTCGATGGATGATGATAAAATTACCCGAAGTAATAATTGATATTTCTATGGATAATAAACTTCAAATGATGTTCATTTTCAACGGATAATGAACATCTGTCGAGATATAAATTTTGATTTAGCCAAAATTTACATTCCTGACAAGAAATATCTAATATTATTCTGGCTGCAAATCAATTTGCTTAGACATCAAAAATAGATTAAGAGTAATTAAGCATACCTAATTCACTTACCAACCTAGAGAAGGTGGATTCATCAAGTGGCTTAATAAAGATGTCTGCAAGTTGCTTCTCACTTGGAACAAAATGAAGTTCTACAGTACCATTTGTTAGGAAATGAATAACACACAGAGGGGGGGGGGGTGAATGTGTTTTACTGTTTTTGGGCTTTTCTTGAATGTTTATGGTTGAACAAAGTAAATTAATCTTGTAGTAAAATGTGTTCATGCAGAAATTAAGTTGTAGAAAATAAAAAACACAAATCTTCAAAACTCACTTAATTTTATATTAAAATTAAGACTGTTTTGCTACAAAATTTCTAGGCTCTTATTGATAAAGAGCTTAGCTTCTCCTTGAGAGTGTTACAAGAAATTTGATCTAAATTATTACAACTAACTGAATTACCAGTGTTAACTTTATAATTCAGTTAAATACTGGTTTACACAGTGTACAATAAGACATGCTATTAGCTTTTCTAAACCGTCACCTGTCATTTCTATTTATTGAAAAGTAGATCTTCCATTTCTGGCTTAGCATATCTTTAGCATCCTGTGATAATTTTAATCTTCCACTGTCAGTTAATCTTCATCATTGATCTTGCACATTCTCCAAGCTGCTTTTTGTAGACTTGTCAATCCAGCTGGTTGGTTTGTACTTTGAGAATTTTACTTGAGATCTCCAATTAGGTATGTAGAGATCTTGACATCTCGATAAGTATAATGACTTATCGAGATCTCTAATGCTCTAGTAAATTTGACTTATAGAGGTCTCTGAGTTCTCGAATGAAACTTTAGCTTGTCGAGATCTCTCAAGCTTCTCGAATGATCTTCTTCATCTTCTTCCAAATAGAATCCTTAGGTTTGATACTGTTTCAGGAAAAAGACTCCAGTCTGCTCCTTTGCATTTTTTACAGACTTTAAGTGTTACAAGTACAAAATACAAATTAAGATAACAATACAACTTACTTAGGGTTGACAAAATATCTTAGTCTTGTTAAAGTACAGGAATGTATTTTACAACAATCTCCCCCAATTTGTGAGAAGATTGTTTAACACAAATTCATGCCTGTTAACAAGACTAACCCCAAGTTTAGAAGATTATGAAAAGTAACAGTTCGTTATTCTCCTTAGATCAGATGTCCATTTGGCTTTGCTTCACACTTTGATCAGGGACACTAATGATATTATTATCTTCAGTAATCTTTGACATCATCACTTATATATTACAATCTCCCACAACTTGTTCATTATGAAATTATGCACAAGTTCTAATTGATGATGTCAAAATTCTAACTAAATGCAGAAGTCAATCTCCCCATTTTGTCTTCTTTTGAGAGTTTAATAAACTTTACTTCTATACATGTCTTCGATATCATCTACATCAACATTGACCTTGTAAAGTTTGTACCTCCACTGCAATTAGATTTATTCTTCTCTCCCCTATCAAGAAGAGAGTATTATTGTCTTGCAACATCCAACAACTGTTTTTCCATTTAGAGTTAGATATATTCTCCCCCTTTTTGACATTATCTCTAGGTGGAAAGATTCAGCTAGATGTTCATTGTTCAAGCTTTTATCATTGTCCATTTAGAACAATAACTGCAGCTTCAAGATTCAGTGATTTCTGTAGTGATGAATTCATCAAGTAGAATATGAGACTTTACTTAGACCTGCAGAAAAAGTCTTTTAGTAACAAAAGTCCTAAACTCTCTATTCTTTTTAATAAGTAGTCTCACTACTTCTCACTGCACTAGTCTCATGACTTTTAAGAGTCAGAGTTTCCTCTCAAGGATTACTAAATCCAGACACTCATCTACCTCTCCTTTTGTTAGGAAGGATCCTGCCTCTCTTATTTTCTGTTTTTCTCTCAATCTTTTCTCTCATCCTCACATGAAAGGATCAAAAGTTGTTTGACCTACATAAATAAGAGGTGGCTGAGAAGAGTTTTCTGTGATCATATGATTAGGGGTGATCCATATAGGTCTAATCATACTCATTTCACCAGAAAAGTGAGCATGCATTTCATACCTTGTGAGCTTCTGAAGAATCAGTTGATTGATTTAACATCAATATACAGCTACATCTTTTATCAGTTGCAACTGTTCTCACAGTATTCTCGATGATTTTGCCTTCATCACCATTTTGAGGTAATGGTTCTTGTGTGGCTGGAGATTCAAGAGTTGCTGGATGACTTTGACATCCAGGTTCTTGTGTACTATACTCCACTATCTGAATTCTGAGCTTCTGTTAACATCATTTGTAGTGCAGGTGTGTCATGTTTATCAAGAGATTTTTCCTTGTCTGCTATACTATGTGAAGTATAGATTCTTGTGGAACATGGATCAGGAAATGATGGTGCTGCTATGCCCCATTAAGAAATAGGTTCTTGTGTGCATGATCCAGGAAGTAAAAAAATATTTTGATAGTCTCATCTATATGTCCAAGAGTAATCTCCTTTACTCTCTTTTAGCTTTGCTATTGTAGGAACTTCTGACAGTTTTCCTTAGCAAATCTTCCTTAATTCTAATATAAAAGGGTTGATGAGCTTCTGTGAAGACCAGTATTAGATGAAGTTCTGTAACACCCCCAAAACTGGGGTCGGGGATCCGGGTTGTCACTAGTTCCATTTCCCTTAATAACACTTAATCTTAATAAACCACCAACTACTGCATACTGTGACCCCACAATACACACACACCACAAGTTATAGTCTCAGAGATGAATACCAAAAATAACACAAGTCATTTTATTCCACAATTATAAGTCATTACACCTCAAAAGGGTTTCTGAATAAATTTACATATTCTTTGCCATTATACAATTCATAATATATGTAAGTATGGTACGTCAATAGTTGAAAACCTAGCCTATTGGTAGTTCCTACCTCAGCTGCATCGGCATCAACGCCTACAGGAAACTGCGAAACATTTCCTATCCGCTCGCGAATTGGGAGCTTGATCCTGTTCATCTTGTCTATCTATTGTTGTGTGATAAAAGAAGAAAGCAAGGGTGAGCAACAAGCCCACCAAAATAACATATATAATAATTTATAATATATGAGCATTCTCATAGTACTCATGAAAGTCTTGGTCAAGAGGAAATGAACCAAGTTTGATATCTTAATACGACGAAGTCGCAAAATATTCAATATATATACACATATATATTTTTCAAAATCTTTGAAATCCTCTAACATGTATAAAATACACAGGGTTCCAGTTTATAACTGTATGAAAATATCGTTGCAAGATGATCTCATATATCTAACCTTGTCTCAACGTTTTTCCGAAAATCTTTGTCATGCATAAGATAATCATTAACTAGATATAAGTTGAAAAGATGAAGTTACGAGATATTCCAATATACTTATATCTTTTTTGAATACTACTTGAACTACCATCGTTCAAGGTATAAATAGTTCATCCCACAGATGAAGTTACAAGACATAACTTGTATAGTATTAATCTTTGAAATATAATCAAAAGGAAATGAAGTTACGAGATACTTCATTTGATGAAAATGACATTTTAAAAACTCGACCCTGCCAACACTCAACAATCGCCCAACCGTAGCCTTTCTATCGAACTGCTCTGGGTAGTGTTGCAGAAATATCCAACTGGATGATAAACTCATTACGGGAGTTTGCCGTGCTAGGAAGACCACTCACGATGATAAGTCGCAATAGTGCAACCCCACCATTTTCTACATGTAGAGGAGAACAGTCGGATTCACTTGTCAACTGAACACTGGACTCCTAAGGAATGGACCGTCTTAGCGGAACTTCCGGGCCATTTGGGCCAATAAATAAGGCTGGGCCGGCGCCACTCGGCTACTTACGCCACTCCTAGTTCAGATGAAATCCATGACTCTGAAACGTAAAGCTCGTTTCCCCTTTCCTCAAGTAGAAACTTGTTGATATGGCTCCACCAAGAAGTCGTATCTAGTTGGAAAGGAAATTTCACCGATATTTACCAGGCGATGCCTGTTAATGGATTAACTTATTCCAAGAATTTTACTTCCCAAGTGTTGGGTAAGTAATCAAAAACTCTTTTATCAAAACAACAACCTTGTTACGAATATAAAAATACATCACGAAGCCAGATCCCTCAGATTTTTGAGCGGGTATTTAAATCCCCTTCGAAAGGAAGATCTTAAATTTGAAAATGAGATTTGGGATCCGCTCTAACCTTCCAAAAATAGCTTTGATAAAGTTTGGAAATAATCTTTGGAAATATTTAAAGTAAAAATGATTTGATAGTATCAATTATTTTTAGAATACTTGGCAAATATCGAAACATTATTCTTTAATAAAATAAAGAATATTATTTAATAAAATAAGCGGAGTCATAACTCTTTGAATGAATATTCAAAATAATATTTATTTAATAAAATAAGCGGAGTCATAAGTCCTCGAATGAATATTCATTAAATAAAAAAGCGGAGTCATAAGTCCTCGAATGAATATTCAAAATAATATTCATTTATAAAATAAAACTATCGAATAAACATTATTTGATTAATAGTTTTGAAAACTATATATATATATATATATATATAATATACTCAGGAACATCGCCTCCCGGTTTAGAAAAATGTTCAACTCTGGGTCCCCTATACTAAGGGTATACGCAAGTACTGCTTATCTCTAGCATAGGCTTTATGCAGTTTATAATCAATTGAATCAACAATGAGATATCAAGATTCCGAAACAGGCATGCATATTTATCATATCAATATGCTCCAATATAATGCAAGTTTTCTAATAACAATCATGCACTTGTCACAAGATAATGCATATACATATATACATCACAACAACAGTTATACGGGTTGAAAACTTGCCTGGGTGTTCCGGGATAGACTTAAGCTTAGAGTGGGTCCGGTAACCTATGAACAATAACATAATCTGGAATTAAATCACGATGGCTTAAGAAACTAGTCAAAACTCACTAATACCCTAATGGTCGCTTACGGTCGCTTACACGCTTAACGATTTGCATTAATCGCTCGCGTACCCTCGGCTCCACTAATTTTAATAAATTAACCGTTATGAATTTTAAGATGACTCTTTCGCGAATACTCTACCAACTTCCTAACCCCCCCTACATAATAGTTTCATAATCTAATTAGTCTTTTAAGGGCCTTAAACAAGGTCTCAAAGTAAAGCGAGGGGTAAAGGTTCGTTCGCGAAATGCCGTAACTTAAAACGACCGTTTCTCCTAAACCGTAAATCGGATCTAAGAGAATGACATATCAAAACGAAGCTTACGACACGATCTAGCTAAAAATGGAAAAGTGACAGATTAGTCAGTTGGATTTATGTACCGAACACTAAAACAAGCAGTTGAATGAAAACGGGCATTACGACGACTATGTTTACGCGATTACCCATGTTCATACCACTCCAATTAACAACCAACCAACTCATAACCATAAATACAAAAAACTTCACCTAAACCATACCACATCAGTCCATGACCTCCAAGTTTTTCAACTCAAACAAACACAATTAAAATCTAGGAACTATAATCAAGCTTCAATTACCAAAACACTTCCAAATCAAACTAAAGTACTAATAATCACAATCCATGCTTCTCATTTCACAAAACCAACCAATAAACTTACTAACAAATAAAGTAAAGGCTAGGGTTTGAAGTTTATACCTTCCTTGGTAGGTGTTAAGTTTCTAGGAAGCCTTAGGGAGCCTTAATCTAACCTCCTACAAGCTTGATCTTTCCAAAGAAATCAAGAACACAAAGTTAGGTTTTGAAGTTTCTAAAAGTCCGATTGAAAGAACTGTAAAAATGAGGGTCTTGCCATGCTTATTTGGACGAGACTTGTGAACAAGAGTTGTAGACCATATCAATACCTTTCCAACGAGCTATAGAACACAACTTTGAGTGAGTATTGAAGGAGATATGGCAGTTTGAAATTGCTGGTATTGTTTTGGCCGAGAGCTTTTGTTCTTGGAAGCAAAAGTCAACTTCTAATTTTTGTGTTTTATGATTTATGTTGGTTGCTTCTCTTTCTTTTAGCTTGGCAAGTTCTTTAGCTTTTTACCATGGTAAATTTTACATGGCCCATAATCAACTAACAAAACAAAACCCCTTGTCATGCTTATGTCATCATGTTTGTGTCATCTTTTTAACACATGTCTTCTCCTTGTGGTATGATGACATCATCATCCACCAACCTCTTTGATTAAACCTTAATTACTTTGCTAATGACCGCTTATCTGTTATACGGTTCGCTTAACTTTCATTTTTGTTCGTCGTTTGAGGGATCATATCCGGGATCTTATTACTTGGGTTCCCCAAAACCTTTCTCAATATTTTATATTACTTTTATGATCCTCTCTTATAATCCTTGAATTTAAATCATTTTAATCATGTAGCCTTATACTCAATTCTTTCGGTATCTGGTGGATTTTCGGGAAAAATCAAAGTGTTCGAATTTTGATCATGACGATATTTACATACACTCATTTACTTTATGGAATACTAATACGATTTTTGAATTTCCATAACAGTATTCTTATATAGCATGGTTTGATAATTTTCCTAAATCGGCATAGTCAGCAAAAGTTAGTATTCATCAGGGTTTCAAATATTTCCAAAAATTGGGGTTATTACAGTCTCCCCTCCTTAAAAGGATTCCATCCCGGAATCAGAAAGAAAATGAATAGGGATACTTTCTTAGCATTGCACTTTTTAACTCTCAAGTCAATTTTCCCATATTGTGGTTCTTCCACAAAACCCTGACTAGTATGATAACCGTTCTCCTAAGCACTTGTTCCTTTTCGAACCTTAACCCTTCCTGGTTGTTCCATATAGTTTACATCTGGTTGCATGTCTATGCGCTCATATGCCCTTATTTGTCTGGCTTCTGGATTACACTTCCTTAACATGGATACGTGGAACACGTTATGAACTTGCTACAGGTTCGGGGATAGGGCTAGCTCATATGCTAACTTCCCAATGTGTCTTAATATCTCCAAGGGTCCAACAAATCGTGGACTTAGCTTTCCTTTCTTTCCGAACCTCATCAATCCTTTCCAAGGCTTTCTAAGGGGATACCTTTCACAATACTAGGTCCCCTACTTCATACTCTTTGTCCTTTCGTGGTCAAATCAGCATACTTCTTATGTCCATCTTGGGCTACTACCAGCCGTCCTCTGATTAGATCTATTGTATCCTTGGTCCTTTGGACCACTGGTGGTCCGAGCGTCTTGCGCTGTACAACTTCATCCTAACATACGGGAGATCGACATTGTCTTCCCTCAAGGATCTCATAAGGCGACATCTCGATATTGACATACGATCTATTGTCATAAGAAAACTCAATCCGCGTTAAGTGATCATTCCAAATTCTTTCAAGTCTATCGCACAGACTCTCATCATAGCTTCCAGCGCTATAGCTTTTGCTTCTCAATACTTATTCTTTTCCAATTCGTAATCGATACTACCTTCCGTACCTAATATTATACTGGTTACACTTTTGCTCATTAGCATTCTATAACCCTTTAATAACCGCGTCAACCTTAGTATTACGAACGCGTTAGATCCAGAATACCACTGTACTGATACCACTTCATCTCTAGCTACTTCCATCTTTGAAAGCTTGGTGCTTCTTATAGAAGTAAAAGAATTTATTGAGAGATCACTATGATCATGAACACTTGTTATATCGCATAGCTAGTACAGAAGGTGGCCAACCTTTAGTATTGGACAAGCAATTAAACAACATGTGGTATCCTACTAGGCTTCTATCACACAGATAGATAGTCATTCGGCAATACCCCCCTTCTGGAAGGGTTGTTCTTCTCAGTTTACGCAAAATGAAAAGAAGAAAGAAAATAATGAATTTAAGAGTGTTATAAAAGAAATACTACCACAAAATATTTGGCTTGGAATCTACCTCTGAACTATAGAGGTTTATCAAAGGAGAATGAAACATATGTACATATATCAACATCAAGTATTATCGCATCACAATTCACGTGCCTGAATATCTACTATTCCGTCCATCGTTCTATGGACCCATGCTCTTTCTCTAGATTATAAAAAAACATCTTTGAAACTCCCTCGACATTGAAAAATCGAATATGGGATTTCATTCTAGACATCGTCATTACTAGAATTCTAAGCTTTCCCCACAACCTTCCTCGTATAGTAATACGACTCTCTGTCGATAAGAAAGAATAAATATATTATAGGTAAATGATCGCCTTAGTTAGTCTAACGATGATTACTTATACATCACCATGACCCGATTAGTGGTACTCAATCTCAACGCTCATTACAATACAACTCTCATAGTTGTCATCGTCTAAATATTCATAAAATCATTGATGCATTACTATAGTCCACCACGGACCTACGGTAGTCATTTGTTTTCCTTGGAATCTTAATAGCTAATCATACGGAGTCCATACCTGTCGTATCAAATTCTTCTAAGGAGGCAACATAATCACCATTTCCTGATTCATGAAGAACACTCCTGAACTTGGCGTACGACATGAATCAGATAAAATTGCAGAAGAGTTTAAATGAAAGCAACGATAGCAGGTTAATACCATTATTAACCGTATGTCTTTATTAGGAGACATGAAGCTCAAAGGTTCATTTAGTCCTTTCGTAACATGATCCTGGCTTATCTCAAGATAGGACCTTCTAAGATAGATAGCCCGCTCACAGTGCTAACATGAATTAAATCTTTACCAAACTACTATTACGGTTGAGTATCGTTCAATCAACAGAAGAAATCTCAATCTTTCAAACCATAATACAACCTTCACGGCTTTAACCATCATTACTGTATTCCTCTGGCACGAGCACCTATAATTGTCCTCTTACACTTAAGTGTCGGCCACCTCTTTATCCTTTCCTGATAGTAAAATTTCCTTACAATCAATGTCATTTTAACCACCTCCAACTAAATTTTCTACCTCATTTCAATCACTGCTTATGTGAAAATGCTTTTCTTAAGTCCTGGTGAGAAAAAGAATCACCATTTTTCCATAAGTCATTACCTTAGTTTTTAGATGTGAACATTATCACGACTGACTCTCGATCATACTTAGGACGTCTTTTATCTTGGGTCCTTCTTATTTTCACCAATCTCGACCCTTATTGGGTCGATCTATACTTTCTTACGGTTCAACACGTGCCCCACCTGGCATTATTAGAATTATGTCATATTTCCTTTATCAAATTTCAATTCTTGAGAACTTTGAATATTACCTTTCTCCTTGTAAAACCTCTAAGGTTATCTTTAAATCTTTCATTAGGTACACCCTAGGTACAGGGCATATCAAGATACCATTTACTAATAGCAGAATTATTGTCTATATAGTTCTGAAATTTTTTCCACTGATCTTTAAAGGTTGTTGTTGCCTTAGTCCTTCCTTCCGTACTACCCAAACTCATAATGTCCCTATTAAGGGTGAAATGCCTACCTTTATGCATTCCCGCATGGTTCATCTCAAGTTATCGAGTTTCTATCCTTAATTCCACCTTTAAAAGGTACTTACATCCTTCCATGGATAAATCAAGTCATACATCCCTGATAAGGGTATCTTATTCAATCATTCCTACCTCGATAGTCTAAACCTAATTTCACCATAGCATCCTTATTCAAACTGCGGTCAATCCATATGGCCTCCAAAAGATAACAACGATTATCTGCTTTTCTTGCCTGATTTGGTAATAATAACATGGATGTTCTGGAAGATATTGGTCGTGTTCAACGTGAACTTCTTTTTACTAAATCATCAGTTACTTTTGTTGTTTATCTCGACAGTCATCTCAATGTGGTAATATCTTCTATACTTGGTGTCTCCTTTTTGGGCATCAAGTCACAGGTCTTACATACACTTCACATTCTTGAAAGTCACTTCCTTCATCCCATTTTCCTAATTTCTTGTTATCTTATCTCCTCAGTCCATCCATTTTTCCTTATTAATCCATCAGTCTATCTCAAAGTTTTATCGAATAGACTTAAAGGGGATTAATTATATGTATCGCTTACGCCTTCAACCCTTGACTTTATCTCATGATCAGTCACCATCGCGCTGATGATGATACACTTCTCTATATTTATTGCTAGGGTTTCTTAGGATTTCACATACCTAACTCCCTTATTGCTTCTCAACTCTATTTCCTTTATATCCCTTTATACTCCTTCCCCTTTCAGTCTTTTACTTTTGTTTCTATTATAACCATTTCATGAACCAACACAACATAAGCATTAATTTCAAACATCCCGTCAATTTGGATTCGTGTCCTTCATACGAACCTTGACGACTTTCATAACTTAGATTCATGATTCATCATACTTGTCCGCCTCTGGCCCGGTTTTAAAACTTCTACACTATCTCTCTATCTTCCTCAGCCTTCCACCAGCGGGTGGCCTCTCTCTTAGGAAAGTAAGTGGCAAAAAAGTCTTTTACGCTTCATCAATCATTTAAAATCTCAAATGATTCCTTTATTTCCTTTAGCCAGGCTCTTGCCTCGACCGGGTCAACTTGTTCCTTGGAACTCTGAGAGCTTAGCGCCTTAAAGGTCCTGAAATAATTTCCCACCGCATTGTTTCCTCAAGGTGGTGGTTGGGGATAAAAGTATAAGTTTTGTTTAGGTAGGTCCATGAATTGCCCGATAGGAGTACCATCCTGGTTCTCCCTATCTTGCTCGACTTCTGTTTTCTCAATATGAAATATTTCATCTTTCTCCCATAATTGGGGTTATCTTATACGTTAAAATCCTTATTTCCCACTTCATTAAGTTATGGGTTCCTTCTTTCCTGATGGCGACCTCCCTGACTATCACATTCAGGGTTTGCCCTAAATCTTATTCCTCGAACTATGGATTTCATCTAACATCCAGTCCTTAAGTTCTTAAACGTGTTATTCCCTTATCATCTTTCCCGGTATTAATCTCTTCTCCAGTCATCACTTTTTCCTGGCACCATATGATCTTTTCCAATAATTCGGGCTGCATTACAATCTCAAACAACTTTTCAGTACCGACTCCGATTACCTTCACTTCTATTTCCATTTTCTCAAAATATCTTATTAACTCTCCCAAAGACATTATAATCTTGAGTCTCTCCTTTCTACTAAGGTGTTAGCCATCATATTGGCTTTCCCTGGATGATAAAGAATCTCATAATCATAATCCATGATTAGCTCTAACCACCTCCTCTGGCGCATGTTGAGCTCTTTCTGTGTGAAAATATACTTGAGCTCTTGGGGTTTGCGTAAACCTCGCACTTCTCTCCATAAAAGTAGTACCTCCAATATTTAGGGAAAAACTATTGCCCTGAGCCCAAGATCATGGGTGGGATATCGAATTTTATATTCCCTTAAATGTTTTGATGCGTACGCGATTACCTTACCGTGCTGCATAAGCACGCACCCTAAGCCCCTGTGTGAAGCGTCACTACAAATCACAAAATCTCCCTTTTCATCCGGCAACGCCAACCTAGGGGCCGTCACCAATCTTTGCCTTAGTTCTTAAAAGCTGTTCTCGCATTTCTCTGTCCACTCGAACTTCTCAGTCTTACGAGTAAGCCGCATTAAAGGGGCTACTATCTTTGCAAACTTGAATGAATCTCCGATAGTAACCGGCCAATCCTACCTCTGGTAGTTGCCCTGGTCATGGTCATCAATTCCTCAGTGGTCCTTTATTCAATCTTGTCAGGATCCTCCACGGGATCCTCCTCAGCAACAATCCCTTCTGGGATAACATTCTCAACCGCTACATCCTCAATATGAACATCATCCGGTCCCTCATTAGGGTACTCCATCGGATCCACGATCTGATCTCCAATATGTAATAAAACAACATCGCGCTGTTGCTCCTCAAACTCAGGGTTCGGTGCCCCGCTACATCAATCTATGTTACTATCATGATATTTATAAGGGTTCCCATAAGGGTTTTAATTGTCATTACTATGTTAGGTAGTCCGACTATAAACTTGGCAAGAGTTCTTATTATCTTAGTGAACTTATCATTTTAACGACGCATCATCTCTGAGGTTTATAACGCTTAGCTCTGATACCATTTTTATAACACCCCCAAATCCGGGGTCGGGGATCCGGGTTGTCACGAGTTCCATTTCCCTTAATAACACTTAATCTTAATAAACCACCAACTACTGCGTACTGTGACCCCACAATATACACACACACACCACAAGTTATAGTCTCAGAGATGAATACCAAAAATAACACAAGTCATTTTATTCCACAATTATAAGTCATTACACCTCAAAAGGGTTTCTGAATAAATTTACATATTCTTTGCCATTATTCCAATTAATAATATACGTAAGTCTGGTACGGAAATAGTTGAAAACCTAGCCTATTTGTAGTTCCTACCTCAGCTACAACGACATCAACGCCTACAGGAAACTGCGGAACGTTTCCTATCCGCTCACAAATTGGGAGCTTGATCCTGTTCATCTTGTCTATCTGTTGTGTGATGAAAGAAGAAAGCAAGGGTGAGCAACAAGCCCACCAAAATAACATGTATAATAATTTATAATATATGAGCATTCTCATAGTACTCATGAAAGTTTTGGTCAAGAGGAAAATGAACCAAGTTTGATATCTTAATGCGACGAAATCACAAAATATTCAGTATATATACACATATATACTTTTCAAAATCTTTGAAATCCTCTGACATGTATAATATACACAGAGTTCCAGTTTATAACTGTATGAAAATATCATTGCAAGGTGATCTCATATATCTAACCTTATCTCAACATTTTTCTAAAAATCTTTGTCATGCATAAGATAATCATTAACTAGATATAAGTTGAAAATATGAAGTTACAAGATACTCCAATATACTTATATCTTTTTTGAATACTACTTGAACTACCATCGTTGAAGGTATAAATAGTTCATCCCACAGATGAAGTTACAAGACATAACTTGTATATAATCAATCTTTGAAATATCATCAAAAGGAAATAAAGTTACGAGACACTTCATTTGATGAAAACGTCATTTTGAAAACTCGACCCTACCAACAGTCAACAATCGCCCAACCGTAGCCTTTCTATTGAAGTGCTCTGGGTAGTGTTGCAGAAATATCCAACTGGATGATGAACTCATTACGGGAGTTTGCCGCACCAGGAAGACCACTCACGATGATCAGTCGCAGTAGTGAAACCCCACCATTTTCTACATGCAGAGGAGAACAGTCGGATTTACTTGTCAACCGAACACTGGACTCCTAAAGAATGGACCGTCTTAGCGGAACTTCCGGGCCATTTGGGCCAATAAATAAGGCTGGGCCGGTGCCACTCGACCACTTATGCCACTCCTAGTTCAGATGAAATCCATGACTCTGAAACGTAAAGCTCGTCTCCCCTTTCCCCAAGTAGAAACTTGTTGATACGGCTCCACCAAGAAGTCGTATCTAGTTGGAAAGGAAAACTCATCGATATTTCCCAGGTGATGCCTGTTAATGGATTAACTTATTCCAAGAATTTTACTTCCCAGGTGTTGGGTAAGTAATCAAAAACTCTTTTATCAAAATAGCAACCTTGTTGCGAATATAAAAATACATCACGGAGCCGGATCCCTCAGATTTTTGAGCGAGTATTTAAATTCCCCTAGAAAGGAAGATCTTATATTTGAAAACGAGTTTTGGGATCCTCTCTAACCTTCTAAAAATAGTTTTGATAAAGTTGGGAAATAATATCTAGAAATATTTAAAGTAAGAATGATTTGATAGTATCAATTATTTTCCGAATACTTGGCAAATATCGAAACATTATTTTTTAATAAAATAAAGAATATTATTTAATAAAATATGCGGAGTCATAAGTCTTCGAATGAATATTCAAAATAATATTCATTAAATAAATTAAGCAGAGTCATAAGTCCTCGAATGAATATTCAAAATAATATTCATTAAATAAAATAAGCGAAGTCATAAGTCCTCGAATGAATTTTCAAAATAATATTCATTAAATAAAATAAGCGGAGTCATAAGTCCTTGAATGAATATTCAAAATAATATTCATTTACAATATAAAACTATCGAATAAACATTATTCGATTAGTAGTTTTGAAAACTATTTATATATATATGTAATATACTCGGGAACATCGCCTTTCGGTTTAGAAAAATATTCAACTCTGGGTCCCCTATACTAAGGGTATACGCATGTAGTGCTTATCTCTAGTATAGGTATTATGCAGTTTATAATCAATTGAATCAACAATGAGATATCAAGATTGCGAAACAGGCATGCATATTTATCATATCAACATGCTCCAATATAATGCAAGATTTGCTAATAACAATCATGCACTTATCACAAGATAATGCATATACATATATACATCACAACAACAGTTATCTGGGTAGAAAACTTGCCTGAGTGTTCCGGGATAGACTTAAGCTTAGAGTGGGTCCGGTAACCTATGAACAACAACATAATCCGGAATTAGATGACGGTCGCTTAAGAAACTAGTCAAAACTCACTCATACCCTAAAGGTCACTTACGGTCGCTTACACGCTTAATGATTTGCATTAATCGCTCGCGTACCCTTGGTTCCACTAATTTTAATAAATTAACCGTTATGAATTTTAAGGCGACTCTTTCGCGAATACTCTACCAACTTCCTAACCCCCTTTACATAATTGTTTCATAATCCAATTAGTTTTTAAGGGCCTTAAACAAGGTCTCAAAGTAAAGCGAGGGGTAAAGGTTCGTTCACGAAATGCCGTAACTTAAAACGACCGTTTCTCCTAAACCAAAAATCGGATCTAAGCGAACGACATATCAAAATGAAGCTTATGACACGATCTAGCAAACATGGTAATGGTACAGATTAGTCTGTTGGATTTCTGTCTTGAACACTAAAACAAGAAGTTGAATGAAAACGGGCATTACGACGACTATGTTTATGCAATTACCCATGTTTATACGACTCCAATTAACCACCAACCAACTCATAACCATCAATACAAAAAAACTTCACCTAAACCATACCACATCAGTCCATAACCTCCAAGTTTTTCAACTCAAACAACCACAGTCAAGACCTATGAATTATAATCAAGCTTCAATTACCAAAACACTTCCAAATTAAACCAAAGTACTAGTAATCACAATCCATGCTTCTCATTTCATAAAACCAACCATTAAACTTACTAACAAATAAAGTAAAGGTTAGGGTTTAAATTTTATACCTTCCTTCGTAGGTGTTAAGTTTCTAGGAAGCCTTAGGGAGCCTTAATCTAACTTCCTAAAAGCTTGATCTTTCCAAAGAAATCAAGAACACAAAGTTAGGTTTTGATGTTTCTAAACGTCCGATTTAAAGAACTGTAAAAATGAGGGGCTTTCCCTGCTTATTTGGACGAGACTTGTGAACAAGAGTTGTAGGCCATCTCAATACCTTTCCAACGAGCTATAGAACACAACATTTGAGTGAGTATTGAAGGAGATATGGCAGTTTGAAGTTGCTGGTATTGTTTTGGCCGAGAGCTTTTGTTCTTGGAAGCAAAAGTCAACTTCTAATTTTTGTGTTTTATGATTTATGTTGGTTGCTTCTCTTTCTTTTAGCTTGGCAAATTTTACATGGCCCATAATCAACCAACAAAACAAAACCCCTTGTCATGCTTATGTCATCATGTTTGTATCATCTTTTTCACACATGTCTTCTCCTTGTGGTGTGATGACATCATCATCCACCAACCTCTTTGATTAAACCTTAATTACTTTGCTAATGACCGCTTATCTGTTATACGGTTTGCTTAACTTTCTTTTTCGTTCGTTGTTTGAGGGATCATATCCGGGATCTTATTACTTGGGTTCTCCTAAACTTTTCTCAATATTTTATATTCTTTTTATGATCCTCTCTTATAATCCTTGAATTTAAATTCTTTTAATCATGTTGCCTTATACTCAATTCTTTCGGTATCTGGTGGATTTTCGGGAAAAATCAAAGTGTTCGAATTTTAATTATGACGATCTTTACATACACTCATTTACTTTATGATATACTATTACGATTTTAGAATTTCCATAACAGTACTCCTATATAGCGTGGTCTAATAATTTTCCTAAATCAATATAGTCAGCAAAATTTAGTATTCATCAGGGTTTCAAAGTTTCCAAAAATTGGGGTTATTACAAGTTCTGGTACTTTCTTTGGAGATGAATCATAATAGCCTTTGTAAGCATTTTGGACAGGAAAGGTTGTTCTAGTCATGTAGCAGTTCTGATTTAGTAAGCACAAGTATCCCCTTTCATGAATTCTGAAAGTTTTAAATAAGCATGAGGATCTTGGCTTATTACATCCCTCTCTTCTCAACCAACAAAATAAAGGAAGAATATTTTATGAGGTTTCTGTCCTTTTATAAATCAGGTTTCTTTCGAGAGTTACCTGAGTGGATTTGTGTTTGAGTTTGTGTTTGTGTTGCTGTGCTTGGGTGAACTGCAGTTGGGTTGTGAAAGATGTATAATCTGCAGCTTAGAACAAATGCCTGTTGAGTGATCCATAGATCTCAGAACTCTTGTAATTAACAAGTTTCTTGCAATTATAGGCAAGTTCAGGGAGTTTTGCAAAAATTTCATTTTCAAAGATGTTTGGATATAAAAGTTAAGGAATTTAAAAACAAAATCAAGAATGATTTTGTGTAACATTCTACTTTACTTATCCATTAATATGTCTGATGCATCAGTTGAAACCAAATGTGTTATCCCTACTTCGAGTGATTTTCTGAATTTCTTGTTGTTGTCTTGAAGAGATTGTGTTTAACCTGTACTGCATTGAACATATGTAACTTTATGATGTTTAGTTTGACATATGCAGTGTAAGATTTTCAGTTGCATGTAGTATTACAGGAAAGATGATAATCAGTTAAATTTTAAACACATAGGAAACAAGACACAAATAGTTTTGAAATAGAGAAGATGAAAGATTTTCATTAATATAGAAACAGAGTACATGTTGATCTAGATTCCAATAATTAAACCCTAATCCTAACTACTCTAGTTTCTGCTTCTTCTCAGCTTCAATCCTCCTTTCCCTGCGTTGGTACGCTCCAGACATGGAGTGTACAAGAGAAATGATTCTCTCTTGTAGCTCTAGAGCAGCAAGACATTCCCGCTCAGCCTCCAAAGCACGTCTCTCCTGTTCGAACGAGACTTCACCCTCGAAAAATAGAAAATTTATTTGATCATCCCAAGAAAGTTTGTCAAAAACTTCAGGGGGAACATCAAAAGGCCCGCAAACTATCCCTTTGATGCAGACACGAAGCCCAATAGGGTCATAGTAGACCTTGTTATCTGCCAAATGAAGGGTTGGTAGATAAATGCCATTGTTTAGCTTTTAGAATACAGGAGCAGCCATTTGAGAGACTTGAACAAGATGAGGGTTTGGAGTTAGGATGTTTTTTGAGAGAAAAAGTAGTGATGAATAATGAAGAGAGAATGATTTGAATTTATAGAAGGAGAAAAGAAACCAAGAGACACTTGAGTTGCCCGGTTAATAAGTGTTATAATCATATAAACACACTTTACATGTACCTAGGCAGTTAAAAGTGACTTGCCTTTCTAGATTAACTATTCCCCATGCAAGTACTCAAGAACACTTACACAAAAAGTAACCCTTCCTAGCAGCAAAAGATATTCCACTAGCTCACTAATCAAATCAAATACTCCGTATTGAAAAAGATTTATTTTGAATAAATTCAAAACACATAATTAGCACACAGTCAAATAAATTCAACAATTATCAGTATTCTCAAAACATCACATATAATATACTATTCTACTTACATTAGACTAACATTTTCCATATTTGATCAAAAATATGCACATAAGCACGTAAATGTGTCAATAAGTCTGAGTAATTATAGACAAAGTAAATGACTTAATGAAAATTCTGAAATACGCATTGGGATTTATTCTAAAAGTCATTTTGAACATTGTACGCATATACGAGAAGTTATTTTAGGTTCTTGATTAGAGAAGTAAAATGAGCTTATCGACATGTCTTATAAATACTCAGTTTGTCCAAAAAGGACTGATAAGTTATGAATTTTTAATCAATATAAAATTTGAACAGATTTTATGTCAAAAGTATTTTGATGAACATAATTTATGAATTAAATTATTCCAGTTTTTCATACTTTTTGCTTATTTTGATTTGTTATTTATTAACTTCACATATTTAGGATATGAATTAATAAATATATAGTTTACTTAGAATTATGAAAAATTTCAAGTTAAAATATGTATCGAGAAGTCTGGTATTTATAGTAAAAACTGATGACTTGTCGAGAACTAAAAAATAGACGTTTGGAGTTTGTCTATCGAGAAGTCATTTTTAAAAAAAAATTAAGTACGTATCGAGAAGTCGTTTTAAATTACTCTTTTAGAGAACTCAAAATTGACTTATCGAGGTCAAATAAATACCCAGTTTGTCCAAAAGGCGGACTGAATTAATTCTAACTTTTATTTGAATAAATTCAAAATAAAATTAGAATAAATTTTCCAAAAGTATTTTACCAAAATAATTCATTAATTTAAATTATTTCAGTTATGAGTTGTTGATAAGTCAACCATTGTATTTGTAGAGAACTCTGTGAATTAACATTAATAAAGAACTCTACAAGGACTTATCGATAAGTCATTTTTAAGCCTATCGAGAAGTCACTCGAGAAGTCAGTAAATTGACTTGTCCTCGAGAAGTCCTAAAATTACTTGTCGAGAAGTCACTTAGACTTATCGAGAACTCAAAATCTATATACTTTTGATTATTGCAATTCTTCCTTGTGTTAATTTTACATATTAAGAATGTAAATTAACAACTGAGCAGTTTACTAAGAATTTGAAAAATTCCAAGTTGAATTTGAATTTGAAAAACAAATATGCAGAGATTTCTGAAATATTTATAATTCATATTTCAGTTAATTTCCAATTAAATCAAATTGATTTTGATTTACTGGAGATTAATCTGCTGCAAAACATTAGCTGGGTTCTTGCCTTAGGATGAAGAATTAAGCATTCCAATTTCACCTACAAGTCTAGTGAAAGTTGCTTCATCCAAAGGTTTAGTAAAAATGTGTAACACCCCCAAATCCAGGGTCGGGGATCCGGGTTGTCACGAGTTCCATTTCCCTTAATAACACCCAATCTTAATACACAATCAACTACTATGAACTATGACCCCACAATAAACACACACAACACAAGTTATAGTCTCAGAGATGAATATCCAAAAATAATCACAAGTCGTTTTATTCCACAATTATATGTCAATACACCTTAAAAAGGTTTCTGAATAAATTTACATTTCTTTGCCATTATTACAATTCATAAATATACATAATCTGGTACATCAAAAGTTGAAAGCCTAGCCTATTGGTAATTTCTACCTCAGCTACAGCGGCCTCAACGCTTCCCGAAAGCTGCGGAACGTTTCCTATCCGCTTACGAATTGGGAGCTTGGTGCTGTTCATCTTGTCTATCTGATGTTGTGTGATGAAAGAAGAAAGCAAGGGTGAGCAGCAAGCCCACCAAAATAATATGTATAATGATTAACAATATATGAGCCTTCTCATAGTACTCATGAAAGTCTTGGTCAAAAGAAATGAACCAAGTTGATATCTTAATGCGATGAAATCGCAAAATATTCAGTATATATATATACATATATACTTTTCAAAATATTGGAAGTCCTCTTCCATGCATAATACACACAGAGTTCCAGTGTATAACTGTATAAAAATATCGTTGCAAGGTGATCTCATATATCTAACCTTGTCTCAACATTTTTCCGAAAATCTTTGACACGCACAAGATAATCATTTACTAGATATAAGTTTAAAAGATGAAGTTACAAGATACTCCAATATACTTATATCTTTCCGAATACTACTTGAACTACCACCGTTCAAGTTATAATTAGTTTCAAAAGTTCATCACATAGATGAGAATACAAGATAAGACTTGAATAGATTCAATTTTTGAAATATTATTGAATGAAATGAAGTTCGAGATACTTCATTAAGTCCCGATATATATATATATATCCATATATATATATATATATATATATATATATATATATCTCATACATTTCCTGAAAACCTCTGTCATGTAAAGTATGAACAGAGTTGCAATATCCAATGAATTTTGGAAAGAAAAGAATTTTGGCATAAACCCGATATCTTGCTGATCAGGCAAAGATACCAATAAGTAACCTTTTCTACTAGTAGATGGATGAATCCCCCACCGGTCATCACCCTGGCCACATAAGGACCTTGTGCTGGACCGCCACCCGGCCTCTTACGCGTTGATGGACGGCCACCCAGCCACTTACACTTTGATAGACCGTACCCCGGCATGTCGCTTATGCCGACTCAATTAGATGGGCTTACTTCCCGAACGTTGGGTAAGTAATCAATTCATTTGTTTTCTCAAAACAGCAACCACGTTGCGAATGTAAAATGCACCACAGAGCTGGATCCCCCAGGTTTTGAGCGAGTATTTAAATCCCCTTTGAAAGGAAGATCTTAAATATAAAAAAAAATGAGTTTTGGGGTCCACTCTAACTTTAAAAATCATTTTGAAGACTCGAAAACATTTTTAAGAATGTTTGGAGTACTGCTGATTTATTAAAATAAATCAGTCCCGATATGAAAGAAATATCTGAATATTATTATTTAAATAATATTCCCATAAGAATAATTGAGGTAGAAGTTGGAAAACTTATACTTGAATGAATAGCAAATAATCAAAGATATACTTATACGAAAGTAATATCTTATTTGAATAATCAAAAAAATAAGTTTGATTATCGAAATATTATTCTTTAATAAAATAAAGAATATTATAAAATAATAAACGGAGTCATAAGTCCTCGAATGAATATTATAAATAATATTCATAAAATAAAACAAAGGAGTCATACATCCTCAAATGAATATTCAAATAATATTCATTAAATAATATAACTGAGTCATAAGCCCTCGAATGAATATTCGAAATAATCTTCAATTAATAAAATAAAAGGAGTCATAAGTCCTCGAATGAATATTCAAGTAATATTCATTAAATAATATAAAGTTATCGAATAAACTTTATTCGATTAATAGTTGTGAAAACTATAACCATATATATATATAAATATATATATATAAGATCTACTCGGGATCCTCGACTCCCGGTTTTAGAAAATGTTTTCACCTTTGGGTCCCTATACTAAGGGTATATGCAATTTACCTCTATTCTCTAGCATATGTATTATCAACTGAACCAACAGATACATATCAAGATTACGAAACATACATGCATATATACCATATCACATGCTCCAATATATCGCAAGAATTTGCTAATAACAATCATTCATTTATCACAAGATAATGCATATACACATATACATCACAACAACAGTATAACGGGTAGAAAACTTGCCTGAGCGACTGGGGGTTACGAATGGCTCGGGACGAGTCTGGTAACCTATAAGCAACAAGTAAGTTGGAATTAAACCAAAGTCACTTGTAAATCTATACTCTAACCAACTCAGACTCTAACGCTCGTTTTGCGCTTAACGATTTACTTAAGTCGCTCGAGTACCCTCGGCTCCACCATTTTTAATAAATTACCCATTACGAGTTTTAAAGCGATTCTTTCGCGAGTGCCTTACCATTTGCATAATACAATTTACATAAATGATTCATACTCCAATTAGTCCTTTAGGGTCCTTAACCAATGTTTCAAAGTAAGGCGAGGGATAATGTTTCTATTCGCAAAACGCCGTTACTTAAAACGGCCGTTTCTTCTAAACCGTACATCGGAATCAAACGAACTACATATCAAAACGAAGCTCGTAACATGAAATATCTAATAATGGCAATGGTCAAAATCTAGCAGGGGGTTCTCGGGTCCTAATGTTATGAACAAAAGCAGTCTAAAGTAAATCGGACATTACGACGGCTATGTTTACGCGATTTCCCAATTTTAAACCATTCAAAAACCATCACGATTCAACCTCAACCCATTCATACAACCAAAGTCCATCCGTATCTCATCATAACAGCCCCAATCAATTCAATATTAACATTTATACTTATGCCTAAGCTTGAATTTAACTATACTTAAGTTCTTTTAACCAAAACAACAAGATTTACCATTCCATTTCACTACCACTCCAATCCAAACTCTAAACCACAAGCATTAAGCTACTATATCACCATAATAATCAAAATCATCTTATTATACATAGGAACCTAGGGTTTGGAGATGATATACCTTCCTTGAAGTGGTGGGAGTAGCTAGGAAGCCTTAAGAAGCTTTGAGAAGTCTTATGGATGCTTGGATCTTAAAGGAAAACAAGAAAAAATTCAAGTTAAAACCTTGAAAACACTATTCATTGTCTTCTTCATTGATTTATTGAAGAAGATTGAGAAAGAATTGAAGGCTCAAACTCATGATATAGCCATAACTATGCATAAGGATGATTAGGGAATTAACTCACCAATTTAGGAAGCTTGGATCTTGGATTTTGAAAATTCTTGCCTTTAAAAAGTGAAAAAGCCGAGAGCAAATGAAGAAATAATGCCTTGGTTTCTTTTTGTTTTGATGAAGAATGAATTATTTGGCTTGGTTGGTTGTAGTTTTGTTTTTGTTTTGGTTAATTACCAATTTAACCTTGATTTTGTGTGGTTCTCATTCAACCACACCTCCTTCCTTCCCATGTCATGCTTGTGTCATGCTATGATGTCATCTTTCCCTCCTTGTCCTCTTCTCATTGGTTGGGTGACCTCATCCCCACTAATCTCTTTGATTAACTTCCTAATTGTTTGCCTAATGACCGCTGATCTGTTATACGATTCGCTTAACTTTCGTTTTCGTTTATCGTTTATCGTTTGAGGGATCATACCCGTGATCTTATTACTTAGGTTCCCTTAACCTTTCTCCATACATTATATTCCTTTTATGATCCTCTCTTATAATCCTTGAATTTAAATCCTTTTAATCATGTTACCTTATACTCAATTCTTTCCGTATCTAGTGGATTTCCGGGAAAATCAAAGTGTTCGGAATTGGATTATGACGATCTTTACATACACTTATATACCATATAGAGTTCTAATAAAATCTCAGAATATCCATAACAGAACCCCTACATAGTGTGGCATGAAAAGTTTTCTCATTCAGCAAAAACACTATTCATAAGGGTTTCAAAAATTTCCAAAAATTGGGGTTATTACAGTCTCCCCTCCTTAAAAGGATTCCGTCCCGGAATCAGATAGAAAATGAATAGGGATACTCTCTTAGCATTGCACTTTCTAACTCTCGAGTAAATTTTCCCACATTGTGGTCCTACCACCAAACTCTGCCTAGTTTGATAATCCTTCTCCTAAGCACTTGTTCCTTTTCACTCTATAACCCTTCCTGGTTGCTCAATATAGGTTACGTCGGGTTGCATGTCTATGCGCTCATATGCCCCTATTTATCTGGCATCTGAATTACACTTCCTTAATATTGATACGTGAAACACGTTACGACCTGCTACATGTTCGGGGTTAGGGCTAGCTCATATGCTATCCTCCCAATACGTCTTAATATATCCAAGGGTCCAACAATTCGTGGACTTAGCTTTCATTTCTTTCCGAACCTCATCCTTCCTTTCTAAGGGAATACCTATATCAACACTTAGTCCCCTCCTTCCTATCCCTTATCCTTTTGTGTCAAATCAACATACTTCTTATGTCCGTCTTGGGCTACTACCAGCCGTCCTCTGATTAAATCTATTAAATCCTTGGTCCTTTGGACCACTGCTGGTCCGAGCATCTTGCGCTCTACATCTTCATCCTAACACAAGGGAGATCGACATTGTCTTCCCTCAAGGATCTCATAAGGCGACATCTCGATACCTGACATACGATCTATTATCGTGAGAAAACTCAATCCGCGTTAAGGGATCATTCCAGTTTCTTTCAAGTCTATTGCACAGACTCTCATTATAGCTTTTAGCATTAGAGCTTTTGCTTCTCAATACCCATTCTTTTCCAGTTCGTAATCGCTACTACCTTCCGTTCCTAATATTATACGGGTTATACTTTTGCTCGTTAGCGTTCTATAACCTTTTAATAACCACGTCAACCTTAGTATCACGAATGTGTTTCCATCCCGAATACCACCATAGATTTACTACTCCTTTTTCAGCTATTTCTATTTTCCAAAGTTTGATCAATCATATAGAAGTAAAGGAATTTGTTGAGAGATCACTATGATCATGAACACTTGTTATATCGCATAGTTAGTACAGAAGGTGGCCATCTTTTAGTACTTGACAAGCAATTAAACAATAGCTGGTATCCTACTCGGCTTCTATCACACAGATAGATAGTCATTCGGCAATACCTCCCCTTCTGGAAGGGTTGTTCTTCTCAGCTTATATGAAATGAAAAGAAGAGAAAAGAACGAACTGAAGAGAATTGTATATACGAAAAAAAATTATTGCCATAAAATATCTGGCTTGGAATCTACCTCTGAACTATAGAGGTTTGTCATAAGAGAACAAAACATATATGTATTTATATCAACATCAAGTATTATAGCATCGTATTTCACATGCTTAAATATTTTTGCTATTCCGTCCATCATTCTATGGACCCATGCTCTTCCTCGAGCTTATACACAATCACCTTTGAAACTCCCTCGACATTGAAAATCGAATCTGGGATCTCATTCTAGACATCATCGTTACTTGAATTCTATGCTTGCACCGCAACCTTCCTCGTATAATAATACGACTCTCTATTGATAAGAAAGAATAAATATTCAATAGGTAGATAATCTAATTAATTAGTCTATCAATGATAACTTATACACCACCACGACCCGATTAGTGGTACTCAATCTCAACATCCATTCCAATACAACTCTCACGGTTGTAATCAGCTCATTACTCGCAGAATCATTGCTGTATTACTATGGTCCACCACTGACCTACTGTAGTCATTCATTTTCCATGAAGTCTTAATAGCTAACCATACGGAGTCCATACATGTCGTATCAAATCCTTCTAAGGAGGTAACATAATCACCATTCATGATTCATGAAGAACACTCCTGATCCTGACATACATACATGACATGAAGCAGATAAAAGTGCAGAAGAGTTTCAGTCAAAGCAACGATAGCAGGTTAATACCATTCTTAATCATATGCCTTCAATAGAAGACTTAACTCAAAGGTTCGTTTAGTCCTTTTTGAAATATGGTCCTGGATTATTCTCAAGATAGGACCTTCTAAGATAGATAGCCCGCTCATGGCGATTACACGAATTAAACCTTTACCAACCACTATTACGGTTGGGTATTGCACAGTCATCAGAAGGAATGTCAATCTTCCAAACCATAATACAACCTTCACAGCTTTAACCATCATCATTGTATTCTTTTGGTACAAGCGCCTATAATTATCCTTTTACCTTTAAAGTGTCGGCCACCTCTTTGGCCTTTCCTGATAGTAAAATTTCCTTACAGTCAATGTCATTTTAACCACCTCCAAATAAATTTTCTACCTTATTTCAATCACAGCTTATGTGAAGATGTTTTCCTTAAAATCTGATGAGTAAAAAAAAATCACCATTTTTCCATAAGTTATTGCCTCAGTCTTTAGAGGTTAATCACTGTCACGACTGACTCTCAATCATACTTAGAACATCTTTTATCTTAAGTCCTAATTGCCCTAAATAATTTCAACCATTACTGGTTCGATCCATACTTTCTCGTGGTTTAACACGTGCCCCACTTGGTAACATTATAATTACGTCATATTTCCTTTATCAACATTTCTATTCTTGAGAATTTTGAATATTACCTTTCTCCTTGTAAAACCTCTAAGGTTATCCTTCAATCGTTCCTCCTGTATTCCCTAGATACAGGGCATATCAAAATACCATTTACTATTACTAGAACCATTGTCTATATACTTCTGAAAAATTTCTCCACTGATTCTTAAAGGTTGTTGTTACCTTAACCCCTTTCCAAATCATACTGTCAAAACTCATGATGTCCCTATTAAGGGTGAAATGCCAACCTTTATGCATTCCCCTAGGATTCATTTTAAGTTACCGATGTTCTATCCTTAATTCCACCTTTAAAAGGTACCTGCATCCTTCCATGGATAAATCAAGTCATATATCCCTGACAAGGGTGTCTTATTCAATCATTCCCACCTCGATAGTATATGCCTAATTTCACAATAACATCTGTATTCAAAATGGGGTCAATCAATATGGCCTCCAAAAGATAACAATGTTTACCCGCTTTTCTTTCCTAATTTGGTAATGACAACAGGGATGTTCTGGAAGATATCGGTCGTGTTCAACGTGAACTTTTTCTTAATAATTCCTCATTTACTTTTGTTGTTTATCTCAACAGTCATCTCAATGTTAGAATATCTCTCATACCTGGCATCTCCCTTTCTGGGTATCGAGCCACCGGTCTTACATTTCACATTCTTGAAGGTCGCTTCCTTCATCCAATTTTCCTACTTTCTTACTTTCTTGTCTCCTTAGTCTATCCGGGTCTCATTATTTATCCTTCGAACTATCTCAAGGTTTCCTCGAATCCTCCCAACTTACAGGGGATAAAATATATATATCTCTTATGCCCTCAACCATCAATTTTAACTCATGGTGAATCATCCTCATCCTGACGAATGCATACTTTCTATTTCTATTACTACAAGTCTTTAAGACTTCCTCATACCTAACTCCCTTATCATACCTCAAACTCTATTGCCTTTTTATTTCTTTCCACTTCAGTCTCCCTTTATTTTCCTTTCTCTTACAATCATTATTTCATGAACCCACTAATCATTGACTTCAAGAATCACATCGTTCTGGGATTCTTGTCATCAGAACCAATCTTGACAACTTTTACAACTTAGCTTCATATTTCATCATACTCGTCCGCCTTTGTTCTGACTCTAAAGCTTTTACACTATCTCCATAACCTCGGGAATTACTTTCCCGAAACAATTGACTGAACTTTAATCAGTTTATTCTAACCTCTGGCTCCGTGCCTTTCTTGGTCTTTCACCAGCGGGTGGTCTCTCTCTTAGGAGGGTAAGTGACAAAAACAGTCTTTTGTGATTCGTCAATCATTCAGAATCTCAAATGATTCCTCTATTTCCTTTAGCCAGGCTCTTGCCTCGACTGGGTCAACCTGTTCCTTGGAACTCTGAGAGCTTAGAGACTTAAAGGTCCTGAAAGAATTTCACACCATATTGTTTCCTCAAGGTGGTGGTTGGGAATAAAGTATAAGTTCTGTTTAGACAGGTCCATGAATTGTCGTATAGGAGTACCGTCTCGGGTCTCCTTTCCTTACTCGACTTTCTGTTTCCTTAGTCTGGACGTTCCCTCCTCCTCCCCATAATCGGGGTCATCCTACATGTTTTAAATCCTCATTTTCCACTTCATTATGTTATGGGTTCCTTTTTATCTTGATGGCGACCTCCCTGACTATCACGTTCAGGGTTTGCTCTAAATCTTATTCCTCAAACTAGCTTTCATCTAAGATCTCATCTTTAAGCTCTTGAACATTTGGAACCCAAATTCTGTAGAAATACCTCATTATTCCCTTATCATCTTTCTCGGTATTAATCTTTTATCTAATTGTTGGCTCTCTGCCTTCATTCATCACTTTTTCTAGCACAATATGTTGTTTTCCGATAATTAGGACTGTATTGTAATCTCAAACATCTTTTCGGTACCGGCTCCGGTTACCTTCACTTCTATTTTCATTTTCTCAAAATCTCTCATAAACTCTCCCAAAGACATTATCATCTTGAGTCTCTCCTTTTTACTAAGGGCATCAGCCACCATATTGGCTTTCCCCGGATGATAAAGAATCTCATAATCGTAATCCTTGATTAGCTCTAACCACCTCATTTGGCGCATGTTGAGCTCTTTTCTGCGTGAAAATGTACTAGAGCACTTATGGCTTAGGTAATTCTCGCACTTCTCTCCATACAAGTAGTGCCTCCAATCTTTAGGGCAAAACTATTACCATGAGTCCAAGCTCATGGGTGGGGATATCGAATTTTATATTCCCTTAATGGTCTTGACGCGTACGCGATTACCTTGTTGTGCTGTATAAGAAGCACCCTAATTCTTTATGCGAAACGTCACTACACATCACAAAATCTCCTTTTCCATCCGGCAACGCCATCATAGGGGCCGTCACCAATCTTTGCTTCAGTTCTTAAAAGCTGTTCTCGCATTTCTCTGTCCATTCAAACTTCTCAGTCTTACGAGTAAGCCGCGTTAAATGGGCTACAATCTTTACAAACTTGAACGAACCTCCGGTAGTGATCGACCAATCCTACTTCTGGTAGGCGACCTAACCATGGTCATTAATTCATTAGTGGTCCTTTATTCATTCTTGTCAGGATCCTCCATGGGATCCTCCTTAGCAACTATCCCTTCTAGGACAACATCCTCAACTGCTACATCCTCAATATCAACATCATCCGGTCCTGCATTAGGACACTCTATCGGATCCACAATCCGATCTCCAATTAGTAATAAAACATCATCGCGCTGTTGCTCCTCAACCTCAGGGTTCGGAGTCCCGCTACCATCTACGATAACGAACTACGCTTCTATCACGATATTTATAAGGGTTCCCATAAGGGTTTTAACTGTCGGTACTACGTTAGGTAGCCCGACTATGAACTTGGCAAGAGTTCTTATTATCTTAGTGAACTTATTATCTTAACGTCACATCATCTCTGAAGTTTATAACGCTTAGCTCTGATACCACTTCTGTAACACCCCCAAATCCGGGGTCGGGGATCCGGGTTGTCACGAGTTCCATTTCCCTTAATAACACCCAATCTTAATACACAATCAACTACTCTGAACTGTGACCCCACAATAAACACACACACCACAAGTTATAGTCTCAGAGATGAATATCCAAAAATAATCACAAGTCGTTTTATTCCACAATTATATGTCAATACACCTTAAAAAGGTTTCCGAATAAATTTACATTTCTTTGCCATTATTACAATTCATAAATATACATAATCTGGTACATCAAAAGTTGAAAGCCTAGCCTATTGGTAATTTCTACCTCAGCTACAGCGGCCTCAACGCTTCCCGAAAGCTGCGGAACGTTTCCTATCCGCTTGCGAATTGGGAGCTTGGTCCTGTTCATCTTGTCTATCTGATGTTGTGTGATGAAAGAAGAAAGCAAGGGTGAGCAGCAAGCCCACCAAAATAATATGTATAATGATTAACAATATATGAGCCTTCTCATAGTACTCATGAAAGTCTTGGTCAAAAGAAATGAACCAAGTTGATATCTTAATGCGATGAAGTCGCAAAATATTCAGTATATATATATACATATATACTTTTCAAAATATTGGAAGTCCTCTTCCATGCATAATACACACAGTGTTCCAGTGTATAACTGTATAAAAATATCGTTGCAAGGTGATCTCATATATCTAACCTTGTCTCAACATTTTTCCAAAAATCTTTGACACGCACAAGATAATCATTTACTAGATATAAGTTTAAAAGATGAAGTTACAAGATACTCCAATATACTTATATCTTTCCGAATACTATTGAACTACCACCGTTCAAGTTATAATTAGTTTCAAAAGTTCATCACATAGATGAGAATACAAGATAAGACTTGAATAGATTCAATTTTTGAAATATTATTGAATGAAATGAAGTTACGAGATACTTCATTAAGTCCCGATATATATATATATATATATATATATATATATATATATATATATTTCATACATTTCCTGAAAACCTCTGTCATGTAAAGTATGAACAGAGTTGCAATATTCAATGAATTTTGGAAAGAAAAGAATTTTGGCATAAACCCGATATCTTGCTGATCAGGCAAAGATACCAATAAGTAACCTTTTCTACTAGTAGATGGATGAATACCCCACCGGTCATCACCCTGGCCACATAAGGACCTTGTGCTGGACCACCACCCGGCCTCTTACGCGTTGATGGACTGCCACCCAGCCACTTACACTTTGATAGACCGTACCCCGGCCTGTCGCTTATGCCGACTCAATTAGATGGGCTTACTTCCCGAACGTTGGGTAAGTAATCAATTCATTTGTTTTCTCAAAACAGCAACCACGTTGCGAATGTAAAATGCACCACAGAGCTGGATCCCCCAGGTTTTGAGCGAGTATTTAAATCCCCTTTGAAAGGAAGATCTTAAATATAAAAAAATGAGTTTTGGGGTCCACTCTAACTTTACAAATCATTTTGAAGACTCGAAAACATTTTTAAGAATGTTTGGAGTACTGCTGATTTATTAAAATAAATCAGTCCCGATATGAAAGAAATATCTGAATATTATTATTTAAATAATATTCCCATAAGAATAATTGAGGTAGAAGTTGGAAAACTTATACTTGAATGAATAGCAAATAATCAAAGATATACTTATACGAAAGTAATATCTTATTTGAATAATCAAAAAAATAAGTTTGATTATCGAAATATTATTCTTTAATAAAATAAAGAATATTATTAAATAATAAACGGAGTCATAAGTCCTCGAATGAATATTATAAATAATATTCATAAAATAAAACAAAGGAGTCATACATCCTCAAATGAATATTCAAATAATATTCATTAAATAATATAACTGAGTCATAAGCCCTCGAATGAATATTCGAAATAATCTTCAATTAATAAAATAAAAGGAGTCATAAGTCCTCGGATGAATATTCAAGTAATATTCATTAAATAATATAAAGTTATCGAATAAACTTTATTCGATTAATAGTTGTGAAAACTATAACCATATATATATATAAAAATATATATATAAGATCTACTCGGGATCCTCGACTCCCGGTTTTAGAAAATGTTTTCACCTTTGGGTCCCTATACTAAGGGTATATGCAATTTACCGCTATTCTCTAGCATAGGTATTATCAACTGAACCAACAGATATATATCAAGATTATGAAACATACATGCATATATACCATATCACATGCTCCAATATATCGCAAGAATTTGCTAATAACAATCATGCATTTATCACAAGATAATGCATATACATATATACATCACAACAACAGTATAACGGGTAGAAAACTTGCCTGAGCGACTGGGGGTTACGAATGGCTCGGGACGAGTCTGGTAACCTATAAGCAACAAGTAAGTTGGAATTAAACCAAAGTCACTTGTAAATCTATACTCTAACCAACTCAGACTCTAACGCTCGTTTTGCGCTTAACGATTTACTTAAGTCGCTCGAGTACCCTCGGCTCCACCATTTTTAATAAATTACCCATTATGAGTTTTAAAGCGATTCTTTCGTGAGTGCCTTACCATTTGCCTAATACACTTTACATAAATGATTCATACTCCAATTAGTCCTTTAGGGTCCTTAACCAATGTTTCAAAGTAAGGCGAGGGATAATGTTTCTATTCGCGAAACGCCGTTACTTAAAACGGCCGTTTCTTCTAAACCGTACATCGGAATCAAACGAACTACATATCAAAACGAAGCTCGTAACATGAACTATCTAATCATGGCAATAGTCAAAATCTAGCAGGGGGTTCTCGGGTCCTAATGTTATGAACAAAAGCAGTCTAAAGTAAATCGGACATTACGACGGCTATGTTTACGCGATTTCCCAATTTTAAACCATTCAAAAACCATCACGATTCAACCTCAACCCATTCATACAACCAAAGTCCATCCGTATCTCATCATAACAGCCCCAATCAATTCAATATTAACATTTATACTTATGCCTAAGCTTGAATTTAACTATACTTAAGTTCTTTTAACCAAAACAACAAGATTTACCATTCCATTTCACTACCACTCCAACCCAAACTCTAAACCACAAGCATTAAGCTACTATATCACCATAATAATCAAAATCATCTTATTATACATAGGAATCTAGGGTTTGGAGATGATATACCTTCCTTGAAGTGGTTGGAGTAGCTAGGAAGCCTTAAGAAGCTTTGAGAAGTCTTATGGATGCTTGGATCTTAAAGGAAAACAAGAAAAAATTCAAGTTAAAACCTTGAAAACACTATTCATTGTCTTCTTCATTGATTTATTGAAGAAGATTGAGAAAGAATTGAAGGCTCAAACTCATGATATAGCCATAACTATGCATAAGGATGATTAGGGAATTAACTCACCAATTTAGGAAGCTTGGATCTTGGATTTTGAAAATTCTTGCCTTTAAAAAGTGAAAAAGCCGAGAGCAAATGAAGAAATAATGCCTTGGTTTCTTTTTGTTTTGATGAAGAATGAATTATTTGGCTTGGTTGGTTGTAGTTTTGTTTTTGTTTTGGTTAATTAACAATTTAACCTTGATTTTGTGTGGTTCTCATTCAACCACACCTCCTTCCTTCCCATGTCATGCTTGTGTCATGCTATGATGTCATCTTTCCCTCCTTTTCCTCTTCTCATTGGTTGGGTGACCTCATCCCCACTAATCTCTTTGATTAACTTCCTAATTGTTTGCCTAATGACCGCTGATCTGTTATACGGTTCGCTTAACTTTCATTTTCGTTTATCGTTTATCGTTTGAGGGATCATACCCGGGATCTTATTACTTAGGTTCCCTTAACCTTTCTCCATACATTATATTCCTTTTATGATCCTCTCTTTTAATCCTTGAATTTAAATCCTTTTAATCATGTTACCTTATACTCAATTCTTTCTGTATCTAGTGGATTTTCGGGAAAATCAAAGTGTTCGGAATTGGATTCTCACGATCTTTACATACACTTATATACCATATAGAGTACTAATAAAATCTCAGAATATCCATAACAGAACCCCTACATAGTGTGACATGAAAAGTTTTATCATTCAGCAAAAACACTATTCATAAGGGTTTCAAAATTTTTCAAAAATTGGGGTTATTACAAAATGTCAGCTAATTGTTTTTCTGTTGGAACAAAAATGATCTCAATGGTACCATTTGTAACATGTTCTCTAATAAAATGGTACCTTACATCAATGTGCTTTGTTCTAGAATGATTAACTGGATCGGCTACTATAGATATAGCACTAGTATTGTCACACATAATAGGAATTTTGTGTAACACTAGGCCATAATCCATTAGCTGATTTCTAATCCAAAGCACTTGAGCACAAAAACTTTCTGTGGCTATGTATTCAGCTTCAGCTGTAGAAGTTGATACATATTGTTGTTTCTTGCTATACCAGGATACAAGTCTTTTTCCAAGAAATTGACAGCTTCCACTGGTACTCTTTTTGTCAACCCTGCATCCAGCAAAATCTGCATCTGTGTAACCAACGGCTTCAAAACTAGTTCCCTTAGGGTACCATAATCCCAAGTTTGGAGTTCCTTCCAGGTATCTGAAAATCCTCTTTACATCCATCAAAATGTGATTCTTTTGGATTGGCTTGAAATCTTGCACATAGACATGTTGTAAACATGATGTCTGGTCTACTTGCTGTTAAATAAAGCAGTGATCCAATCATCCCTCTATAGCTTGAGATATCTACACTTTTCCCTTTTTATCTTCATCCAACTTTGTTGCAGTAGACATAGGTGTAGATGCAGGTGAATAATCAACCATACCAAACTTTTTCAATAGATCCTTGACATACTTAGTTTGGCTGATGAAGATACCATCGCTTTTTTGACTAACTTGAAGTCCAAGGAAGTAACTCAGTTCCCCCATCACACTCATTTTATATTCACTTTGCATAAGCTTGGAGAATCTTTCGCAAAGCTTTTCATTAGTAGAACCAAAGATGATATCATCCACATAAATCTGAACTAGGATCATATCTTCACCATGTTTCTTGTAGAAGAGAGTCTTGTCTATGGTACCTCTAGTAAAACCATGCTTTAGTAGAAAATCTGACAGCGTGTTATACCAAGCTCTAGGTGTCTGTTTTAGTCCATATAGAGCCTTGAGTAACTTGTACACAAAATTTGGAAATTCTGGATCTTCAAAGCCAGGTGGCTGTTGCACATAAACTTCTTCTTCTAGCTCACCATTCAGAAAGGCACTCTTGACATCCATTTGATACACTTTAAAATTTGAATGTGCAGCAAATGCTAGAAAGATTCTTATTGCTTCAAGTCTCGCAACTAGAGAAAAAGTTTCATCATAATCAATTCCTTCTTCTTGTGAGTAGCCTTTTACAACCAACCTTGCTTTGTTTCTGGTAACTATACCATTTTCATCCATTTTATTCCTGAACACCCATTTTGTTCCAATAATGCTTCTATTCTTAGGTGCAGGAACTAACTTCCAGACTTTGCTTCTTTCAAACTGATTCAGCTCTTCTTGCATGGCAGATATCCAGTCAGGATCCAGTAGAGCTTCATCAATTTTCTTAGGTTCTACTTGAGACAGAAAACATGCATATAGGCACTTATTAGCAGTTGCACTTCTAGTCCTCACTTCAGCAGTAGGATCACCAATAATTACTTCTCTAGTGTGACTTCTATCCCGCTTCCTTGTATGAGTTTGTTAACTTGTGCCTTCATCATCTTCTTCATTGTTGGTATGACTGCTAGATCCTTGTTCTCTTTCTTCCCCTGAGTTTGTGCCATCTAATTCAGGTGTTTGAGATGAGCTTCTATTTTCATGATTTTCCTGTTGAGTAGTCTCTTCATTTATTATCTTTTGTGCATCAACTTCATCTTCCCCATCAGAATCACTATCAATGTTGAGGTTTTCAAATGCAAGGGCTTTAGCTTCATTATTATCAAGGCATTCCAAGCCTGGACATTTGTCATCATCAAAATTCACATATGTGCTTTCCATAATCTTCTTTTGATCAATCATATAAACTTTGTAGGCTGTTCTTTCCATTGAATATCCCAGAAAAATTGCTTCAAAAACCTTTGAGTCAAATTTTCCCACATATTTAGAGTTGTCTTTCAAAATGTAACACTTGCTTCCAAACACATGAAGATGCTTTACAGTAGGCTTTCTTTTAGACATGATTGAGTAAGGTGACTTGCCATGTGCCTTGTTAATGAGATATCTGTTCTGAGTGTAACATGCAGTGTTAACAGCCTCTTCCCAGAAACTTGTTGGCAACTTGGCATCTTGCAGCATTGTCCTTGCAGCTTTAACTAATGTTTTGTTCTTTCTCTCAACTACTCTATGTTGTTAAGGTAATCTAGCAGCTGAGAATTCTTGAATAATGCCTTTTCCTTTGTAGAATTCACTCAATGTAGCATTTCTGAATTCTGTTCCATTGTCACTTCTCAATCTTTTCACACAATTATATTCTTCAACCTGATTTTCTATCTTCTTGACGTGCTCAATTATGATATGTGGAGTTTCATCTTTAGAGTGCATAAACTCTACCCAAGTGTATCTTAAGAAATCATCCACCATCACAAGTGCATAATTGTTCCTTGAAATTGATAAGACATTTACTGGCCCAAACAAGTCCATATGAATTAGTTGCAAAGGAGTACTTATAAAATTCACAGTTTTTGACTTGTGACTTGATCTTTTCATTTTTCCTTTCTGACAAGCTTCACAAACTTCAACTTGAGCAAACTGCAGTTTATGTATGTCTCTTACCAACTCCTTTTTGACCAAGTTGTTAATTGCCTTGAAATTCAAGTGAGACAGCTTTTTATGCCAGAGCTTGCTTTGTTCTTCTGATGCCTTGGTGTAGAAGCAACAAACACCATCCTTATTTGTTGAGTCAAAATCTGCAACAAACAAGCTTCCTTTCCTTGATCCTTTCAAAGCAACTTCACCAGTTTTCTTGCTGATAAAAGTGCATTCTTCTTTGTTGAATAAAACTTCAAAGCCTTTGTCTGCAAATTGGCTAACACTGAGAAGATTCACTTGAAGATCAGCTACCAGTGCTACGTCATCAATGACAATATTTTTAGAAACAATCTTTCCATATCCTATTGTGAATCATTTGCTGTTATCTCCAAAGGTCACCAAAGGGCCAACCTCCTCCTCAAATTGCGATAACAGGGCTTTATCACCTGTCATATGCCTGGAACATCCTCTATCTATGATCCAGCTGACTTTCTTCACTTTGCCCTGCACACAATGAGTTTTAAGTGTTTTTAGCAACCCAAGCAGTGCTGGGTACTTTTTTCTTGTTAACTGATTTAACAGAAGTAGAATGAGTAGTTTCAGATAAAATAGAATTCATTGACTGTTGAGCATTTTCCCTTTCTGTTGTAGACCCAATTTTTGTTTCTTTGAGGTCTACTCTCATTTTGTGATAACTTTTCATCACTTTTAAGTTGCAAGGAATGCAGTCAAACTTGTCACAGAAGGAGTAGGGATTATTTGAATCTGCTTCATTTTATTTGCATGCCCCTGTAGTTGGCTTGGTAACAACCTTTTTATAAAGGTGAGTTAGATGATTTACAGAGCCACATTTTTCACACTTTTTTAGGAGCATCTGCGATATAAGAAAAATTATTGCTTTTGTTTATCCCTATTTTTCTTCTTCTTTATTACATCTTTAATCTTGATTTATTTGACATGAGTCTTGGTGCTTTGATTTTCCATGAGATTTTCTTCAATCTTAGAAGATTGAGTTGAGTTTGCACTTTTCCTTTTATTATCCTCATCTGCAATTTCTTTCTTGATAATCAACTCTTCTTCACTGATGTTTACTTCACAAGCCTTGAACACAGGTGACCCAACCTTTTTCAGCATTGCTGGAATATTTTCATTCTCTGTTGCTTTTCCTTTGTCACTTATGTTTTTCTTCTTGCTATTTAAGGCATCATAATCAAGACCAATAGCAATGTTTGCACATGGTTTGGTTTTCTCATGGTACTGACCAACCAATTTAGATGCATTTCTGAAGAACTTCAACTTCATTTCATTCTTTTCCAGCTTCTCCCTTAGCACTGCTTCAATTTCATTTGCACACTTAAACTTGTTCTTTAGATATGCATTTTCTTGTCTTAAAGCTTCAATCTCCACTATCAACAATTTAGTTCCTTATTTTTCACTCTCAAGCTTCTCATTCATTTTTTTCAATCTGCTTACTTCTTCATTTGCAGCCACCATGCTTGTATAAATGTGAAACATCTCTGTGCTCATCTTTTCAACAGTTTCCTTATATTGATTCACATTTAAATCAATGGTGGTAAGAGTTGTGTAAGTCATATGTCATAGGCCTATTTGTATATTCGAGGATTCAACTCAACTCAAATAAGAATGTAATAAGTAAATAGTGGATCGACCGTCAGAGAGATCTCGCAAAGTAATATCTGTCAAAGGATTCAGAAACAAGGTTCATCTACAGACTTGAGGAGTTAATTCACTGGAAGAAGTTCAAGAAGTTGATCATGCCCCAGTGATATAAATCAAGATCGTGGATTTAATCAAGTGACAGAGATCTCGTCAGAGTATCATTAATTACAAGGATTTAATCTGAAGAAAATCAAAGTGTCAAAGTCAAGACATGAAGAAACGTCACGGAAGTTAGTCACTCATGAACCAGACAGTACATCGAGTGTCAACATTGAAGTGGTGGAATTGATTCATAATTTTCAGTGATTTTCAGAAGATTTGCAGAAGGATGGGTGCTGTTGAAGACTAGAATTAATTCTCTATTAATTAATTAAGTCATCTAATTTAATTAAGAAAATAAATTATATCTGCGAAGAATAATTTATTTATTAATTGAATTAATTGATTAATTAATTCTGAATTAATTTTAGGAATTTTTAGAATTTAAATTGGATTAAAATTCATTTAAATTCAGCAAGTCAAACTGATTGTACTAGTATGACAATCGGTATGACAATCAATAGTCATACCGAAAGTCATGCTAGTACAAACAATAGTCTCACCAAAAGTTACACTGGGAGGAGGATTGTCTTGCTAGTTCATTCTGATCGTCTTGCTAGTTCATTCTGATAGTCTTGCTAGTTCATTTGATTGTCATACCGAAAGTCTTGCTGAGCTCAGGATTGTCATTCCAGTTCAATTCAATTCTGTTGAATGAATTAAAAAGAAACAGAAGCAGCAGAAAGCATTATCATCAAATATACAAGTCAAAAAATAAGAACAGAGCAGCCGCAGCAAACATTTTATTCTTCTCTGCAAAACTTCAAGATCAATTTCTAGATTGTAAAGTTAAATCCAATCAACTAGAAATCTTTATCTTGTTCTTGTGTAACAATCTAGCGGATCAAAATCCCTAGAACTTAATCTCAAATCGCGTTTAGCATTTGATTCTAATTATTGCAAAAATAGAAAAAGTTCATGTCGAATTTATTCTAGATTTGTGATAATTGATTAGAGATTAATACCTTGTGATCGATACAGTTGTTGTAACACCTTTCAAGTTTAATAATATTTTTATTTAACTTGAATTTTGTTTCACATTTTTTATTCCACATTTATTCGATTATTTGGTACTGTTTGTATTCAACCCCCCTTCTACAAACACATTGGGACCTAACAATTGGTATCAGAGCCTTCTGATTAACGAACAAATCAAGATCCTAGACTTTTGTGATTTTTCAACTCCTTGAATTTTTATTTATTCAAAAATTCATAATGACTTCACATAAAGTTGGAACCGTTAATATTCCACAATTTGATAAAGAGAATTATATCATGTGGAAGAAGAAGATGCTATTATTTTTACAAGTTGCAAATCCCAAATATTCAAACTTGTTAAAGAAGGGTATAAAAACTCCGATGGTTATTGAACCGGAGGTAATAATAGATGGTGTGATGACTACTAAAGCTAGAACCTATCCAAAAGAGCCGAAGATTTTAATCCTGCTGAGAAGGAAGAAGCCTCCTTGGATGCCAGCCTTCAATTAATATTAATTGATTCCCTTGATCCCTTGATGAACAGACATGTGATGAACTGTAAAAATTCCAAACACATGTGGGAAACTATTGAGGTGATTAATGAAGGCACAGAGGAAGTTAGGGAGAATAAGTTGGAGATCCTAACCTCTGAGTATGAATATTTTAAATCAAATCCAGGAGAAGGAATTACTGAAGTGTTTGAGAGGTACAATACATTGATCAACAACCTGAACATAAATGGGAAATATTATTCAATCAGGGAGGTCAACAAAAAGTTTCTTTTAACACTGCCAACTCATCTTGAACATAGAATCACTGCCATTAGAGAAGCTAGAGATCTGAGTGAGATTTCTTTGGACAGGCTCTATGGAGTGTTAAAAACCTATGAGTTGGAGCAGATTCAACAGAAGGAAGTCTACGGGAAGGATAGAATGGTCAGCACATCTACTGCACTTGTAGCTGAAGGTCAACAACAACAGCAATCTCAACAATTGGAGAGAATAGTACAGTGTTCCAAGGCTGAGGAAAATATGTTAGTAGCAGAATATGATCCTCCTACTACAAATCAATCAAGTGATGATTTTTATTCCTTGGAAGAGCTGGAGCAATTGGAAGATGAGTCAATGGCCCAAATTGTCAAGAGATTCTCCCATGTCAGATTCAAGAGGAATCCCAAGCTAAAGTACAAGTCCAACTACAACAAATTCCAGAAAGGTGGATCTTCATCCTCTAACACCAGCAGTGGTGGATACAAAATAGGGATGGTTGATCGGAGCACCATTAGATGCTATAACTGCAATGAGTTGGGACACTTTGCCATGGAATGTAGGAAGCCAAAGCAAGTAAGAAAGAACTCTGAAAGGGCTTATCTGGCAAAGGGAAGAAGCTGGGATGATACTGACAGTGAAGATGAAGATGAAGGAAATCTTGCTCTTATGGCTATTGATGGAAAAGCTTCATAGTCAAGAATAGAGGTAAAACTTTCTGATGCTGAAATGGTTTATCATCTAAGAGGTAACTTAGATTGTGCACGTTGTGATAATGAACTGTTAAGTTTACAGATCACAGACCTTGAGAAAGAGGTCAATGAATTAAGACTTATGCACATTAATCAAGATAAATTAAAAGAACAAGTATCTTTTCTAGAGAATAGAGTTGACTGTTATAGAAAACTCGAAACTATTCTCAAAGACAAGATCACCGGTCTTGAGACTAAGGTTAGAGCCTACTTCAATTCTTGTTCGAAGGCTAAAGAGTTCTACAGTAAGCAATCTGTTAATCAAACATCTGGAATAGGTTATGATTACAATGTTGCTATTGGAGAATTAGGCATAAACTCCCCTCCTCGTGTCTGTGCTAAAGGGAGGGAAGTACCACATGTGCTTAAGGGTGTTGATGAACCCCTCTATAAACCATCAATTGCTGAACCATTTGATGCGACCTCTTCTGTTATTCAGGAAGAAATACGTGCTGAAGATCATGCTAATGAGAAGGTTGTTTCCAAGTCAAGTGTGTCGAAAGTTCCAGTCAAAGTTGTGAAAGCAACTGAGACTAACTCAGACACACATGAGTTGGATAACAAAAATGCCATGTCGGCCATGCATAAATTGCCTGCTATTAATCACTCTCATAAAGCATGTGGTGTTTCTAATTGTATGTCTTGTGCTTTTAATATGATGTATGCTTATTTTAATGGTAAGCATATTTCTAAGGATAAGACTACTCCTCGTCAGCATGTGAATAACAAGAAGCATGATAGGTCTAAGACTGCTAGTCCTTCTAAGGCTAGAAAGGAGACATTTGTGCCTAAGCTTAAACAGAAATTTGTTAAGGCTGTTTACAAGGTCAAATGTTCAGTCATTGAGAAAGTTGAGATAATTAAAATTAAAAATGTTGTTTTGCCTGACAAAGGACAATTCTACAAGTATGTCGGGCCCAACCAAGTTTGGGTTCCGAAGAAGGTCTAATCCATTTGTAGTGCAGGGCATTAAACAGGTATAACCGGTAGTGTGGATTATTGATAGTGGATCATCAAGACATATGACCGGAGATAGAGCCCTGCTATCAAATGTGGTTGAGAAAGCTGACCCCCTGATTACCTTTGGAGATAACAGCAAAGGTTTATCTGAGGGTGTTATGGATAAAAAACTAAGGTTATTATTTGCTGTATTTATTACTAAGATTCGGGAGCTCAAGGCCTTTAATGGCTGCTCTCGTGTTTCGTAGCTCAAATCTGCCTTTACGAGATGCCTACGTATCTCTGTGAATTAGAGAATCAAGCCAAAAAACGTAGTTCTAATTGGTGGGGGTGAGACCCCTTATATAGATGTGGGAGTCCTTGAATTGGACTTGGTATAGGAGACTTGGTGGACAAGCCTCTGAATTAGGATAGACTTAGGAGTCCTAGGAAGTAGGAAGCTGATTCCTTATCCTTTTAGGTCCCCTTGAGGCTAATCTATAAGGATTTATATCCTTATCGGGACTCTTCTCAATAGCTGATTTTTCCCTTATTAATTAATTACGAAATTAATTAATAATTAGGGCTTTTGGGCCTTTTTTATTCCATCAGGCCTGATCTGGTCCATCAGGCTTAACCTTTCTGGTCTGAGTTTCATATATCTTTTTATTGGGCCTAGCAGCCCACAACTTGTACAATTAATGCAGTATTTAATTATACAATCATAATTTATTTATCCCTATCATTTGCCCCCCAACTTTTGGGAAACATTGAATAGGTTTCGCAGAAGTTAAGTCTATTTGTTCCCTTACAGGGTTTCGTTTTTCCGTAAAGTGTGGAGCGACCTACACGTTTACAACGAATTTTTCCTTTTATTTAGGAATTATTTTGATTTCCAGGAATTTTTCCCTTATTTCCGGGATTTTTCCCTAATTTCTGGATTTTTCCCTAATTTTTCTGGGATTTTCCCTAATTTTTCTGGGATTTTTCCTTATTTTTCTGGGATTTATCCTTAATTTCTGGATTTTTCCCTTAATTTCTGGATTTTTCCCTTAATTTCTGGGATTTATCCTTAACTTCTGGGATTTATCCGTAATTTTCTGGATTTATCCGTAATTTTCTGGATTTATCCGCAATTTTCTGGATTTATCCGTAATTTTCTGGATTTATCCGCAATTTTCTGGATTTATCCGTAATTTTCTGGATTTATCCGTAATTTTCTGGATTTATCCGTAATTTTCTGGATTTATCCGCAATTTTCTGGATTTATCCGTAATTTTCTGGATTTATCCGCAATTTTCTGGATTTATCCGTAATTTCTGGTTTAAAATGCATACAAAATTGATTAGGATGCAGAAGAAATTGATCAGGATTCAGCCAAATCGATCAGAATTCCTGCTCGATTTCGATCAGGATCCTGATCGAATTAACTCAGGATCTTACACTCTGGTCGACAGGATTCCTGATCGATTTCGATCAGGGCTCTGATCGAATTGATCTTCAAAGTGACACCCTAGTCGACGACTGTTACACGTGCTTAATCGATCAGGATTCCTGATCGATTTCGATCAGGACTCTGATCGAATTAAGCGATTTTCTATCATTCTGATCGAATGGAATATCGATCAGGATTTTCTTTTGTGTCGATCAGGACTCTGATCGATCTTAAGGGATTTCTTCCCTCCTGTTCGAATAATATATCGACCAGGATTCTCTTTGGTATCGATCAGGACTCTGATCGATCTTAGGGGATTTCTTCCCTTCTGTTCGAATAATATATCGACCAGGATTCTCTTTTGTATCGATCAGGACTCTGATCGGATTTAGGGGATTTCTTCCCTTCTGTTCGAATAATATATCGACCAGGATTCTCTTTTGTATCGATCAGGACTCTGATCGGATTTAGGGGATTTCTTCCCTTCTGTTCGAATAATATATCGACCAGGATTCTCTTTTGTATCGATCAGGACTCTGATCGGATTTAGGGGATTTCTTCCCTCCTGTTCGAATAATATATCGACCAGGATTCTGATCGATCCAGTTTAAAACTCTGGTCGATTTTTGACCATTCATTTTCCATATGAGCTTCTAGATTATTCCTGATATTTCTAGTATACGGGCTTTTAGGTTGGGCCTGGCTAAATGGGCCTAAAAACACCTCGTATTCCGAGCTTTTCGCCTATATAAGTGTAGTGTGAAGTGAGAATCCTCACTTCACTTCTCATTTCTCATTTTCTTCTACAAACTTCTCTAGAGTTCTCCCTTTGAGTAGGCGATTTCCGGCGAGCACACAGCCACCGTAGCTCCACCATTCTCAAGTATTTCTGGGTTTCAAGCTTTTAAACGAAGTATATCAATGGCGGACCGCGACTTGGCTCGTTTGCAGAAGATGAATGTCTCTAAGAGAGGTACAAACATTCAAATTCAATCTCCATATACTTCTCTCATTGACATGATTAACTCGAGAGGTGATGAATATCCTTCTCTATCTGAGTTAGATTCGTATAATCATGGTAACACTTTTCATGAGTTAGACGGTAGAATAGAGTCTATGAACACCCTGTACAGACTTCCACCCCACCTTAGGATCACTCCAGCCGCCCCTGGGGATAGGACTTGTAATTGGGAGGGGGATACCATGTTCATTTATCGAGGAGCCCTGACCGCAGGTCTTAGGTTCCCATTCCACGAATTTATTCCTCGTTTATTAGCCGATGTACAAATCAACCCTTGTCAACTCCCTCCTAACGCCTGGAGGAATATTATCTGTTTTATGGTCCTTTGTCTCAGGAATAACTTCCCTCTTTCCGTAGCTGTCTTTAGGAAAGTTTTCCAATTCTATAATAGCTCCATGAGTCAACCGGGATGGGTTTTAATTCGCCAACGACCCAAAGTTCCCCATATCTTTGATAGTAACTCTATAGTCGAGAACAACCCTAAATGGAGGGATGAGTTTGTGAGGCTGACCTGGGCTGGGGGTGATTGGGCCACACTCTTCCGTAGGCCATTTTGCAAGGTATCAGATGGTAGTCCTGGTAGTATCAGATTGACTGATGAGGAGGAGGTGGCCTACCAGGCCTTAATTTCAGATGATGGGAAAACGGATACCTGGACCCTTTTAGAGGAGTTTTCCTTGAAGAAAGTTGGTCTCTCCCAGGCCAGTGATAAGGGTAAATTTATACCTGCGTAATTATTTTTCCTTCTCTTTAATCGCACTTTTTCTTTTTTTCTGGATTTTAATGTTCCTTCTACTTTTCCTTTCAGCTTGCGAGGCCATCAATAATGTTAACAGGCCTAAGGAGGGGGAGTCAGGCCGTCAGAAAAGGGCCAAGCTAAACAGGGACCCTAGGAGCAAACCTGACGGTCCTTCTTTTCTTAAGCCCCACGTCCCGGTGGTCGAGCTGGGGGACGATGTGGATCCTCCACTTAAGGCACATTCCTTCAGGCCTAACTGGGGCTTCAGGAGGAGCGATACGGTGGTTGGATCCACCAAACACGCTAAAGATTGGTCTTATCACTCCGTCACTCCCCATGACTTTACTGACATTGTTACGGGGAGTGATATTGAGACTATTGAGCTTCTGGGTTCTCAAGCCCAAGCTGCGGTAATTTTCTTTCTCTCCTTCTTTGAATCCCAACTTTCTTGTATTCCAACGAACTTGTGCTAACTCATATATATTTCTTTGCAGAGTAATACCTACTTCCAGGCGGCCCTCCATCAGGCTAGGTCCTGGAAGGGTAACTCAGATGGGTTTGAGAAAGAGATGAAGAAATGGGAGGAGAGAGCCAAGGTCCTGGAGAAGAAGCTGGACACGAAGAAAGAGGAGCTGGCTCAGGCTCATTCCGAGCTGGTGAAACTTAGGAGCGATAAGGATAAGCTCATCGATGACTACATGGATTCTGACAAGTTTAAGAATCTCATGGAGATTCATGATGAGGGTCTTTATTCTCTACAGTTTACTCAGGGATGGGATGCGGCCGTGAAGGCTGTTTCTGAGAAGTACCCGGGCTTAGTCGACCCTAAGGACTTTATAAGTCCTGAGCAGGCTGAGTCAGAGGACAGCATAGACGCCCTCTTCGACTCTCCTCAGCCAGATGATCGCATCTTGGATCCTAACACTGCTTCTCCTCCCGCTTCTCCTGCGAAGGACGCTGAAGGCGCTGATAAGGAGAAAGAGAATGAAGGCTCCCGCATGGAGGAGTAGTTTTTCTATTTTGTAATTTTATCCTTAATTTATGTCTGGACTTTTGTTTGTATTAAAACTTATTACCCTGCGGGGCTATGCTACTTTCCTTATTTGCATTCTCTCCTTCATTTTTCCGATACTTTAATATTCAAACTTGGCTTAATGGGCCACACAAGTATTATCACAACTCAAACATCCATAGGTTGAAATAATTTTGAACCCTTCAATTTCAAGTCTGGTTTTCCAAAACCTTACATAATATGGGTTCGACCCTGATCTATAATAGCTAAAAAAGAAAAATACTATGCAAACAAAGCTTCAAGGTGCTTTTAAACCTACTTGTCATAATGACAAGTGAGAATCGTACTTCGACCATCTTACACGTAGTAAACCTTCAGGTTTTGTGCGTGCCAGGTTCTCGGGACTTCAAAACCATCCATAGTCTCCAGCTTGTAGGTTCCTCTACCCTGAACGCTCTTGACTCTATACGGCCCTTCCCAATTTGGGGTAAGCTTTCCTTTCTGTCCGACACCAGAAGCCTCTATTTTTCTCAAGACTAGGTCACCTTGTTTGAAAAACCTCTCTTTAACCCTTAGGTTATAGTAGAATGAAGCCTTTTTCTGATATTCTACTATCTTTGCGTGTGCTTTATCTCGCACTTCATCGATTAAATCCAGGGCTAACTTCTGCCCTTCCTCATTTTCTTTTTCATCAAAAGCCTGAATCCTTGGAGAGGAATGTGATATCTCCACGGGAACTACTGCTTCTGCCCCATATGCCAACATGAAAGGAGTTGCATTTGTCGTGACTCTACAGGTAGTTCTATAGGCCCATAATATGGGAAGTATCTCATCCACCCAATTATTTCTTGACTTTTCGATTCTCTTCTTTAGTCCATCCAGGATTATCCGATTTGCTACCTCCGCTTGCCCATTGGCTTGCGGGTGAGCCACAGAGGTGAACCGTAACTCAATTTCATTTTCTCCGCAATACTTCTTGAATTCCTCGTTGTTGAATTGTGTTCCATTGTCAGTGACGAGGATACGGGGAATTCCATATCGACACATAATGTTTTCCCACAGGAATTGTGCAACCTGTTTAGTTGTGATTTTGGCCAAGGGCTTGGCTTCAATCCACTTAGTGAAATAATCAATGGCTACAATCAGAAACTTCCTTTGTGCTGTGGCCGTAGGAAAAGGCCCTAGAATATCCATCCCCCACATAGCAAAGGGAATAGGTGAGTTGATGGAGGTCAGCATCTCGGGGGGTTGTCTGGCCACTGGTGCATGTTTCTGACAGCGATCACACTTCTTTACATATTCTTTGGCATCAGCCATCATTTCTGGCCAATAGAAGCCTAAACGGGTTATCTTATGAGCCAAGGCCCTGCCCCCCAAGTGTTGTCCACAAATACCTTCATGTACTTCTTCAAGAGCCAAGCGTGCCTCATCGGGCCTGAGACACCTCAAGTAGGGAACCACGAAAGATCTTTTGTAAAGAATCCCATCTATCAAAGAGTACCTTAGTGCCCGAACAGTTAACTTCCGTGCTTCAGTTGCATCATTTGGCAACCAACCGGTCTGACTGTGAGCCTTGATGGGATCAATCCATGACGTCCCCAAGCCTACGGGAGCCACAAGCTTAACATCTATGCTTCGTGTCTTCAAAACACGGAAGTACACACTCCCTGAACTCTCTTCAATCTCAGATGAAGCAAATTTTGATAGCGCATCTGCTTTAGCATTTTCTTCCCTTGGAATGTGTTCAACATGGCATTCATTAAATTGGGTCATCACAGCCCTTACTAGGCGAGCATACTTAGCCATCGTATCATCTCTTGCCTCAAATTCTCCCTTTACCTGGGATATGATCAGCTTCGAGTCTCCACGGACCTTTAAGTTTTTGACTCTAAGTGTCCCAGCTAGACCAAGGCCAGCAATCAGGGCTTCATACTCTGCCTCATTGTTTGTGGTTGGGAAGTCTAGCTTCATGGCATACTCAATTAAGAATCCATCAGGGCTTTGCAAAACCAACCCTGCTCCATTGGAATTTGTTTTTGATGCTCCATCAAAATAGAGAACCCAATATTCTTTCTCCTTGTCCCCATTGTCGACTCCCTTGTCTTGAGGTATGGTATCTTCCTGCCCCCCGACTTCTTGGTTGGGTATGGTACATTCCACCACGAAGTCAGCTAGTGCCTGGGCTTTTATGGCCGTACGTGGCTTATACTTGAGATCGAACTCTCCCAACTCTATTGCCCACTTAATCAGTCTCCCACTTGCCTTGGGACTGTGAATGATATTTCTCAGTGGCTGATTTGTTAGCACTTCAATTTGGTGAGCTTGAAAATAAGGACGCAGCTTTCTTGAAGCCATTACCAAGGCTAAAGCGAATTTCTCAATGGCTGAATAATTCAACTCAGCACCATGCAAAATTTTGCTGACATAGTATACGGGTTTCTGAACTTTCAGTTCCTCCTTAACCAACACCGCGCTCAAGGCGCTTTCTGAAACAGCCAAGTACAAGAATAAAACTTCACTCAGAACTGGCTTGGCCAACAACGGGGCCTGGCCCATATACTTCTTTAACTCTTCAAATGCCTTCTGATTTTCCTCACTCCATACAAAGTTTTTAATGTTCTTTAATGACTTGAAGAATGACAAGCACTTGTCTCCTGACTTGGAGATGAATCGTCCTAGCGCAGCAACCCTTCCTGTGAGTTTTTGAACATCCTTGACAGTTTTTGGGGGTTCCATGTCCAGGATTGCCTTTATTTTATCGGGGTTAGCCTCAATTCCCCTCTTTGAGACCATCAATCCCAAGAATTTTCCAGATCCTACTCCGAAAGCACACTTCGTGGGATTCAACATCATCTTGTGGTACCTCAGGACCTCAAAAGCTTCCCTCAAATGGGTTATATGATCAGTCTTTACTAGACTCTTGACTAGCATGTCATCAACATAGACTTCCATAGTCTTCCCAATAAGATCCTTAAAAATTTTATTCACCAACCTTTGATAGGTGGCTCCTGCATTCTTGAGACCAAACGCCATAACAAGATAACAATAAACACCAAAGTCAGTGATAAATGATACCTTTGGAATGTCATCCTTATGCATTTTGATCTGGTTGTATCCGCTAAACCCATCCATGAAACTCAGCATCTCATGTCCAGCGGTGGCATCAATCAAAGTATCAATTCTAGGCAGCGGAAAACAGTCTTTGGGGCATGCATCATTCAGATCGGTGAAGTCTATACACATCCTCCACTTTCCATTAGCCTTCTTCACCATTACAGGGTTTGCTAACCACTCCGGAAATTGAATCTCCTCAATGAAACCAGCCTCTAAGAGCTTTTCCACTTCCTGCTTTATAGCCTCTTGTCTTTCCGGGGCAAAATTTCTTTTCTTTTGTTTCACTGTCTTCCGACTTGGATCCACGTTTAGCTTGTGAGTAATTAACTCCGGGTCTATGCCTGGCATATCAGCTGCTGACCATGCAAACACATCACTATTTTCTTGCAAAAATTTCACTAACTTCCCTCTAAGGGGCTCCTCTAATGTGGCTCCAATGAAAGTCATCCTCTCAGGATTCTTGGGATCTAAAGGAACCGAAACCAACTCTTCTGCTGGCCTTCCTCTATTCTCATCATTTTCTCGAACATCCATATCTTCAATAGGAAGAACCTGCCCCCCGACTCCATCTGCCCTCAAAGAGGCCACATAACAGCTTCTAGCCATTTTTTGATCTCCTCTCTCTTCTCCAATCCCGTTTCGGGTGGGAAACTTCATGACTGAATGGTAGGAAGAGGGGACTGCCTTGAAGGCATGTATCCCTGTTCTCCCCATGATAGCATTATAAGTTGAACTAGCCTTTACCACTACGAAATCCAGCATCTGCGTTGCTTGCCTTGGCTCCGTACCTATGGTGGTTGGCAACTTGATTATCCCTTCCACAGGACATTCTACTCCAGCAAATCCATATATCGGCATGTCGGTTGGTGTTAACTGGGAGTCGTTATACCCCATCCTTAGAAAGGTGTCGTGGAGCAAGATATCCACAGAAGCACCATTATCCACAAGGACCCTCTTAACCGGGCTATTTCCTATTATTGGTGTTATGACCAGCGGGTCGTCATGGGGAAACTTCACACCCTCTAGGTCGGAATCATCAAAAGCCAATGTTACTTCTGTCCTGGCCCTCTTCGGGGCTTCTCCAACAATATGCATAACCTCTCTAGTATATGCCTTTCTGGAATTTTTGGAGAATCCAGCAGCAGTTGGACCTCCAAAGATCGTGTTTATCACAGGCCCTTGAGGTCTCGGCCCTCCATAAATGGTGTTTATAACTGGTCCTCTAGGTTGGGGATTCCGCCCCTGATCATCTTGGTCCCTCCTACGATCTTCAAAGTTCTTCCTTCCATTATTATTTCTGTCCCCTCCATCTCCAGTATACTTATTCAATCTTCCTTTTCGAATCAAAAACTCAATTTCATCTTTCAATTGCCTACACTCATCGGTGTCATGGCCAACATCTTTGTGAAACCTGCAATACTTGCCCCTATCTAGCTTGGCGGGATCAGCCTTCAAGGGCTTAGGCCAGCGAATATCTCTATCTTTCTCAATCTCCATCAAAATCTGACTTCTGGGAGCATTCAGCTTAGCGTATTCAGTGAACTTTTGCCCAGGTCCTCCCTTCTTGGGGGTTGAATCAGGGTTTTGTTCGGTTCTAGGATACTTGTCCTTAGCGATATACTCCAAATCAGTTTTTCGTTTCTTGCCTCCAGTGGGCTCATTACTTACTACGGTCTTCCTCATACTTTCTTCAACCTTGATATACTTCCCTGCCCTCTCTTGGAGCTGCAACATGCTCTCAGGGGGTCGTTTGGCCAAAGACATCTTAAAAAACTCATCCCTAGTTCCTTGTTGCAGTGCTATCATGGCTACCTTATCATCAAGGTCTGGGACTTTTAAAGCCTCCTTTGTAAAACGATTCAGGTAATCTCTTAAGGATTCCTTAGCTCCTTGCACAAGACTCATAAGAGATGCTGAACTTTTCTCATGGACTCTTCCACTGATGAATTGCTTAATAAAAGCCTGACTTAGTTCTCTGAATGATCCAATAGAATTTGGGGGTAGGCGACTGTACCATCTTTGAGCCATACCCGACAGGGTTTGAGGGAAGGCCCGACATTTTATAGCATCATTCACGGGTTGCAGCAGCAGTGCATTAGAGAATGTCCTAACATGATTAGCGGGGTCTCCCGTGCCATCATAGGCTTTGATAGTGGGCATCTTGAATTTTCTCGAGATATGGGCATTCATTATCTCTTCTGTGAAGGGTGGAGTTGGATCATCAGGATCTCCAAGGGGAAGGAGATTGCTTGGATCAGTTCTTGGGACAGCAGCCCTTCTTCTTACCGGACCATCCAGGTCTATGATAGGAGGAGGATTTCTCCCCCTAGGAGGTATGTGGGATCTGGTGGCTTGGTGAGCCTCCAAATCACGTCTCAGCCTTTGGATTTCAGCCTCATGAGCCCTGATCTTTTCCTGCACTTCTTGGGGATTCGCCCCATGGGGTGCTTTGGGGGCGTTGCCTTCCATCGGCCATTGGCTCTTTTCCAGGACGCCTCCTTCTCGGGGCCACTTCATCATCCGAAGATTCGGAGTCTCTCTCAGTGTATGGACCAGAAAATTCCCGATCCTCAGGGATAGGATCCAAACCTCGTATATAGGGGGGCGACCGCCCTCGTGCTTCGCTTCGCCCAGCATATCCACTTCCTCCAACCTCAGGGTGAAGGGGCATCCCATAAGGGGGGTTAGTAGTAACAATAGTTGAATATTCATACCCGACGGGTCGAGAATTCACAGGTATATGTATTTGTTGAACTTGAGGATTCGTACCTTGAATAATCGGGGGAGTTGTCCCTTGTGGCTGAGGATGAGTTGCCCCTGTCTGGGCTTCCCCCTGAGTAGATGCATAAGTTGAATGGGGAGGAACCTCCACGGTTGATGAAATCACCTGGGTTGTCCCTGATGGTGTTCCCTCCTCCAGAGTGCTGGTTGTTCTCCGTGTTCTCGCCATGGTTGTTGTTGCGTTTTTCCCACAGACGGCGCCAAATGTTATGGATAAAAAACTAAGGTTATTATTTGCTGTATTTATTACTAAGATTCGGGAGCTCAAGGCCTTTAATGGCTGCTCTCGTGTTTCGTAGCTCAAATCTGCCTTTACGAGATGCCTACGTATCTCTGTGAATTAGAGAATCAAGCCAAAAAACGTAGTTCTAATTGGTGGGGGTGAGACCCCTTATATAGATGTGGGAGTCCTTGAATTGGACTTGGTATAGGAGACTTGGTGGACAAGCCTCTGAATTAGGATAGACTTAGGAGTCCTAGGAAGTAGGAAGCTGATTCCTTATCCTTTTAGGTCCCCTTGAGGCTAATCTATAAGGATTTATATCCTTATCGGGACTCTTCTCAATAGCTGATTTTTCCCTTATTAATTAATTACGAAATTAATTAATAATTAGGGCTTTTGGGCCTTTTTTATTCCATCAGGCCTGATCTGGTCCATCAGGCTTAACCTTTCTGGTCTGAGTTTCATATATCTTTTTATTGGGCCTAGCAGCCCACAACTTGTACAATTAATGCAGTATTTAATTATACAATCATAATTTATTTATCCCTATCAGAGGGATATGGCTGTTTGCAAGCTGGATATGTTATCAGTGAAATTTTGTATATTGTGCTAGGTTATTATCAGGAAGCAGTATCTAACAATAGCACCAGTGACGAGACTTGAGAATATTACGACATATCAGGCACCTGATGCACATTACACTTGGAATTGGACTCTAGTAAGATGTGTACAAGTGTACTCGTGGTTGGTGAGTCAAAAGAGGAAGTCAATGCACCACAGTTCATGGACTTTGCAGCTGCAGATCTATTGGACTATGCAATCTCTTCTTCACAATCTCACTTCAGGTTGGTATGAACTAGTGTACTACTCAAGCAATCGTCAAGAACATGGTATGGCACTCTAACTGAAGTTATTGTTTAATATGAACTAGTAGAGTCGTCATATTTTTAACTCTCTTATCATTAGGCACAATCATATTGTTTTATATATACAGTGATATATTGTTAATGCAACATAACAATTAGTATCTAAAGTACTTGACAAGTATCGGTCAATGATATGTTGTTAACATTATGTTGCAGATATTTGTAAGCTTTTGACATGAATGAGAATTACTTAGACTTTACCCTAAGTGATCTATGTTTTATCCAAAAACTCATTCATATTGAAAAACAAAATTAAACTTCTTTCTACATTAGTGATTTCTTATTTCATGTAAAATCTTTTGAAATCACTATTGTAAATCATTTTCTCTCTATTACCATATATTCCGTGTTACAGGTTCAGTCTCCAATGACTTTCTTTCATTAACAGTCATGAGGTTGAAAACCCACAACGTCTATCCCAGACTATAAAGACAAACACAAAAACAGAACCAACCAACACTCTCTTACCACTAAATGTAGTATGAATGAGCGTGAGGGAGATAGTGCCTAGTGCACCACATAAGGAAGGTTCTGTAGTCAACCCAGTAGCTCTGTCTCCTACATAGATGTGTAGTATTTAAACCGAGACAACTGCTAGCCCCCATACATCTTCTCAAAAAGATGTAATGGCTGAAAAGACACAAAAACAGTTACTAGATTCATTCTCTCAACAGGGTGCGTCTATTGAATTTTGCCTGTTGGCCAAGGTATCCGATGTAGTGTCACCACTTCAAACATAATCAATTCTTGATGCACAAGGAGGGGTTACACACACAAAGGATGAGTTGACGGAAACAAGAGTTTCGACCATTTTAAGGTCAGATTCGATTGTTCAAGGTTCGTTAGTGGACCAATTGCCTTTACAGGTGTTAGAAGAGGATACTGATCCAAAAGCCATATGTCAGTGGTCAGTGTCTACCTCCCCAGGCTTAAATCCCCTGGATGCATCTGCGGATAGTGGATCTGACATAGGCGCAGATCGGCAACTTATTGACAATGATTCAGATATTACCTGATGAGTCACAAGGAAATGTCTTCACAGACATTAGAAGGGAACTTTGATCTTTGTGCTAAATTCTTTGGATCATTGTTTACCTTCCCAGAATTCAAATCTGGAACCCTAAAAGGGAAACTAGCAACTTGTAAATTATGACTCAGATTCATCTGACGAGTTTAACAAGGATGGGGATTTGTGAACTCCCATTGCACCACCTGTGACCTCCTTAAGGATGGCTAAGGTGATTTTCCTTGCAGGTACAGCTGGATTATGGAGCTATGAGAGAAGAGTGATACACTTGTGAGAATGAGTGTAAACACGAGTGGAGAGAAGAGTGAAACACATGTGAGGTACACTAAAACAGGATCACACACTCACAGTGAGGAAGAAAGAGAAACTACTTGTTATTTCTTTTCCAACCAAGTGAAATATGAGAACTCCTTCAGACGACGGCATACATTCCTTCTTTAAGGGGGAGATAAAAGCTTAAGAAATAGTTTGGAGGATTCCTCAACTAAGGGGGAGAAATAGCAGAGAGGAAGAAAAAGATCCTACATGTACACTACACCACACCATTGTTGTTTGTAACTACGGATCCTATTGTACGGGAAAGGTGGTAAACACAAGGTGATTTTCTAGTAAGGGAAGAAGCTGTTTTCAAACGGGGAGTACCATTGGCTTTTATCTGCGGATCCTATTGTACGGGAGAGGTGGTAAACGAAGGTGATCTTCTTTAATCAGTTGATTCTCATAGGGGGAGAAGCAAGAGAGATATGGGCTTCTCAACAGGAAATGTGGTTGTACAAATGAAGATGGAACTACTTGAAGATATGTTCAGTCTAGAGGAACATCTACTTGGAATCTGGAAAATGTTAATTCTAGTCCAGAACTTTTCTACTATTTACTTTGCATTTCTATTTATATCTTTTTCTTATTTGTTAGTTGAGTTATCCTCTAGGTATTTGTGTGTTATTGTCTAACAAACAAATAGGGGGAGATTGTAAGTCATATGTCATAGGCCTATTTGTATATTCGAGGATTCAACTCAACTCAAATAAGAATGTAATAAGTAAATAGTGGATCGACCGTCAGAGAGATCTCGCAAAGTAATATCTGTCAAAGGATTCAGAAACAAGGTTCATCTACAGACTTGAGGAGTTAATTCACTGGAAGAAGTTCAAGAAGTTGATCATGCCTCAGTGATATAAATCAAGATCGTGGATTTAATCAAGTGACAGAGATCTCGTCAGAGTATCATTAATTACAAGGATTTAATCTGAAGAAAATCAAAGTGTCAAAGTCAAGACATAAAGAAACGTCATGGAAGTTAGTCACTCATGAACCAGACAGTACATCGAGTGTCAACATTGAAGTGGTGGAATTGATTCATAATTTTCAGTGATTTTCAGAAGATTTGCAGAAGGATGGGTGCTGTTAAAGACTAGAATTAATTCTCTATTAATTAATTAAGTCATCTAATTTAATTAAGAAAATAAATTATATCTGTGAAGAATAATTTATTTATTAATTGAATTAATTGATTAATTAATTCTGAATTAATTTTAGGAATTTTCAGAATTTAAATTGGATTAAAATTCATTTAAATTCAGCAAGTCAAACTGATTGTACTAGTATGACAATCGATATGACAATCAATAGTCATACCGAAAGTCATGCTAGTACAAACAATAGTCTCACCGAAAGTTACACTGGGAGGAGGATTGTCTTGCTAGTTCATTATGATTGTCTTGCTAGTTCATTCTGATAGTCTTGCTAGTTCATTTGATTGTCATACCGAAAGTCTTGCTGAGCTCAGGATTGTCATTCCAGTTCAATTCAATTATGTTGAATGAATTAAAAAGAAACAGAAGCAGCAGAAAGCATTATCATCAAATATACAAGTCAAAAAACAAGAACAGAGCAGCCGCAGCAAACATTTTATTATTCTCTGCAAAACTTCAAGATCAATTTCTAGATTGTAAAGTTAAATCCAATCAACTAGAAATCTTTATCTTGTTCTTGTGTAACAATCTAGCGGATCAAAATCCCTAGAACTTAATCTCAAATCGCGTTTAGCATTTGATTCTAATTATTGCAAAAATAGAAAAAGTTCATGTCGAATTTATTCTAAATTTGTGATAATTGATTTGAGATTAATACCTTGTGATCGATACAGTTGTTGTAACACCTTTCAAGTTTAATAATATTTTTATTTAACTTGAATTTTGTTTCACATTTTTTATTCCGCATTTATTCGATTATTTGGTACTGTTTGTATTCAACCCCCCTTCTACAAACACATTGGGACCTAACAAGTTGGTACCTGTGATTTAGATGATGATGATTCTCCTTGCTCCAAGGCCATGAGTGCATAGTTTCCAAATTTTTCGTCTTCATCATTTTTAGAGTCATCCCAACTTTTACCCTCTGCAATATAAGCTTTGCTTTGCTGTTTCTCCAGAAGAGCTTCATACTTTGCTTCAAGTTCAAGATAAGCTTTATCCTTCTTTGCTTTCTTTGTTTTCCTACATTTTGTAGCAAAATGGCCTGGTTCATCAAAATTGAAGCATCTTATCTTAGATCTGTCAATAGATCCAGTTTTGTAGCCATTCTTGCTATCAGAACTATACTTCCCTTTTTCTTTCCATATGTTGTCTTTGTTGAAAAACTGTCCTTTACTCTTGAAAATCTTGGCTTCTTTACTCTAATTTTATAGAATTTTCAAGCCAAATAAGCCATTGAATGATCTAGCTCATCCAGTTCTTCAAGAGTGTAGAACTTATCTTTTTCAAGTTCCAGAATGACCTGTTTCTGTGAATCATTTGTTCTTTGCTCACTTGTTGAGGTAACTAGAATTTGAGATCTTGGATCATCAGTAGATGTTTGGCTTTCATTGACAATTAAAGCACTTGAGCCATCTACAATATGTCCTTGGCCAGATCTCAGTGATTTTCTCTGAATCATTTCAAGTTCATATATTTTAAGAATTCCATATAGATCTTCCAGTGTTATTCTACTCAAGTCTCTCCCTTCCCTGATTGCTGAGATTTTCTGTTCCAAATGATCAGGGAGAGTAAGCAAGAACTTCAAGTTTACTTCTCCAGGTTCATAATACTTATCATGAAGCTGCAAGTCAATTATCAGCTTGTTAAACCTTTCAAACCTTTAGTAATACTTTCTTTTAGCTTGGCCATAAAACCCTCATATTGCTAAATCATTATTCTTCTTTGGTTTGACCTAACTTCTTCAGTTCCCTCACACAATATCTCTATCTTTTCCCAGATCTATTTTGCAGTGTCACAGTTGACAATGTTGTTATACATTACATTGTCAAGTGACTCAATTAAGATTAACTGCAAGCCACTATCCAGGGAAACTTTCTCCTTTTCAGACTCAGTATACTCAGAAGGATCTTTCGGAGCATAATGAGCTGGGATAACCATGTTTCCATCTGTAGATTCCTCAACTCTAACCATAGGAATAAAGGGTCCATTCTTGAGGATCTGAATGTAGAGTGGATTGGCCATCCTGATGAACAACATCATTTTCTTTTTCCAAAGAGTGTAGTTAGCTTTGTCAAAGGTAGGAATTTTGATGCTACTGATTTTCTGTTTATTTATTCTTCCAAGATCTTGAATTTGTTTACTTTCAGATTCTGCTCTGATACCACTTGTTAGGAAATGAATAACACACATGGGGGGGGGGGTGAATGTGTTTTACTATTTTTGGGCTTTTCTTGAATGTTTATGGTTGAAAAAAGTAAATTAAATCTTGTAGTAAAATATGTTCATGCAGAAATTAAGCTTGCAGAAAATAAAGAATACAAATCTTCAAAACTCATTTAATTTTATATTAAAATTAATACTGTTTTGCTACAAAATTTCTAGGCACTTGTTGATAAAGAGCTTAGCTTCTTCTTGAGAGTGTTACAAGAAATTGGATCTAAATTGTTACAACTGACTGAAGGACCCGTGTTAACTTTATAATTCAGTTAACTGCTAGTTTGCACAGTGTACGATAAGACATGCTATTAGCTTTTCTAAACTGTCACTTGTCATTTCTATTTATAGAAAACTAGATATTCCATTTCCGGCTTAGCATATCTTTAGCATCATGTAATAATTTTAATCTTCCTCTGTCAGTTAATCTTCACCATTGATCTTGCACATTCTTCAAGATGCTTTTTGTAGACTTGTCAATCCAGCTGGTTGGATTGTTTGTTGATTGTTTATCTTGAATATTGAACTGGTCTGTGATTTTGTACTTTGAGAATTTTACTCGAGATCTCCAATTAGGCATGTAGAGATCTTGACATCTCGATAAGTATAATGACTTATCCAGATCTCTAACGCTCTATTAAATTTGACTTATAGAGGTCTCTGAGTTCTCTAATGAAACTTTAGCTTATTGAGATCTCTCAGCATCATGTCTTTACTTTGTCTTGTCGATAACTTAGAGTTCTCTAGTGAATTTTGACTTATCGATATCTCTGAGTTCTCTAGTGGACTTTGACTTATCGATAACTCAGAGTTCTCTAATGAATGTAGACTTGTCGATAACTCTGAGTTCTCTAGTGAAGAAATGACTTTTCGATATCTCCAACCTTCATGTCTTCTTGACTTGTCGATATCTCTCTGAGTTCTCTAGTAGTTTCCCTGACTTCTCGATAAGTCATCTGGAGTTCTCGAATGACTTCTCTACAACATTAAATTTGTGACTTGTAGAGATCTTGACTTAGAGTATTTTTATCAAAAGAGATTTATTCAACTCCAAACTTCTTCAAAAAATCTTCTGAGGCATGATCTTCTTGATCTTCTTCCAGATAGAATCCTTAGGCTTGATACTATTTTAGAAAAAAGACTCCAGTCTGCTCCTTTCCATTTTTACAGACTTTATGTGTTACAAGTACAAAATATAAATTAAGATAACAATACAACTTACTTAGGGTTGACAAAATGTCTTAGTCTTGTTAAAGTACAGGCATGTCTTTTACAACACCATTCATAACATGCTCTCTAATGAAGTGGTACTTGATGTCAATGTGGTTGGTTCTTGAATGTCGTACTGGATTTTCAGTGATGGCAATAACACTTGTGTTATCACAGAAAATAGGAATCTTATTTACCTGAAGACCATAGTCTAACAATTGATTTTTCATCCATAAAATCTGTGCACAGCAATTACCAGCAGCAATATATTTAGCTTCAGTTGTGGAAGTGGAAACTGAATTTTGCTTTTTACTGAACCAGGATACTAGCTTGTTTCCTAGAAATTGATAGGTTCCTGTTATACTTTTTCTATCAATTTTACAACCTGCATAATCTGCGTCTGAATAACCAGTTAGATCAAAACCAGAATCTCTAGGATATCAAATGCCAAGTTTTGGTGTTCCTTTGAAATATCTGAAAATTCTCTTAATAAATATTAAATGAGATTCTCTAGGATCAACTTGAAATCTAGCACAAAGACAAGTAGCAAACATTATATTTGGCCTACTTGCAGTTAAATATAAAAGTGAGCCAACCATGCCCCTATAACTTGAGATATCCACAGACTTTTCAGTAGTGTTTAACTCAAGTTTGGTTGCAGTGACCATGGGAGTTTTTGCAGAAGTGCAATCCATTAGATCAAACTTCTTCAAAAGATCATAAATATATTTTTTTTGACTAATGAATATTCCATCACTAACTTGCTTAACTTGTAAACCAAGAAGGTAAGTTAGTTCTCCTATCATGCTCATTTCATATTTACTTTACATCAATTTGGCAAAATTTTTGCAAAGTTTTTCATCTGTAGAGCCAAATATATTATCATCTACATAAATTTGAACAAGAATACTAGAGCCATTAACATTTCTAAAGAATAAGGTTTTGTCAACGGTACCTCTAGTGAAGTGATTTTGTAAGAGAAACTTTGACAAAGTATCATACCAGGCTCTAGGTGCTTGCTTCAATCCATAAAATGCTTTCAAAAGATAGTAGACATACTCTGGAAAATTTGGATCTTCAAAACCAGGAGGCTGACTGACATAGACTTCCTCCTCCAAATCTCCATTTAGAAAGGCACTCTTAACATCCATTTGATAGACTTTGAAATTGGCATGGGCTGCATAGGCTAAGAAGATTCAGATAGCTTCAAGTCTTGCAACAGGAGCAAAGGTTTCATCAAAATCAATTCCTTCTTGTTGACAGTAGCCCTTAGCAACCAATCTAGATTTGTTCCTGACTACTATGCCATTTTCATCCATTTTTTTCTGGATACCCACTTGGTGTCAATAGGATTCTTTCCTTTAGGCTTGGGTACCATCTTCCATATTTTATTCCTCTCAAATTGGTTTAGCTCCTCCTGCATAGATAAAACCCAATCAGGATCCAACAGAGCTTCCTCTACCATTATAGGCTCTTCCTGAGATAAAAAGCTGCTATATAGACATTCTTCTTGAGTTGCTTTTCTTGTTTGAACTCTTGAAGATGCATCACCAATGATCAATTCAAATGGGTGATCTCTAGTCCACTTTCTCTATTGAGGTAGATTAGCTCTAGATGAAGAGGCCTCATTATTGTCTTGATGTGTGACAGAGTTTTGATTAAAAGAAACTCCCCCTGAGTTTGTGGATCTTTGACTTGTAGTTGGGGTCCTTTCTGATTGTGATCTGTATTGGCCCTCAATTTCTATTGATGATTCAACGGATGTTGAGTTTTTCCTTTCAACGGATGATGCAGATTGTCTTTCAACGGATGATGCACTTTATCTCTTGATGGATGTTGAGTTATGTGCTTCATTGGTTGTAGACTTTTCTGCATAGTCCTTAGGTTTTTCTTCTTGATCACTTTCATCATCACTATCATCACAAACCATCTCAACATTATCAAATTTAAGGCTTTCATAGAAATCTCCATCTTGCAGTCCTTCAATCTTTTTATCATCAAATACAACATGTACAGATTCCATAACAATGTTGGTTCTTAGATTGTAGACTCTATATGCTTTTTCAACAGCATATCCAACAAAAATGCCTTCATCTGCTTTAGCATCAAACTACCCATGCTGATCAGTTTGATTCCTTAAGATATAGCATTTACAACCAAAGACATGAAGAAAGTTTAGTGTTGGCTTCCTGTTCTTGAATAATTGGAAGGTTGTCATGCATTTTGCTTGATTAACCAAAGAAATATTATGAGTGTAGCATGCAGTATTTATAGCTTCAGCCCAAAAATATGTTGGTAACTTTGATTCTTCTAGCATTGTCCTTGCAGGCTCAATAAGAGATCTATTTTTCCTTTCCACAACATCATTTTATTGTGGGGTTCTTGCAACTGAGAATTCATGCATGATCCCATTCTCTTCACAAAATGATCTCATCACAGAGTTCTTGAACTCAGTTCTATTGTCACTCCTGATTCTTCTTACTTCGAAATCAGGATGATTGTTGACTTGTCTTATGCGATTGATGATGATTTCACTAGCTTCATCTTTGGACTTGAGAAAATATGGCCAAGAGAACTTTGAGAAATCATCCACAATTACTAGACAATACCATTTCTTTGATATTGACAATATGTTTATTGGTCCAAATAAGTCCATGTGCAGTAATTGTAGAGGTTCTTCAATTGTTGAATAAAGCTTCTTTCTGAATGATACTTTGATCTGTTTTCCTTTCTGACATGCATCACACAATCCATCCTTTGAGAATTCCACTTGAGGAATATCTCTTACAAAATCTTTCCTGACTAGCTCATTCATAGTCTTGAAGTTAAGGTGGGACAACTTCTTGTGCCATAGCCAACTTTCATCTTGACTTGCCTTGCTAAATAGACAAGTGACAGATTCTGCATTAGATGAGTTGAAGTCAGCTAGGTACACATTCCCTTTTCTCACTTCAGTGAGAACCATTTTGTTGCTTCTTTTGTTGGTCACAACACAAGCTTCAAAATTAAATGTCACTGAGTTGCCCTTGTCACAAAGCTGTCTAATACTCAACAAATTATGCTTGAGTCCATTCACTAGGGCAACCTCTTCAATGATAATATTATCCTTTGAAATCAAGCCATATCCCACAATATAACCCTTGATATCATCTCCAAAAGTGATACTTGGGCCAGCTCTCTCCTTGAATTCTGTGAGCAGGATAGAATCTCCAGTTATCTGCCTTGAGCACCCACTATCCAAATACCAAAGATTCTTTCTGTTTCCCTGCACAAAACAAAATCAAATCAAGTTGATTTTGGTACCCAAGTTTCCTTGGGTCCTGTTTTGTTAGCCTTTTTCTTAGGTTTCTTAGGTTTGTCTTCATTTGACTTAGGCATTTGAGATTCATCCTTAGCCAATTGAATAGAACCCTTAAAACCATTCATCATTGCAGAATTATCATGCATAGGCTGATTAACATAAAAAGGTATATTTTGTGCAAACATGTTATTCCAGTAAGGCATGCTAAATGGCATTTGTGACATACTAAATGCAGCATGGTAAGGATTTTTTGCAAATGGCATATTAGCAAACTGTGCATTTAAATTATGTGCAGGCATACCATTAACAGGAATTATAGTCATGCTGGGAAATGAAGGAGGTGCAGACATGGGAGCAGGCATAACAAGTTTGTAATTAACAGATAAATGATTAACACTACCACACTTAACACATATTTTTCTTGGTGCATATTTATCAGGTGTGTAATTGTTATGTTTGTTAATTCCTACTTTCCCATTTCTATTACTTTTCCTTTCTGACTCTGTTCTCACTTCAATTTTCTCCAATCTGTCATTTAATTGCTTAATAGATAGATGCCCTATATTGACTCTCTTGTTTTGTTTCACTTGACTTATTTCTCCTGGAACAAAGTTCTTAGAAACTGATCCATATTTATAATTAAATTTAGCTAGCTTAGCTTTGCTAACTGGTTTACTTGCACTCAACGGATGTGGCTCATTATCTTTCGACGAATAATCCTTTTGATTATTCAACGGATGATTTTCATCATCCGTCGAATCCACATCCGTTGAAAGTCCTTCAACCAGATTGGAATTAAGCTTCTCCTTGTTCTTTTTCCAGGATGCATCACAAAAAGATTCTATACCTTAAACTTTAGTAATTTGAGCATGGACATCTCTAGATGATTTCCATGCCTTAATTACTCCCTGTTCTCGTTCAAGCTGCTATCTTAAAATCTCCTCTTTCTTTAGGGGTTCTGTCAATTCATCTTTAGCAATCTTGCATTCTATTTTCAGTTTTTCAATCTCAACACAATGTTTCTTTCACTTAATAATAGATTGTTCTCTTTAAGATTAGTGTTTTCTTTAGTGAGAGACTTGAGTGTAACTCGTAGATGGTATAATTCAGTAGACATGTCATTTATGGCATCATTACACTCAGCTTTAGACAAATGTGATAAATTAGTGGTGATTACCTGATTACTAGATGAACTGACCTCTATTTCATCTGATTTGGCCATAAGTGCTAGATTGACATAGCTTGTATCTTCATCATCTTCTAATCCATCTGCAGCCCAGTCATTTTCTTGTGTGATGAAAGCCCTTTCCTTTTGTTTGAGTAACTCAAAATATTTCTGTTTGTAATCAACAGTCTCAAACTTCTTTTTACCAGAATCAGACTTTTTGCATTCACTAGCAAAATGACCTGCCAAGCCACACTTGAAACATTTGAATTCAGACTTATCAACCATGTTTCTGTTTGACTTGGCTGTTCCAAAATTCTTCTTGAATTTGAGCTTGGCAAATCTCCTGGATAGAAAAGCAAGATGCTCATCTATGTCATCCATGTCATCTTGACTAAGATTGTCTTCATGTTCAACTACTAGCCCTTTTCTGTAACGACTTGTATACTTTTATATTTAATTAAAGTGTAATTATGGAATTATTAAATGAATAATATATGTGTATAGCTTCTGTCAGCTATGTGTTGTTTTACTTTTATCTATGTGTGTGAATTATGGTGTCCAGGGTGGTTCGTGTAATTAATTATGGACTTGTATTGAATTATTTTCACTTTTAAAAGTGGATTTAATACAAGTTTATTTGTGTTATGACTTTATAATTTCAATATTTATTTTTGGGATTTTATAAAATTCAAGAAATCAATATTTCATTAATTATTTAGCCCTGAGTGATTTTCTGATTGTATTTATTCGTAAAATCTGTATTTAATTCCGAGATTCTTTAAAAATTATGAAACTCATATTTATTTAAGTTTGGAATATTCCGAGAATTTTAAAATTATTTGGTAATTTTAGGGATTAATTTCACCCGCGTTGATTCGTTTAATTGATAAAAGCGGGTATAAATTATATTTCAGAAATTATTTTAAAATTACGAAATTTATGTTTTAATAAACTTCGGGATATTTGTGATATTTTAAAACTATTTTTGTAATTTTACGGGCTTTATTAAATAGCGTATGTATGTGTTAAATTGGGAAAGGCGGATCAAAATGGGGCGACAAGAGGATTATACCAATAAATTTTGCTACGTGTTTAATTCTTGCAACTTTTTGGACACGTGTAAGCAGCATAATAGGTTAGATAAAAAAAATATAATAACAATTACAACCCCATTTGTTCCCTGAATCTCTCGACTGCATCTCTCTCTCCCTTTGTTTTTATTTTTCTCTCGGTTTTTACTCCTCAATCATTTTTGTGGTTTCTCCGGTGCCACCGTGACTCCGATTCCAGTAACCGCCTGTGCCCCGCTGTTTGTTTCTCTGCCTGTCGATTCTGTGAATATACACACGCGTGTATGCGTGTGTGTGTGAATCAATTTGGTGTTTGTGTTTGTGTAATTTCTGTGCATATGTGTGTGCAGTGTGCCTCTCTTGTTCATCTCTGGTTGCCGCCTCCCCTCACGGTTTTCCGGTGAGGATGGCGGCGCGTGGCCGTTACCTTACTGTGGTTCTGTTGCCTCCTGTGCGGTGCTAATATTGTTGTAGTTGTATCTATTTTTCTGTTTCGCGCGTTGTGCGCGTGTGTTTGTGGTTAAGATTTTTATTATTTTAATGTTATTTTCTGCAGGAATTTGTTGAGTAAAATTCATGAAATAAAATAGAATTGCGTGCGGAAATTATTTAATCGGTAGAATTTAGCGTTGGAAACCCGAATTAATCGGGTACCCGCGGATTTTACCGCCGTCCGCGATGAATTTCGACGAGCGGACGGTGGACAATGATGATGTATATCTGAGTCCTAATATTTTAAAATAAATAATTATAAAATACGGATAATAATTAATAACTGTAATGGAATGGGCATTTGGGAATTTGTGACTTGTAATTGTTGTTGTTGGTTCGAATTGGTGATTGGGATTTATAAATTGGATTGCGGTGATTGTGTTGTTGATTTGACGTCGAGTTATTCGACGGGTAGGCCGATAAACAGAAGAGGTGCTGCCCGAATTTTTGGAAATTAAATTCGAAAATTCGGGACATACCCTGTAATTATCGTAACGTCGAGCGAGTATAAATATATATATATATATTATGCGAAACCTGAGTGTATGTTGTGGTGAATGTTCTGTCAAGACCAATAACCCTAATTTCGTAAAATGACGAGTATACATATTTACTGAAAACGAACATCCAACCGATTTCCGAGATTGTGAACCCTAATTATTGTGTGTGTTATTATAATATACATAATTACGAGTCGGGTTTGAATATCGTTGGATATAATTGGTATCGAGGATATGTCAAGCATACCTAGACGCCTAACATAGGGTATTTCGACTCTGTAGGTTCTAGTCGAAGGACTCAAGAATTGATATCGAGCTAGGATAACCTAGTAATCAGTCGACAAGCGCAGTGAAGTTCCAAGCGAAGGACCTGAGCGTTGAAGTCGGATCCAGGATAGTCAAATAGTAAAACGATAAAGCAGAGTGTCCCAAATCGGTTCAAGGTCAATAAGAGATAGTTGTAACGCTCTGCAAGGCAAGTACCCCTGACTATTCTTTTATGGTTCAGTACATATGAATAGCTAAATGTTTTATTCTCGTAATGGAACAGAAACGTTTTAAATTACGTATCCCCTGTAGTTATAAATCACTGTTTTCAAATTATTTTGGGGAAAAGTAACTTCGAAAGGTACCTATCTCGAATGCAATGAATTACGAACTGGATTTTATATGTGTGTTGATTAAATAAATGGTTTTGAAAATGAGATAGGTACATGTGTTTTGAAAACTGGATAAAATGGTCAGATATGGGATACATTGGGGCCAGAGTAGGCCTATTGAGGTGGCGTAAGAGGCTAATTCGGTTGTGCGCACTATATAATCGATTAGCCCAGCAGGTCAGAGACCTAGCTAGTCTCTGAGTTCCGGAACAGGTATATAAGATGGCAGTGAGAGCCGTCCAGTATTGATAGCCTGATCAGCTGTCTTCACATATCCGTAAGTATCTGATTTGGCTTTGTGATTCTCGTAACGGAACAAGTAAGTTATATAGTGGATTTGGAAATAAAAATGACATGCTAGAATTAAACTCTGGTATTTGTGCACAACACACTACTACGTTTGTTTTTTTGAAAGCATGCTAGTTTTGATTATCCATTTTATGAATGTTTTACATGTTTTGCAAGTGAGATGTAATCTCTGTTCCTATCACTGTTTTATCATAAACTGTTTTATTGTTATTCATATAGTGGTACTGCTGAGCAATTGATTGCTCACCCTAGCAGAATATTTTAGATATGTATTGCAGATGCCTAGGAGATTCTTCAGCGGTAGTCAGGGCAGAGTTCCAGTTCCTTTCGTGTCAGGCTCCCCTGAGGTAGTTGTGTTGGACCAAGATGGTCTATCGAGTTGCTGTATTAAGTTAGTTGAGTCAAATGGTTTGCGGTAAGTTGGTTTTGTAATGATTGTAACCTAAATCATACTTAAACCTGGAAAAGGTCTTGGTAAAGGGGTCGTGGTTATGTGTAATTAGTGATTTAAATTATATTAGGTTTATTATTATTGTTGTTGGTGACGTCAACTCCTGACCCCGGGGTTGAGGCCGTCACATTTTCCCTTGCCGTCACAAACTCTATGCTTTGGTGCAGATTCAACAGCTTCAACCTTTGTCTCCTTCTCCTTTTCTTGCTCAGCAACTAGTGCAATGGATCCTCCCTTCTTTCTCCCTTTCTCCAGTTTCTCATCTTGCTCTATTTCAAGCTCATAGGTCTTTAGAATTCCATACAGTCTATTTAAGGTGAATTCCTTGTAGTCTTGAGAGTTTCTTAGTGAGACTGTCATGGGTTTCTAATCCTTTGATAGAGATCTAAGAAATTTGAGGTTTGAGTCCTTTGTTTGCTAGACTCTACCATGCAATTTTAGAGAATTTAGTAGCTTTTGAAATCTACTAAATATGTCAGTGAGTGACTCACTTTCTTCACTGTAAAAATGCTCATATTGCTGAATCAAGAGTTGCATTTTTTTCCCTTACCTGCTCAATTCCATCACATATAACTTGAATAGTTTCCCAAACATCCTTAGAAGTTTTGCAGTTTATGATGTTGTCAAACATGTCACCATCAACACCATTAAACAAAATGTTCATGGCCTTTTTATCTTTTCAAACTTGCACAATGTCTGGATCATACCATTCTGCTCTAGGCTTTGGGACATATGCTTCATTACCTGTAGCAGCTCTCATAGGGACATGTGGACCTTTCTCAATACAGTCCACATATGCTTCATCTTGAGATAAGAGATGCAGGTGCATCTTCATCTTCCAATGGTGATAGTTGTCTTTGTCCAGAAATGGAATCTTTACTCCAACATCATTTTTGCTCATCTTGTTAGTTATTGTGATCTTTAAACTCTTTGTTCTTCAAGAACTTGCTCTGATACCAATTGTTATTTCCAAACAATCTAAACAAGAATTACAGAAGAGGGGTTGAATGTAATTTTGGCTTCTTTTTGGATTTTAAGAATTATTCTTCTACAAATAAATAACTGTGTTTGACTTGCAATAGTGCGGGATAAGAATATAACAGAAATCAAATCACAAAGCAATTAAATACAAGTATTTAAAAACTTTATGGTGGACTGAACTTTTCCACCAGAGATATATATTAAGTAGAGAACTCTGTGATACAAATAGTACACAGCTGCTTACAAGTTGAACAATAAGAACTACAGAGAAATTCTTTACAGATTTTGCTTTATCTGTTTCTCTAGTTTTTTCTTAGTAACTTGGATACTGTTCAACTTGCTACCCTTGGTTTATATATCACCAAGTTACATGATAAAAAAGAAAAGATAATAAGATAAACTGCATCTAGTCTAACTTCATGCTGCTACACTTCTTTTTCCGGCACCTTTGAATATCATCTATTTAGCATGAAAAATGGAAATGCTTCTTTGTTCTCTCAAACCTTCAAACAGGCTGCCACTTCCATTTGCATCCAACCAACACATGTGACTGTAAAGTCACTATCAACTGCTCTTTTAAATTTGAACATCCGTTGAAACTTAGATTGATTATCCGTTAGAAATCTGTTTGATCATCCGTCGAGACTTATGTTGATCATCCATTGGAGCTTTGTGAATCATCCGTCGAGACTATCTTTTTGACAGTTAACTCTATTTCATTTATACAAGATTACAAGGTATCTAATATTTACAATTCACCATCCTATCTTGTACATCAATCTAATAGTTAACATTACTTGAACAATCTACAACATCTAGTTAACTAAGCCATTTAAGTATGCAGAAATGTGCTACTAGACTTATTGTTACATAAACTACTCTTTCAATGGATGTTGAAATGATCATCCGTTGAAAGCTATAAATCACTTAAATAAAATCTACTTAGTGCTTTGTTCAAGTTATCATCAAGTACACAACATATTCCTAACAACAATATATTTAATGGTCTTGGTTTAAACAAAATAATATATAATATTCACTCAGGTCGGGCCAAAAAAATTTAATTATTGATCTAATCTTAAATAAAAAATAAAAATATACTATATATAGTTAGTTGGATTTGCAGTCTTAGACTAAAACAAAATTATAAAGAATAATAAAATTTGAAAGGAAATTCTTTTGATCGATATAATGTCATCAGGACAAAAAAAAATCAACGGGCCAAAATAAAATAAAATTTGAAAGGAAATTCGTTTAGATCATATAATGTTATCAGGCTAAAACAAAATTATATATATTATCCACTAGGTCTAAAACAAAATAATATTTGCACGTGCTAAAATAAATTTAAACAAAAAACTCACTCCCTAGATCAATGTTCATGATGAGAGGTACAAAGACTTGCAGTTACCAAAGTTATTGGTAACTAACTTACAGTTATTTAACTGCATATTATAGAACATCCAGAGTGATATCCATTGTGTGCTTATATAAGGGGAAGGTAATTGACCTCTAACCTACAAACACATAGACAAAAACACATTCTTTTATCTATCCGAAAAAATGACTTCACGCAGCGCAAAGAGGAAATGATGGTCAGGAATTAAAAATGTGGCAATGCAAGAGTTGCATAAATTGGTTGTCACTTCCACATAATTCAATACTAATTTGGAAGACACAATTTTTTTCTTCTCAAAGTTGTATGCATCCATGGAAAGTAGGCAATCTGATTTATGTGCTCATTCAGTTGGTCTCGAAGAACAGTTCAAGTATTCCTTTACATGTGTATTATTTCCATATTTTACCAATGCTTTGTAAGTATGCTGAATAAACTTATCTCTTTTCCTTTACAACAACATAGAAGATATTTTATAGAATGGATCAAGGAAAAAAAGTGAAGAATCATCCCAAAGTAGTGAAAAAATTCCACCAACCTATATGGGAAATCCACTCAGATTCCTAAGTGATACGTCCACCTCTCTGCGTGGTCATGAGACAACCTTGAAACTAAACACTGCATACATGATGAGTGGCTTTCAAAGGTTTGGTGATGGATGGAAAGAACATCTTGCTAATTTGAATGCTAGGGCTAATCAGTTGATTGAAGCAAGTGCTAAAATTCACATATTAATCGATGATTATAGTCGTAATATATGAATCATGTTTCAGTAGATTATTAGAAAAATATTAGTATGTTATTGTATAATCAACGTTATGTTATAAGGATAAATTAGTAAAAATGTTATTATGGAGAAAGTGCTTGTAAGATTCTTTGATCAAAGTGAACATTGTTGTGATCTATATTCGATTTAAATCATTGCTTAATTTTTGATAGATTAAAATATTTTAGATTTGTCTTCCAATCTAGATGGAAATAATCTCATTTATTTTCAATATTAGTCCCATTTGTAATAGCTAAATGTAACACTAAATTTACATGTCATAAGTATACATAAAATCAGGAAATGACATATAACACATGAATAAAACATCCATATGAATCTATATTATAATTTATTTCAAATCTAGAGAAAGATTAGTTGAATACTGAAATCTCAAAAAAATAATATCTAAAAAGTTAAGAAGCTCATATGTAATGCAAAATAGCAGACATTCCAAATTACAATCTGGCTAAATCTTGAAGCACACAAAATATAACGTTATCCATACCATTCTCTAATGGTCTTATTATGAATAAATTGAGTGCAAATGCATAGGAAAAACTTCACACCAAATATAGTTTCCTTAGACTGCTCCACCAAGTATCATGTAAACACAATAGTACATAACATGTTCATTATAGTTTATATCTCTCAAATTCATGTTTATATCTCTCCACCAAGGAATAATTTACATCTCTCAAAAAGTGTTTATACCTTTGTCTCAACAATTCAACAACCGGATGATTAATATTGAAATAAATTTGAGAATATGATGAACTTCTTATCTGCGGTGAACCTATTACAAGCAATGTAACGATAATCTTTAGTTTAGACCATGAAAGACGATTATAGTTTGGACTAAAGATATGTAGATTGAAAATATATGAAACCATTATGGATTAGTGGCCTCAATGTTGTTAAGATCACTATTGGAGGATACACAACATTTCCCTCAAGCACCGTTGTGACATAATCAATAAATTGATCCCAAGCAAAAACCTTAACCATGTTGCTGATATTGAAACAAATAATGAGTCTATCATATTAACTTTGGAAAATACTGATCGAGACTATATTTATTAGTAAAATCATGGTCTGACCTGCCATTAAATAACTCAAAACGAAGAAACTTTTTTTCACCAAATTGTGTATAAACTTGCTTTACTGTTTCAATATTCTGAGCCACGCCAACAATATCTGTCAAATATTTACTATTTAAAATTGTTAAATGATGATCTAAAATAAAAAAAATAAATGTGTGATAAGATTCAGAAATACCTATAGCATGTACAGGAGGCACATGTGAAGAAAGTGACATTGCAAGTTCAGAAATCTCAGGAATAGTCTTAAGTTCAAACTTGCATCTTGGAATGGTATTTACTTCAAACAGAATAGGATGGACGATAGTATCATCTGCAAAAATAATAACCTTATCAGAAGATACAGGTCTCATATGTCTTGCAGCCTCCATTACTATAAAGTTGTGAATATCATATGTGTTTCCTTCAAGTATGATATTGGTAACATCATGCTAAAGCAAATGATTTACAAATGCAAAGACAAGACAATCCTGCATAACACCTGTTCAATTGGAAACTCTTCTATTAAACATTGATCAAATACTGCTACTTTACAAAGTGAACGATATTACCTCCGAATCAAGCAAAATTAGTTTAACACCTCAGAATGGTTGAATGGGAGAAAATGAATACCACAATCAAGTAATACGTATACGAACCCTCCAATCAATCCTAGTACTATCAACTGATGTACGATTATTTTTCATGCCTGCAATCACAAATGTTTACAATAAACAAATGATTATTAACGGGCTAACCAATTTAAACAAGAAAAGAAGATATGTTGAACTGATGATGCTTGTCTCATTCTATTCCATAATCTATGGATATATAACCGTATATATATGAAGATTAGTACGTTAGTCATGGACTTAGGTACATGATTAATGATAATTCGGTTGGCGTTAGTAATTTAAAATATTTACCCCTGAGTTTGTTAGAATCTGGCTTCTGCAAATGTAACTGCAAATAGTTACAATAAGTTAACATGGTATAACAATGTATACGACCTTGAAATTAGGCTAAATCAGTTATGAAGGTATGTATTACTCTCTCATTGATGTAGGAAGGTGATTATTCAATATACATCTTCAACAGATGTTTATTGATTTTGATTTGTTCAATCCTAATAATGCTTGCATACAAATAAGTATTCTGAATAGCCTCCATTCGTGCTTGATTG